>NC_089837.1:464133969-464733969 GCF_035609145.1 Eleutherodactylus coqui | reverse complement strand
AGAGGCTTTGCAAGGCTGAGAGAGATGTTCTAGAAATTCAGAGAAAACCACCGAACCAGACATGAAGGACGCGTGTACTTGGCCGTTTTCCCAGAAACAAGATATCAAGATGTTCAAATGTACATAATTTTCACTGTCTTAGGCCAGAAATCCGGACTTCCCATATATGGAGAATGCATGTTTGGCCGTTTTCTTAGAATTGAGTGAGTGATTCTTTGTACTGGAGTTAATTGAATACGGGATTTTCTGTACGTAAGCCAGAGGCGCCAGTATCAAGATAATGACTGTTATATGATTTTCACTGTCTCAGTCCGCAAATCCGGACTTCCCATATATGGTTATGAGCCCATCACCCCCTTGGGGATGGGACAAAGGGTATAAGATCTCATGTAATCTGTAATAAAGCACGACGTCGACGTGGGCACAGCTGAGAGCCATGTCCCGTGTGAGGAATGATACCAGATCCCTGTGTGGTGTCTCTTCTTACCGCCGGCAGCGGGGCAAGTGGGGTGGGCCTGATTGGTGCTGTACTTAGAATATTTTATTACCCTGATACATTCTTTGGCAAAACAAAATTAAGCCCCTAGAAGGAGTGGTCATTTTGCTGTAAAACTTGGCATGCCATTACATCTCAGGCAGATATGGAAATGATGAGAGTTGTGACGTGATTAGATGAACAGTCCTGCCACCTGAGGCCCTAAAAGTGGTTCTACCCTTGGCTTATAAAAAGGCTCTCAGAGGCTCCTTGTGTGTAGTGGACCTGTTTTTCCACTTGTGTAGAGCTTGTTGACCACTAGACACCTCTACGATGCAATCAAAAAGATTTTGCCCACTTAACAGAGTTTGAGACGGGGCGCATTATTAAAATGTGAGAAGCTGGATGGTTGTATTCACAATTGCCCGCCACCTGGGCCATTCTGACCAGACTGTTAAGAGGTGTTGGGACCAATGGATGTGTGAGGACACACACAAGATGATTGGGCTCAGGACGCCCTAGATATGTTACCGGTAGAGAGGATTATCCGATCGTCTGACAAGCATGAGTATCTCCAACTGTTTTGTTGTCCGCCATCCAGAGATGGGTGGCACTATCATAGTCCACTGTGTCTGTAAGAGCCATTTCCAGTTGAATGAAGAACATTTGATCTCACGGCATCCATTACATGTATTGCCTTTGACACCCATCCACGGTCGCCTCCGTTTGCAATGATGTTGTGAACGGCGAAACTGAACTACTATGGAGTTGAATCAGGTTGTCTTCAGTGACAAATCCAACTTTGCGCACTGATGATGGCTGTGTTTATGTCTTGAGACCTTGGGGATGAGAGCCTCAATCCTGCCTTTGCTGTGGAGCGGCACACTGCCCCCACTGCTGGTGTGATGATCTAGGAGGCCATTGCATATGACAGTCGGTCACCTTCAGTAGTGGTACGACGGACAATGACAGCTCAGCGGTATGTTCAGGACATCCTGCAGCCACATGTGTTCCTCTAATGGCGGCTTCCAAGAGGCATTTTCCAGCAGGATAATGCATGGCTGCACACACAAGGGGGTCACAGGAATATCCCCACAACATTACCACACTTCTGTGTTTGCCCGGTCACCAGGTTTATCTCCAATAGAACATGTATGGGACCATCTGGGATGCCAACTTTGATAGCCTGTGAGTTTGCACAATCTAGAGGCTCTGTTACAGCAAATGTTGACCAATATGTCACGGCATACCATACGGAACCTGTATGCGTCCATGCCTGCCCATATCGCATCTTGTATCCAAGCTGGTACAACAGGGCACTAGAGCCTTCATGCAGGGGCGTAACTATAGAGGATGCAGGGGATGCGGTTGCACCCGGGCCCAGGAGCCTTAGGGGGCCCATAAGGCCTCTCTTCTCCATATAGGGAGCCCAGTACTATGAATTAAGCATTATAGTTGGGGGCCCTGTTACAGGTTTTGCATTGGGGCCCAGAAGCTTCAAGTTACGCCTCTGCCTTCATGCCTGCTGGTGTCACATCTTGTATCCAAGTTAGAGGCGGTACAACAGGGTACTAGAGCCTCCCTTCAGGGGGTCAGTTTTCTGCAATAAGTTATCCCTTTGCTCTGATATTGTAATCATTTATACCAATGTTACAATCACACAGAGAAAGTTTCATTAGACTCCAACAACCCCTTGTAGGTGCTTGATTTTTTTGACAATGAGTGTGTATAGTCAGTGGAAGCTATCTTATTTTACATAGACTATTACAAGAATGATCAGAACAGTTGAAGGGCAAAATGTGAAGGACAACCAGAAATAGGAAGGGTGGATACTAACATGGAAAGTATGACCAAGTCATAGTGTGTGAAGACTCACACAAAAAGGTATTGTTCATCTTCAGTAGTAGAAATCAGTTTTATGACAATTAAAAGCAGTCACTTCAGTCACCTTTAAAGGGCTTCTGTCACCAGATTCATGAAGTTTTACTTGATGCTGAGTTCCAAATCAAGGAGGTGGGCTGTGACGGCTTCTCCCCACCCGCATCATGCAGACTGACAGCTCTCTCCCCTTTTGTGTATAAGAAGATAGCTGGCGGGGAAAGGCCGGTGCAGCCCGCCTCCGTGACTTGGAGCTCAGCTTTATGAAGCAGCTGACAGAATTTCGGTCAAGGGGTTGTCCCATAGATTTTTATTAGCTGTTAATAGGTTAGGTGATGAAAGTCTGATCGTTGGGGGTTTGACCACTAAGATCTCTGCTAATGCCGAGAACTGGGGTCCTGTGTTCCCCTCTGCTTCTCACTGAGGGCTCACTGCACCCTCTGCAGTGAGAAGATTGAATGGAGTGGCGGTCACACATATGCAGCAGAATTCCATTCTTTTTCACGGGGACTGCCAGAGATAGCCAAGCATTTGTACTCAGCTGTTTCCATCAGGCCCCATTGAAATGATGGGAGTGGCACCACACATATGTGATCACCACTTCATTCGATTTGCCAAGAAAACCCCTTTAGGTGTGGAAACAAATAGATCTGTCAGTATATTCCTGTAAAAACTAAACATTACTCACATGAAAAACTATAAAAGTGCTCCTAAGTACTCAACTTTTAAAGTACAGTAACATATATCTATCACAGAAATGTATCACTATCCTCATGTGACAGTATATAATTGTTCACATGTGTTAGAAACTGCCAGAAAGCAACTCAAGGTGCCCCCCCCCCTCCCCCTTTTTGAAAATCTATACAAACATTGTATTTTCGTTGCTGTAGTTAACATTTGCAGGTATTTCTATGTGAAGACGGTTCTTTTTGTGTATATTGAACAATACATTCCATATTTCAAAACCAACGTCTTTTATTCTAATGTTGTTTCTATTTGCCCCAAGTTTCTTCACAATCCAGCCGCATAAACCTGGGCGCTTATTGAATTCTAAGCTCAAATACTGGCATTAACCTCAATATAGGAAAGACGACGTGTGCTTTATTGCAAATCCTGAAAGCAATTAATATGCATATATCTGTTGTTATTGTGCTGTTTGCTGATATTAAAGTACATATCAACCTATTCAGACTCCTAGAGTATCTGAACACATGACACATCGTACAATGCTGAATATATTGGCGCTAGGCTGAGTGAAAAGCGAATGCAGTGAATACATACAAGATACAGTGTTGCTATAGTATACTTTCCATATATTCACATCTTTGTAGGTGGTTCACTTCCACATTCTATATAGAAAACTGTTTGCATTTATGTCGTTGGATGGAAAATGCTTTGTGTTCTTCGATATGCTCATACGGTCTCTACTTTTGAGCTATCAAAGTTATGAGGTTTCACAGAAATGTTCTTTTGTACATTTAAAGGTTTTAGAACGTGTTTTTTTTTGTCTATGTCCTTTCGCAAATTAATACATTTTATAATGTGCTCTTGTAAACTGAATTCTACTGTATGCAACAATGTATTTCTTTTTAAAGGTTTTAAGAAACATTCATTCCATATACTTAAAGGGGTTGTCCCGCGCCGAAACGGGTTTTTTTTTTTTTCAAACTCCCCCCCCCCCTCCCCGTTCGGCGCGAGACAACCCTGATGCAGGGGTTTAAAAAGAACACCGGAGAGCGCTTACCTGAATCCCCGCGCTCCGGTGACTTCTTACTTACCTGCGGAAGATGGCCGCCGGGATCCTCTCCCTCCGTGGACCGCAGGGCTTCTGTGCGGTCCATTGCCGATTCCAGCCTCCTGATTGGCTGGAATCGGCACGTGACGGGGCGGAGCTACACGGAGCCGGCATCCTGCACGAGCGGCCCCATTCAGAAAAGAAGAGGACCCGGACTGCGCAAGCGCGGCTAATTTGGCCATTAGCCGCCGAAAATTAGTCGGCTCCATGGGAACGAGGACGCTAGCAACGGAGCAGGTAAGTGAAAAACTTCTTATAACTTCTGTATGGCTCATAATTAATGCACAATGTACATTACAAAGTGCATTAATATGGCCATACAGAAGTGTATAGACCCACTTGCTGCCGCGGGACAACCCCTTTAAATCAATGTCAGAGCCTTACTTCCAGCTTGTCTTAACCCTTAAATGCAAATCAGAAACCAGCTCCTCTGCAATCGCTCCCATGCAAGGACTGGCTGGAAACCACAACAGATGCGCAGGGAAGGGGAGTAGGTCCAACGTAGGATGAAAAACTCTTTCTCTATATTGAACAATCAAGACAGACATAGAGGAACAAGAAGCATGTGCTGTCTTACATGTTTCAGACAAGCATGTTGCCCTTAAAGGGGTTCTGACATAAAAAAAAATAAAAAAATTACTCACCTTTCCTGGCCAGGACCGATCGCCAGGCATGTCCCCTCCAGCCGGCATCTTCTTCTGTGGCTTGTAGAAGCAGAGCAGGAGTGGTCAAAATGACCGCTTCCTGCTCTGCTCCGTCCGCCAGCCACTTCCGAGGTGAACGGACGGGCCGCCCACAGCAAGCACGTCACAAGCAATGCTTGCTGTGGGCGGCCCGTCCGTTCTGGGTGAACTTGGAGATTCTGCATGTGCGCAGTGGAGACGCGGCCCGTCCTGACTCCTGTCAGAGGGCACCTCTCCCCTGCGCATGCGCGCAATCCCGAAGCGGGGCGGCTCGTGGAGGAAGAAGAGGAAGAACAGAGCCTGCTGGGAGATGACCCCCCTGATGACAACAACAACTGAAGACAAGGTAAGTATTATGTTTGTATGCTTTAACAGCTATTAAATCGTGGGTTCCCTGGGTCCATTAGGCAGACCAGGGAACAATGGCTGCTAAAGCATAAAAACATTATTCATGTCAGAACCCCTTTAATCATAGATGATCTTGCCTAAAACATATAAGATGGCACATGCTTCTTGTTGTTGTATGTCTGTCTGGATTGTTCATTAAAGAGAAAGAGTTTTTTACCCTACCCTGGACTTATCTTAACCCTGGTTCCAAAACTCTTCGTTCACACTTGCTGATATTATGAACTGCAATTAGGATCTGCAAGCTAAATATCAATTGCTCATCCAAAGCCAATTTCATTACCTGCAAATTTGGCATTTTGCAGTTTCTATGTTTGGTGGTATTCGGATGTTTCTCTACACAATATTTGAAAGTTTATGTTGCTTTGCCTCCTGTACAAGAGGGTTCATATTACCCTATATATTGCATCCTCATAAACCTTTCCCTGCAATCCCTCATGGACACCCATATATGACAAGATGGAAGGTTATGTAGGAAACGTTTTAGTGGACGATGCGTGGAGGCTCATCTGGAAGCGAGCCACTAAAACGTCTATATGTGTTAGAAGATCCAGTACAAGCTGCTCTGTCTTTGATACCACACTCCAGAACTCCTTCACAGGCTTAATCCTCAGATGGTTAGGATCAAAGGGTTCAAGCTTTCACCTTTTTTGTAATTGTCCCTTAATAAAATGATTTTGGATGGAGATAAATTAGAACATTCATCAAGTTTTTCCATATGATAAGCCATTTTCCTCTAAGACATATCTCCTTAATGTCTTTCCCATGAAGTTCTGAAAGAATTCCTATAAACTGTTGTTATATATGCTGACCACAGTGTGCTGCCTCGCAGTGTGGCATTGGAAACAGTCTTTTCCACCACCTACCCTTGACTTTTTTGTTAATTTAAGGATATTAAGAATTTGCCCTCAATCAGAATATAGTTGACCAATTTACAGCTGTTTGAGATATGTAGGATACCTTCTAGATAACTCATCAATTGATAACTCTTCCATCACCTGGGTGATTTTGCTGCTTTTCATATTGCAACAATTTTTCGTGTGGCCAATTTTTCTCTATTTACTAGCACTATTGTGCCTATTGTATATCCTGCTTATATAGGTTTATTTCTTGTTTTTCTACATTGTTCAACTTCTGTTTAAAAATGGTAAAAATTTTCTGAGTGATCATAGGATTCCAATTTCAAGTCCCCTAAATAAGACATAAAAAGGCATAAAAGAAAAATATATGTAATAAAATAGTTTGTTTTTTTTTAAAAAAAAAAAAAAAAAAGCTTTTTTGTGAATTAAAAAGAAATTATGTTTGGTATCCACAAACGTAACATACTTTTTTTTCCAATGATTTTTATTAGTAGTTTAAATAACGTAACATGTACTTGTGGTTGCGGACATCGGTATTAATTATGAAGGATAGACCATACATTCTTATACAGCAAATGGTCCGTGTATACAGATTTGTTGCATAACTTTATCTGTAACCTGTAATGTTCGGATTGTTTTATTAGTATAATTGTTAACATTTGAAGCAATAAATAACACTTAACCAGTGTGCACCATATTGATAATTATTGAGCCTTGGGGTTTTGATGGATGGGGGGTAAGGAGAAGAGTAAAATTTTTAAATTGGAGGAGGATAATGGTTAAGCCATATGTTCCATTTGTTGGTGAAGGCATCTCGTTTGCCATCACCTTGAATTGCTATCATTCTTTCGTACATGCAGTTCTTTAAAACTATTATGGTATCTTCTATAATAAAAAAGCAAACAAACAGCCAAAATGATTTTTTTTTTGTTCATTTCGATTCCCAAAGAATGCAACAGAAGTGATTTAAAAAGTCATATACCCCAAAATAGTACTAATAAAAGCTACAGCTTGTCCCATCGTAACCGTACTGACTGTCAGAAAAAACGTTATGTCATTTATACTACATAGTGAACAAAGAGCCAGGAAATGGTACTTTCACTATGTCCTCCTGAATAATTAATAAAAGTTACAGTATGTACCCCAAAATAGTACCAATAAAAACCACTTCTTGCCACACAATGAGCAAATCCTCATATGGCTATGCTGATGGAAAAATAAAAACGTGGAGATGAAAATCCTACAAAAACGGTTTCATCCTTAAAATGATCCTCCAGTAAGGAGAAACAAAGATGGCCGCACTGCTTCTCTGACATGCTATCTTACACACACTGTGCACTGCTAATGTATCATTAGTCTGAGACACTACACACTGCTTTGATTGGCCAGTGCAGCCTACATGAATAGCACTGACCAGTCAGACCACCACGTAGTGTCTCAGACTATTGATGCATACTAATGCACACTATGTATCAGGTGGTCAAAGAATTGGTGCAGCCATTTTTGTTTATCCAGGACCGGAGGGTTCCTTTAAATACCAAACTAGGCCACGTCATTAAAGAGCTAATGTTTTTCTTCTACAAGTAGGAGCCTAGCAGAGCTGCTCTTTGGCTAGTTAAGGAAAAGAAATCCTCAAATTCTGCCATTATAGTAGAGGTAGGCATATGGACACTTAGAGCAGGTAAGCTATCTTAGCCTGGACCAGAGGCGTAACTTGAAGCTCCTAGGCCCCAATGCAAAACCTGGAACAGGGCCCCCAACTATAATGCTTTATTCATAGTACTGGGCTTCCTATATGGAGAAGAGAGGCCTTATGGGCCCCCTAAGGCTCCTGGGCCCGGGTGCAACCGCATCCCCTGCATCCTCTATAGTTACGCCCTGGCCTGGACCCTTTATGATAGGACAGGGGGTGGATGTTGGAAACCTGGGTTTACTAGAGACAAAGTTTTAAATGATGACTGTTACCGATGAGACTAAGGAAGCTGCCTATATCCTGAGTTGGTTGGAGAATGAGAAGGAGCTTGGGGGAATATTTCTATATGCACTGTGATGACTCAGTCATCTCCTAATCACGTGCCACTAAGTAGTTCCTATTTATCACTATGATCTAGATTTTAATTGTGGCCAAACAGCGATTATTCCTTACAGTTAAGCTTCTAGGGTAAAACTGTTGGGTTATGATGGCTTCTCTTCCTAGTTGGTCCTGGCTGATGCGATTTGTAGGAAAATTCAGTTTTGTTTAATTTCACAAACATATATTCAATTCAATTTTCTTTAATTGGATACAACATTTAGGCATTGTACGGAAGCCAATTCGCTTGAAGGATATCTGGCAGTTAGAAACCCGGCATCTCCAAGTCACATCTTCCCTCTGATCAACCCATCATTCATCACCGAGCTCATGAATGTCAATTTTACTCTATTAAACACAACATAATCCCTCTAAATATAATTTATTCCTCCTTGCTAATTACTAATTTAGAGGTTGTGGGAAAGGTGTTAAGAGTCCCCAGGAAGAGGACAATATTCTCTGTCCCAGGAGATATCAATTTAACTCATTAGCCATCCAAACTTTTTCCAATGACTGTTGACAGTGACTTCAATCCAGCTCTAGTAGTAAATACGTTGTCAAAGATTGTGGACTTCAAGAGGACCACTATGAAGTGCAATCTTTTAATATATTCAAACCGCGCTCCTCATCTCATGGTCCATATTATTAATCTGTTTCATTGGTTAATTGAGTTTTATCACTGGACTTGTTTCATTGGGATATCAATAGAGATGAGCGAACGTGCTCGTTTAGAGCAATTACTCAATCGAGCATCGCTTTTTTCGAGTAACTGCCTAATCGGGCGAAAAGATTCGGGGGTGAGCGATGGGTTGCGGTGGGGAGTGGAGGGAAGAGAGAGAAAGTCCCCCCTGTTCCCCCCTACTACACCCCGCTGCACCCCGAAGCCCCCCGAATCTTTTCGCCCGAGTAGGCAGTTACTCGAAAAAAGCGATGCTCGATCGAGTAATTGTCCTAAACGAGCACGCTCGCTCATCTCTAGATAGCAATCCATTTTCGCACAAGGTGGCCATACACATTAGCAGGTTGATGGTGGATTAACTCTTGAGCAAACAATTGTCTGGTGAATGTTCCTTTCATACACATTTTAGTCAATATTGGTCCTTGCTGTACTTCAGACTGGCTATTCAATCTGTTCAATGACACCGAGCGATGAAGAAACGGTCTTTCTCGGACCATTCTTAAACCCCTTTTATTTCTTTTTCATTTTTTCTTCCCCACTTTTAAAAATTCATAACTCTTTTATTTAATCATCAATGTATCTGTCTGAAGACTAATTTTGGTGAGACAAAAGTGTTTTTCAATGCTACTATTTAATCTACCCTATAATGTCCTGAGTAACTTTTAAAGGTTTCTAAGTGTAGTGCAATAGAAAAAAACGTAATTCCGCCATCTTTGGAGGGGGTCTTGTTTCTACAGTGTACACACTGTGGCAAAAATGACATATAACTAGAGATGAGCGAACCTACTCGGCCACGCCTCTTTTTCGCCCGAGCGCCGAGATTTTCGAGTACTTCCGTACTCGGGTGAAAAGATTTGGGGGGCGCCGTGGGTGAGTGGGGGGTTGCAGCGGGGAGTGGGGGGGAGAGGGAGAGAGAGAGGGCTGTTCCCTGCTGCTACACCCCGCTCCGCCACGCCTCCCCCTGCCCCCCAACGCCCCCCGAATCTTTTCACCCGAGTACGGAAGTACTCGAAAATCACAGTGCTCGATCGAGTAATTACTCGAAACGAGTATATTCGCTCATCTCTACATATAACCTTTGTTTCATGGGTTAGTAAGATTATGATGATACCAAATTTATCAAGTTTTTTTTGCTGTACTACTTTTAAAAACTAAAATAACTTTGGAAAGATATAAAATTATTTCCCGCCGCCATCTTCTTACAGTCTTAGGTTTAAAAGTTTTTTTTCCCCTCGACATAGTTGTGTGAGGGCTTATTTTTTGCAAAATGTTCTATAGTTTCCGCCGGTACCATTTTGGAGTATATAGGACTTTTTGATTACTTTTTATTACGGTATATTTTTTCTTGGAGACAGGGTGACCAAAAAAGGCAATCTTCACCATGTTGGATAAATAAGGTGTTACTTTAATAGTGCAGACATTTTACGGTTGCACCAATACCAAGTGTCCTCCATGCCCACATCGCCGGTCCTGTCACCCAGGCTGCTGCTGTGCGGCGCAGAGGAGCCACGATCCTGGTTACCTCTCCCGGCCGCCGTGCTCCACCTCGCCGCCAGGTTGCTAGGGACACGATGTAACTGTACATTTTTTGGGGTTAAGGGGCTAAAAGATAGATTGTTTTATAAACAACAACATATGAAAATTTCATATGCAGCCGGCTTCTTTCTAGGTGATGGTAGTTTGTGATTGGTTGGCTAAAATTATCGTTTATTGTTATATTTCACCTGAAAAATGATCATTTTGCTTGAAATCATCCATTCAAATCAAGTTTAGTCTAATGAATATGAGCACATTTACATCAATTGGTGACAATCAGAAAATTATATATTTTTTCCAAATCGTCATCTGATATTCAGGACACTGAAGACACCAGAAATTGGGACAGCTGATGAGGCTGACAGCACATAATTGTTGATAGGCCATTGGTGTTTGATTGGAGAGGTCCAATATTTGGCACCCCCGCGAGTCAACACAATAAAAGGACCCTTCATTTTTACATAGTCAGAGCAGGTCATCTGTATATGCCACTTGTCTGTATTTCATATTACAGCTTTATGCATCAGTATCATGGAAAGCACAATCATTAAAGGGGTATTCCCATCTCTTGGAGCTGAGCACTTCAGCCTAGCATTGCTCCGTAGCTCTCATTCACTTCAATGACAGATACGAAAATGGCGCTGGACTAAGCATTGGGCTCCTTCCATTGGTTCCAACCCCATATATTTCCTGGAGGAAAATGGTTTGGAAAAAAGAAATAACACACAGCAAAGTCCTAAGAATCTATGCTCAAGCACTGGGGTTTATGGGGAATACAAGTATTTACTACAATAGACAAGTCAGGGAACTTGACAATTTCCAAAAAATGGGACATATGATAAACTTCCTCTTCGCACATCACTTTCTGTGTTGCTTTTGGTACTCTTTGGCAATGAGTTTCTTATCATGAATTTCTTCTCTATAGCCAGATAACACAAACCTTATTAGTTGCTGGTAAAAAACTTCAGTTGCCGTCAATTGGTAATTTACATAAAACTCCCTATATTTTCATAAAAGAGGGTCTGCTGCATCGTTAGTAGTTGTCTATCGTAAATTATTAATTAGTAGAGATGAGCGAGCCTACTCAGCCACGCCCCTTTTTTGCCCGAGCACCGCGATTTTCGAGTACTTCCGTACTCGGGCGAAAAGATTCGGGGGACGCCGTGGGTGAGTGGGGGGTTGCAGCGGGGAGTGGGGGGGAGAGGGAGAGAGAGAGGGCTCCCACCTGTTCCCCGCTGCTACCCCCCGCTCCGGCACGCCTCCTGCCACCCCCGGCGCCTACCGAATCTTTTCACCCGAGTACGGAAGTACTCGAAAATCGCGGTGCTCGATCGAGTAATTACTCGAAACGAGTACGCTCGCTCATCTCTATTAATTAGTAGTCCTCTTTAAGTTCACTCCCATAACCAGTATAAAAGCATGATATGTAATATTAGACCTATCACGTTTGCAGGCTATTCCTACATTTCTCATCCATGCATATGCAGCCAACTGTATTAAATATGAAGTCTTTAAACTGTAGTTAAAAGACTATAACTGAGGTAATTTCCTAACTACTGTGGCCAATGGGCAAAAGCAGACATGGAGCTCATTGAGGTGGATTGTAGCGCAGGAATTATATCAATTACATTGCTAGAGATCTCCAACGGTCAGAGGCCATGTACTACAGAGACCATTATATCAAAAGGAACAGATGGAGAAACTGCTGCCACTTCTCCGTGCACTAATTAACATATAGATGTTGTATCTTACTGCCAGTCTACAGATACTGTATGCTATGTATGTACACTAAATATTTTTATCATCCCTATGGGTGGTATTTGTCTTCCCCAACTTCGGTTCCTCCACCAGACAGGGCCATAGCGGGGTATCAACCCAGCATCACAATTGGTATCTGCTCCTTTACGGAGGAGGGACAGGAAGCATTACCAGAGCCCTACGAAATGACCTCCAGTGGGCTGCTAGTCTGTATGTTTTTGACTAAACTGTCAAAAACAGACTTCATGAGGGTGGCATGATGGCCCAACGTCCTGTAGTGGGATCTTAAGGGCTCTTACACATGGGCGGATTTGATTTTTCAGAATTCGGGGCCAGCGGCGGCCCCCAGATTCCGCAGCAAATACTGCCCATAGCCTCCTATGGAGAACTGCTGCTTCCTGCACTTAAGCGGAAATCAACTGCGATTTCCGCCAACAGCAGAAAAATCGCAGCATGCCCTATTTCTGTGCGGGTTCCACCTGGACGGCTTCCATTGAAGTCAATGGAAGCTGTCTGTCGCGGGACCCTTTTGCAATCATCTTTGCGGAAAAGTTGCTGGATCCGCGTCATCACCTAGCGATGGCGTGGCATAATCTGTACTGCACATGCACGCCGGCGCGTCGGACGGTGCTTCTGCAGTACAGATAATGAAGAAACTGAACAGATAAGCGGGTTCCCCGGCCGGGCACAGAGTCTTATCCTGCTGCGGGATCCAATCCTATCCTGTGCAGAAGGCCTTACTCACAGCTCAGCATCATGCAGCTTGAATGGTAGTCGCCAGAGAACACCAGAATTGGTAGATCCACCATGGGCGCCCTGTTCACTCCACAGACGAGAGAAGGTTCGCACTGAGCATGTGATAGATGTGTAAGAGTCTGGAGACAATGGAGCTCATTGAGAAGTGATGTGTGATTTAATTAAGTGGTATCTAATGTTTTCTATACTTATACATCAACATTGCATTCCTAGTTTTGTTGGTTGCTATTGAACACAGTGGTTATGCCTGATCTCAACATGTCCTCCATTAGGGTTGACACGTGATGTTAGTGTCTGAACATCACTGTAGGTAACAAGTCACCTCAACGGGTCTCGATTGACCAACAAGTTGATGCGACATTACCCTTATGGACGTCAAGTCATCTCGTTAGCATGTAAGTAAATTTGACTGTTTTCGTCACTGGAAATCCTTTAGCACTTTGTCGCATTAGACCAAGCTGATTCCCTATATACTGGCATATGTAAAGTATATACCTGATGTACCGCTAAACCGACATTACTGCATTGTGGTCTTTGGGTGTGAAAGTACAGTAGAAGCAATAAGACTCAGGAGCTTCAATATATGTACAATAAAAGTATGTGACCCCTTCCTGTCCAGCTAGTATTTGAAGAACCGAGAGGCTCATCATAAAATTGGTTCTCTTGCAAATACCTCTAGTGCATGGCCACCAGTGTTTAGGCCATGTAGGCCAATAAACGTCCATTGCAAGCTGTCTGGTAGAAAATGTTATCTTCTTATAAAGGTGTCGGGGAGCCGCTTTGCTTTTCGGACCCCTGTCAATATCTGCCATATGATTTCTATTTTCTGTGCACATATTGTATAACACAAATACTTAGAATAATATCACATGATGGGTTACTTACCAAGTAAGTATTTGGTACTGATAGAGTTAACAAACAAAAAAAAAAGATTCGGTGGGTATAATACCAAAGCCTCCCCTTAAATCCAGCTTTAAGGGCAGTAATTCTGATATTGCTTGTAATCTCATAACACCATGAGCTGCAAATGTCCCTATGGCTTGAACACAGCAAGCATTGAGGGCTCAAATAAAATATGAGCTCTTAAGTTCTCCTTAACCCTTTATAGTACAAATGTATTTTGCCGTTTGATGCTGTGATTATGTTCTGTTATCTGACAATGGGAAAGCTTTGGGGGAAAGTATGGTTTCTAAATGGAAGACCCCACATATTTCCTTGCACGTAGACGCTCTTCTATGTATGTTCTCCTCTGAGATTGAAGAATATTGCGGCGATTTACAGTAAAAGGTATAGGCTTCATAAGGCTATAAAATATCATTTTGCAATGTAATAACTTGATTTACAAAACTGCCTAAATATTGGCCTTCCCCTCCACCCCTACTTAGTTCCCCATTGGTATCCAGTGGTTATGACCCGTAGGCTCCGCTGTTTCACAGATCAGACATACTTAGTGGCTTCAAAATCTGTAATAACGACATAGTTTGCCCAGTTGTGAATCTGCACTCCTCCGTACCTGGCAGTGGGGCATTGTGGGAGATGTAGTTTTTTCCCTCCCTGTGTACATTTAAGATAACAATATGGAAATCTGAAGCTGGCTGAAAGTAGCAGTGGTGCAGGTCAGCAAAAAAAAAGTTACCGCAGTTCATTCTAACTACTTAGATGGTTATTTGGAATAATGGCAATAAATGGAAACATTAGGGAAAATTTTGCCTAGTCTCCGGAATACCCCTTTAAGGCTATAAACACAACCTAAGTTACCGGCATATTCTAACACCTTTCTAGTATAGTACCCCTTGTACCTTCAAATAGTCTAAAAACATTAAGGCACGGGTTACCAGGTGGTTGTACACTTTCCTCCAAAGGTTCTGATCCATATTGGGATGAACAGGTCATGCAGACTCTGCAAGCCACGAATACCGCCATAGTGCGGGTTAGAAGGCTTTTGCGAGACATCAAAAGTGTTGTTAGACAACAAGGTATAGGATGGCCACTCTTTGAAGGTGTCAACATCACAGCTGCAGTCCTGTGGGACTTAGAGACATCACCCTGTATATATATATATATATATATATATATATATATATATATGAAAGCCTCCCAATGTTGCTGACTCAGCAACAAATATTTTTGCATTAATGAAGAAGTGCTCAGGTAATGCTTAGGCCATAGAGGATATATAAGGCTGTTATAGAAACTCCATCCTACTTCTAACTACGAGAAGTAAAAACCATTCTGGCTGTCAGCTTTGTCTAACATTAGAGGACACTCCAATTAAGATGTCACTGTTTGTGGGACGGCAGCTGAGCAGAGATCCCCCTCCTAACCAATCCCAAAGGCATCTGCTCCCACTTTCCATGACAAAAGGAGCCTCTAAACAGGAGCCGTCTCCCTGCCAATATGGGCTCATTCCTTTCCCTCCAGTTCCAGCTCCAGAATGTCGTTACACTGACAGCTATATATGTGCTCATTGACACAAGCTATTACCTCGTAATATGTTAATGCTTTCCCATGACAATAGTCCCTAATGTGACATTAGATGACATATGTAGATACCTTGTCCCATCCTTCAACTTGATATTTTCCAGCAGCAAACAATTAAACTGCAAATCTATAGTGTAGTCAGATGATGATACAATACTACACACTGTCATAAAAAGCATAAAGTATGACACAGAATTATAGGATTAGGATACAAAGACTTTGTACATATGGTTGAAAGAGATTATATAAGAAGCTGAGTAAAGAATGTGCCGATATAAAGTACAGATAACTTAATGGTAATCTGTCAGCTCGAATGTGGTGTCTAAACTGCAGGCATCATGTTATAGAGCCGGAGTGTTACGTGTTTCACACCCACAAACTGGCAAACTCAGATGGAACCACAGAACTGCAAAACAGACTTCATACTCATGGGCAGACATAAACCAACGACTGACAAGCACTCCAAACACTCACCTGCAAACCTGCATACATAGGCAGATGGAATAACCATAGGATGTACAAGGTATTCATTTGTATTTTCACCAAGATACTTAAGCCCGCGAGCCCACTCACCGGTCCTCGTTGTCTCGCGGGTCCCTACTCTAACGAGACAACTAACCCTAGGAAACCTGCCTACAAGCAGGGCAATTGTCCAGATAGGAACGGCCCCACACTGGAACCTAAGGACCTAACTAGCCCAGAGATGGTAAATGAACCAAAGCAGCACAGGACGCAGTTCACACCAACACACATAGAAGGCATACACAACTGAACAGGACTGTTCACACCACATGTATGGTAACCAGCTCAGACATGCAGAACACATCGCAGCTTACACCCACAGAGCAACCAGCATGAATGCAAACACCAGGGGGGGATGAGGAACACGAGCTCCCTCTAGACAGAGGGCTGATATTTATATGCAACCGACTGATGATGATTGGAAGGCATTCACAACTGAACAGGACTGTTCACCCGACATGTATGGTAACCAGCTCAGACATGCAGAACACATCGCAGCTTACGCCGACAGAGCAACCGGCATGAATGCAAACACCGGGGGGGATGAGGAACACGAGCTCCCTCTAGACAGAGGGCTGATATTTATATGCAACCGACTGATGATGATTGGTTGGCTAGAGAACACCACACCCAGCCATCTCAATCATGCCACACCTGTGGGAATGTGCTCCTGGTAACCCATAGTACTACAGGTCCCAAACGCACAACCTAACACGAAGGAGCGGAGTAGATTGATATATAGTTTTCTGGGAAAACATTCAGTATAACTTGTAGTTTATTTATTTCTATCTCTACCCAGTCTGATCTCAACAGTCCAATGGGCGGAGCTATCAGTAATTGACAACTATCGGTGTATGACTGTGTATGCAGAAATAGCTGTCAATCACTGATAGCTCCGCCCCTTGGACTGTTCAGCTCAGAATGTGCAGAGATATAGATGAATAAAATACAAGTTCTACTGAATGTTTTCCCATAAAACTATACATCCATCTGCTCGACTCCTCCTGCTCTATAGTATGATGCCTGAAGTATATATAGCATGTTCGAGATGACAGATTTCCTTTAAGCTAAGATAGTGTCATCATGATGTTGTTTCTTTTGCTATGCAGTTGAAATATATATAATCTCCTTTTAGGCTCTGTTCACATCTGCATTGTGCACATTTGTTGGGGTTTCTGCAGACCTTTTCAGTATTTTTTTATGCCCGTCTGTAGTGCTGTTTTTGTTCTACAACTATTGGAAACTAAGTCGACTCCAATAAAGGGGTTGCATCATCAACCGGTTAGCTGATGGATCTGATTGCTGCAAGCACCACCAGTGGGGCTCCCAATAATCACTAGAATGACAGTCCTGAAACCCCTCATTCCTATTCATGGCATGAACTCAGTGAACAGAAGTTTGAAAGGAGAGTGCTCACACATGCATACTGCGACAGGTGGAAATAGCCGGATACAGCACTTTGCTGTTTCTGTCGACCCCATTGACATTGATTGGAGCAGCAGTGCAAATGTGTGACCACACTGCTTTCAAACTTTTCTTCACTAAGGCCATGTTGTTTGGAGAAATCAGGGGCTATGGGGTTCTAGGAATCATAGGACCCCCCAGAGATCAGGCACTTATCACCTATCTTGTGCCTATGTGAGAGAAGCCTTTTAATATCAATGGGATGCTTTGGGGTTTGGTGGTATGCTTTTGAAAATGCACCCAGCATTCATCTATAGACATCTTTTATAGACTTCTATGCATCCATTTTTAGCTGTCAAGAGGAGCTGACAGGCAGCAAAGACAGACAAAGCATTTGGGTCAGTGCTGCAGCCCCCTTGTTCTAGCTATTAGTGGGGGTATTAGCAGCAGGACCCCACTGATCAAATGTTTTGACATGTCACTCTCACATGTCAAAAGTTTATCAAAAGTGCTGTTATTGCTGACTTCATCCATACTTGGACTCCAGCGGATCCCACACATGTGAATAGGCCCAGCGTGTGCAAGAATTACAGTAGTATGCTCCAATACGTGCACAAATCAAAGTTGTTCACTGTGCAAATGCTAGCGCAATTTCGCATACGCCCATCTGAAGACGCCTTAAATCTTACATACCTTTAGGGCAGACACCCACACTAAATGACCACACAGGATGGGTTCACCTATTGCCTAAATTGTGTATTATCATAGTGGAGTTTCACACTGAGAATCCACAATCGTGTACAGTACAAGTCAAGCGAATGGGGTTAATAAAAAAAACCCACACACACTGCAAAAAAAAAAAAAATCTTGTATTTTTAGGCATTTTTAAATCCACAGCATGTGCCGTATTTGTGCTGAATTCATGTAGAGGATTTGAACCCAGCCCAATGCTTGCTGTATTTTCCTGATATGTTATTTTAATTGTGATAGTAGCATATCATGATGCCAGATCTGTGTGGGAGACAATCAGCTGGCACCTGGCATGTACCCAAGCTAGCTAAATAGCAGTACTGATGGCATCGGAACTAAATCCCTATTGTGGCAAAAGCAATTCCTGGAAATAGCATAGAACCACAATGAACAATTTTTTACAACTTTATTGGTGTCAAAAATGCTTTTTAACTTCTTTACAAAAGAATAAATTTTTTCCCCCCCCCTATATCCAGTATAAAACAGAGGTCTCAAGAATTGTCTGGTTGCATCCCTAAGAACAAGAGTCGCATGTATATCTAATGTAATTTAGCCAAAATATAATGCATTATTCTAATTGGGTAGGAGCAGAAGGTTATACAATGGCACAGCTTGCAAGAACAGAGAGAAGACAGGAAGGAACATGATGGCATTACTAGACTCAATTATCGCTAAGCAATTGGTCAATTGCATCAACTAAAATAATAATGTAGCAATGGAGCTTCAACTAATGGCTCTTTTACATGGGACGAACCGTTGGGCAAACGATGCCCGACACTCGTCCCAGTGATGCTCAGTCCTCTGCTGATATACAGGAGTGAGTATCGCTGGCATCGCTCACAGTGCTGATGGCATGGAGGTGGAGCGGGCCACAGAGCATTTTCCCCGGCCGCCTCCATTCACAGTAAGCAGGCAGTCATTCAAAAAGGAAGGGCTGCTGTTTATACTGAACGGCGAGTCGTTACATTTTCTGCATGCAGAAACTAAACGACTGAACAACTCTCATTCAGTTGCTGCATGCACTTACATGGGAAGCACAGGAATAAACAATAATCGTCCCATGTAAAAGGGCCATAAGGGTGGCATTATACTGGTCAACTATCGTTTGAATAGGTGTGCAGAATAGTCGCTAAACAAAATTGTTAGCCTCTGGACGACTGCTGCTTGTGCGCTTTTACGCGGAGCGATCACTGCTCAGTATTTGTTCCATTTTAGGGAAGGGGTAAGGAGAGAGAAAAGGACAGGAGAGAGAGAGTCTCCAAGCAAATTCTTTCACAAGTTTTTATACATGAACGACTGTGACTTTACACTAGATGACTTTTGTTCAACCAGCGATTATTTTTTAGGTAAGCTGAAAATTAATGACCTGTGACTACTCATCATCCTGTCGATGGCCATGTTTACACATAATGTCTGTCTTTTGCACTTGTTCTTTCGAGCAATGATTCGTCCAAAAGTCGCCCAGTGTAAGGGTTCTTTTACCTGAGCCGATAGTCACTCAAAAGAGTGCTTACGGACGGCTGTCCTTCTGTTTAAACACAGGACCTGACAGAGCAAGTGAGCGAGAATCACTCATAGTAGTCTCTTGGTTTTTAGCTCACCAAAAACCAAGCAACTATCGACTCGTGGAAACAGGCAGTTGTTCTTCTATGAATGACTGCCTGTTTACTCTGTATGAAGCCGGGTGACCAGAAGACATCTCCGCGCACTCCACCACCTTTTAGTGAGCGATCATCACTCTTGTGTGAAAGCACAGGAGCGATCCTCATTGGGACGGCTCGTTGTGGTGCCAACAGTCATCCTATGTAAAAGTCCCTGGAAGCCACCCTAAAGCTAGTTTCATATTGCTGTCATGTGGCTGCATTTTAATGCTGGTATTATAGTTCTTATACCTGGACATCCAACGGCTATACTGACCAAATGTAGCTTATCACATAATTATGGAAGGTCCAGGTATTAAAGCTGCAATATAAATAATAAAGAATGGCTGCCTTAGTGCTGTTTGAAACTGTTGCTTGACATCCTATCTAATATGACGATTTAAGAAAAAAACAAAAACTTCCAAGTTTCCAATTCTGTGACTAAGTTGTTTTTCACTCTAATGGTAAGTAGTAAAATAGGAAACATATTTGACTGGATTTAGGAGGTCATTTATGGAGCCTTCACATACTATAAAATTGATTGTTTTCAATAAACAGTTCAAGGAGCCATAAAGAAAGAGCACAGCATGCAAAAATAAATTAAAATAAATAGTATAAATTAACACAAGATGAATAAATAAAAATGTAGCAGAAGATAAATAAAACGTGTATAAAATCATATCAAAAAGGCATCATTTACACAACAAGTGCTAAGAAGGTTACACATCATGTAACAAACATTGCAACAAAATAAATAAAGCAAAATAAATAAATCGATGTGCTTCATGTTCATGTTGTGCTCAGTCAATACTTCGTTTTGTACTGTTAAGCTAAGTCGTTGCTGTATAGTCAATATACAGCGTTTATCTAAGTGATTTGTCTTGGTTCACATGATGATCCTTACTTATATTCTTAATGAAGCCCTGACTGGTATTAGGGAGATTTCACATTTGCGTCGGAACCCCCAGCCGGAGGTTCCCTCGCAGATCCGGCTGAGAGCACCGGACGAAAAAGTGGTGCATGCAGCGCTTTTTCTGCTGTCCAAAAGCCAGGCAGATGGGCAGACCCCATTATAATCAATAGGGTCCGTCTGACACTGTTTGCTTGCATCCAGTGACGGAACTGTTTGGACGTAGGGATTCCCCTTTCCTGCTCCCTGAACGGAGCAGGAAAGGGGAATCCCCAGCGCAGATGTGAAACATCCATAATTATTTGATTGTTTTGTAAAGTTGAGTGTTCAACGTCAGAGTAATATAAGCCACACTGAAATAAATCATAAGCTGTGACTTTCTGAAACACCAAAGTGCAATTCATTGTTTTTTGTGCAAAGACTAAGTGTTTTGTCCTGTGATGTCATCACAAAGTAAATGCAATAATCATACCAGTGTTACAGGGTTGTCTATTCCTCTGACTTCAAATATTCTCCCTGTTTCCCTGAAAATAAGACATACCCTGAAAATAAGACATAACCATGATTTTCCAGAATTTTTGAGGATGCAAAATGATTTTTCTGGCTTTTTGAGGATGCTTGAAATATAAGCCCTACTCCAAAATTAAGCCCTGCTAACAGTTAATTTAAAAAAGTCAATTTAAATAGTGTCCAGGCAGCTATACATGTAAAAAAGTTAAACCTTTTTGAACAAAAATTAATATAAGACACTGTCTTATTTTCGGGGAAACACGGTAAGAATGAAAAGGGATATGAGAATTGTCTAATTCTGCCTTACGTGGTGAATTTAGTTCTGGTGTATGACATCAACGTTGTATATTCCCTGAACAAATCATATAAATTGATACATTTTGCCAAACAGAGATAGCGAATGTGTGATAGCAAATAATACACAAAAATACCCAGATTCATGGACACAGTAAGTATACTAAAGGTTCAGAGGCAGTCGGAGGCGATTGAGGCTTCTTGTTATGCCCAAAAAGTTGAAGATAAAGTTCTGGCTTCTTTGTACTTAGTCAAGTTGTAAGTTCCATTCTACTGAGATAACTATTCAGTAAAAATGGTATGATGCGGATATGCTTCATACGCCATGTCAATGGGTATTTCATATCTGGGAACAGCAGTTTGAAAGTGTGAGCCATGACCATGAGAACCACTAAGCCCAAGAGTAGGATAATGTGACCGGAAAGCATAGGATTTGTCCAAATCTGGTGATCCATCTTGTTTCAAGGAAAAGTTGCCACTAATGCTCAGTGGAGGAGTAAGGGCACCATCATAAGGAGGTGTGGTACAATTTAAGGTATGGTTTACCATCGGGTCCACAACTGTTTTGAAAGTTGGGGCTTTCAAATGCAAGTGGTGTGCTTCAATATTACCATATGGAGGACTTGGTAGACCAGGAGACTGGTAACTGTAGGCATGAGAAGTAAGGGAGGAGTCACAAATGCTTGACTTATCTTCATGTTTTTCCAAGAACATGGGCTGGGGTCCTAATTGTAGACAGCCAGCTACTAGATTGCTGGTGGGCTGTGAGAGTCCTTTACAGAGCATTTCCAGAAATCCCTTCCCATCTGCAGTTTGCCCTCGGTCCAAGACCTCAGATAATGCCCATATGTAATTTCTTGCCAGTCTGAGAGTCTCAATCTTGGATAACTTTTGTGTCTTGGAGTAGCAAGGCATTACCCTCCTCAAGTTATCCAGTGCATCATTTAGTCCATGCATTCTTGTGCGCTCTCTGGCATTAGCTTTTACCCTCCGAACACGGAACCTCTCAAGCCTTGCCTTGGTCATCTTCTTTTTCTTTGGACCTCTCTTCTTTGGCTTTTCTCCATCATCCTCTTCTTCTTCGTCTTCTTCTCCATCAATGCTCCCATGTTCTTCATGACTGAGACCTGATAACATGTCATATGCAGACTGTCTTTGACTGTTTTCTTTCATCTCATCTTGAGAACTCAAAGCCTCGTCCATCCACCCATGAACACTGACCATCTCAGACATCTTAGCAGTCTGATATGATTCCTACAATAAATCAAAAGCCAATAGAACCTCATTATAATCTGGTAATATGCATTGGTTCACAATAAAATCATATGTAAGCCATATAAAAAATATATTTATAAATCCTTTATACTACATCAACATTTCTAATGTTCACTAAAGACATAAAGTAATGTACATTATAAAGAAAATACCCATTTACTTATCCTTATTGCCACTAGCACATGTCTTTTGTAAAATGCACTTGATGTATATATGTACCTGTGTAGTATAATGCTACTGCAAACAAAGAAGTTAGAAATTGTTACCTACCATTAGAGTGAATATTAAAAATGTGCACATAAGTCATGTAATATACCGTATTTTTCTGACTATAAGATGCAGATTTCAGCCAAATGAAATCTTGCTGAAAAGCGTTTATACCTTATCATCTAGAGGCAGGGGGGTCTGAAGGATCCAGAAACCCCTGACCGCTGCCTTAATGATCTGGCAGTGCGCTGATTGATAATCAGGAGAGCTTTGCAGCCTGACCAGTCCCTTCCAGCAGATAACACTGGAGACCACTCACATATCTCCCCCGGGGTGCAGATTCTTCTCTGTACACACAGGGACGGACAATGGCAAAGATCAAAGGTCTTTCAGTAGCAGCAGGACCCTAGATGATGTCATAACCATGTGAGCAGGGAGCAGCCAGAGGGGGTCATTTATTACTACACTGTATGTGGGCATTTAATGGTAATGAAATCAGTGTTTAATATGCCAGTTGCAGGTGTGTGTGTGTGTAGTAGAGCTGTATGAGCTGTGTGCGTGTATGCAGCAGAGCTGTATGAGCTGTGTGCGTGTATGTAGCAGAGCTGTATATGTGAATGTTGCAGAGCTATGTGTGTATGTAGCAGAGTTATGTATGCTGCAAAAGTACGTGTGTTGTATGTGTATAATGTGAACTTACATGCTTGCACCATTGTTTGAATGGACACACTAGGGTTAATAGGACCTGCTAATTCACTGGTAACCCCCTTTTCTATACAAGAACACCGAAGTTAGTAACTGCAGCCCCTGCACTTTGTTAGCTCCCCAGAGATGTTTAGATTAGTATAAAATATTTTTTCCTGCTTTTAATAGTCTAAATCTGTGGTGCATTTTATAGTCCACAAATACGGTAGTTGCTCCCCGATTAAACACTTGCACTTATGCTTTAAAAAAAATGAATTTCTGTTCAATAAACTGCATTAGTGAATTATTTCTACAGATGTTTCTGACTACTTATTGTCCACCGAACCTGTGTATGTTCTGTCTTTTCCTCCTGCATTTAATTTGGGCAGGCTGGCTGTATAGCTGCCAGGAAATTAGGGAGCATCTAGAAGTTTACAAGCCAGAGCACATTAGATTTTCACAGTTTATAGAGAGTGTGCAGCATGGATGAATGGATGGATACTGAGATAGATAGATAGATAGATAGATAGATAGATAGATAGATAGATACATACTGAGATAGATATGAGATAAATAGATAGATATAGATACTGAGATAGATCGATAGATACTGAGATAGATAGATATGAGATAAATAGATAGATAGATAATTATGAGATGGATAGATAGATATGAGATAGATAGATAGATAGATAGATATGAGATAAATAAATAGATAGATAGATAGAAGGATTGATAGATAGATATGAGATAAACAGATAGATATGAGATAGATAGATAGATAGATAGATAGATATGAGATAAATAAATAGATAGATAGATAGAAGGATTGATAGATAGATATGAGATAGATAGATAGATATGAGATAGATAGATAATTATGAGATGGATAGATAGATATAAGATAGATAGATAGATAGATAGATATGAGATAAATAGATAGATAGATATGAGATAGATAGATATGAGATAAATAGATAGATACTGAGATAGATATGAGATCTATAGATACTGAGATAGACAGATAATGAGATAGATAGATAGATAGATACTGAGATAGATAGATAGATAGATAGATAGATACTGAGATAGATAGATATGAGATTGATAGATAGATAGATAGATAGATAGATACTAAGATAGATACTGAGATAGACAGATAGATATGAGATAGATAGATAGATAGATAGATAGATAGATAGATACTGAGATAGATAGATAATGAGATAGATAGATAGATAGATAGATAGATATGAGATAGATAGATACTAAAATAAATAGATAGGAGACAGATAGATAGATAGATAGATACTGAGATAGATAGATAGATAGATAGATATGAGATAGATAGATACTAAAATAGATAGGAGACAGATAGATAGATAGATAGGATAGATAGATAGATAGATACTGAGATAGATAGACAGATAGATACTGAGATACTTAGATAGATAGATAGATAGATAGATAGATACTGAGATAGATGTAGCATTTTTAGGTATTTGCACTTATATCATCTTACCAAATTAATCTCTCTAATTCTTTTCTTCCCTCTCAGCAATAGGACCTTTTAGAATGCTTCAAGCACAGTTTTATATTTGATGTCTACTTGGTGCACAAATGGCAGGTAAAAGTTTGACTATACCTAAATTATCTGGGTGTTGGGAAAATTTGGGTATATTGCATGATTTTTTCCCTGAAAAACCCACTCCGAATATCTAAATTATCCCTACCATAGGCAATGTTTGTTAGTAGGTAATCAATACATATACCCAGATGACCCCACTATACTCAAATTACCTCGTCCCACCATAGATGGATGGATGGATGGATGGAGATGGTCAGTCTGACAATTAAACAAGCTTACATTAGTTCTTTGTTGTTGTTAGTGTTGCTAGGTACTATTACAAAAATAATATTATTTATCTACAGCCATTAAACAATGTCCCGTGTAAATCAATGCAGAAAAAAAATTCTAATGATGTATGATAATAATGCACAAGAAATTAGATATGAAACACCTATTATAATAAGCCCCAATTAAACTTCCATTATTTGAAATTCTACCTTGCCATGGAGCTGTTCCCCGGAGGGTTGTTTGTACCCTAAGTATTAAACAGTTGGGCTATGACTTCATATTAACTACAATGAAATGGTATAGTTAAAAGTGAAGGATACTAAATAACCACATTTCTAGTATATGATAGAAAAGACTGAATAGCTGTAATGTCAGATGACTTCAGCTATATCTCTATAGTACATAACGGTCAATTACTACTAGGGAAGCATCAGATCACTGCTTCTATTGTAACTCACCAGTAGCATCTGAAATGCCAAGAAATTGTATGGAAAAATCTGGTAATTTCTACTTCTGGTTTATTGGCGCTCTGTTTGTTACCTCCTTGTTTTGCTCTATTAGTTTTATTTTAGACACTGCTTACTCTTGTAACAAAGCTAAATTTTTCTGAGCTGACACTAACAAACTAGGGAAATGCATAATTAATACAGTATTTCCATAATTTATACTAATTATGAGAATTGGTACTTTTAAGAAAAGAAGGATTCAGCTAATAAACGGTCAGAGCTGCAGGGAAGTCAAATTCTCCACCATATCCCTGATATGCTGGCAGACAAGCAATCAGAGGTGTCCTCTCTTTATTACCTGTCTGCCCCGCTTCTAAACTGAGCAAGACACAGACAATAAACCCATATCTGTGAACATATCTATCAAGTTCCTCATAAATAGGTTTTCTTTCTCATGTGGTACAGATTGTTAGCTGCCCTAGCCATGTGCCCAAATACCCTGGCCAAGGCAGAATGCCTGGTTGGCACCCCTTTGGCATCTAGCACCCCTCCTAACTACTCTTCCAATGTTCTTTTCCCTCTGCTAGCCTATTTATGTAAAACTTTTCAAAAGTCCTACAGACTTTCTGTCTCAGGTATAAACCTTTTTATGTTAGTTACTCATGAGCTATAATAATACTACAAGACAACTATCTCATCCAATAGCAATATTGCCTTTGTCTAGTGGTCATCATCAGTCAAATTTAATGGGATTTTCAATATATATATATTGACAAACTAATTGAATTGGGTTCCAAAACTGTCCCTATAGTGCTGAAGAAAGTAGTCTACAGTAACTTAAAAACTTGTTTGGTACTGTAAGGCATGATCATAGCTAATGGCATCAAGTACTGCACCGTCTACACTTGCTAAAAAGGATGTTTAGATCCTAACATTCCTCCCCGACATGCTCAAGAATTAATATAATTGAAAAATAAATGACTTTCTAAATAGACATCAAAATACATAAACTGCAATATAAACTGTATTTAAAGAGCTGTGTAATATGTAGGTGCTATATAAATAAAGGTGATTATTAATGTGTTTGATGGGTGGAAAGATAGATATCAGATAGATAGATAAATAGATAGATATCAGACAGACAGATAGATGATAGATAGATAGATTAGATAGATAGATAGATAGATAGATAGAGATGAGATAGATAGATAGATAGATAGATAGATAGATAGATAGATATGAGAGGGATAGATAGATAGATAGATAGATATGAGATAGATAGATAGATAGATAGATATGAGATAGATAGATAGATATGAGATAGATAGATAGATAGATAGATAGATAGATATGAGATAGATAGATATGAGATAGATAGATAGATATGAGATAGATAGGAGATAGATAGATAGATAGATAGATATGAGATAGATAGATAGATAGATAGATAGATAGATATGAGATAGATAGATAGATATGAGATAGATAGATAGATATGAGAGATAGATAGATAGATAGATAGATAGATAGATAGATAGATAGATATGAGATAGATAGATAGATATGAGATAGATAGATAGATATGAGATAGATAGGAGATAGATAGATAGATAGATATGAGATAGATAGATAGATATGAGATAGATAGATAGATAGATAGATATCAGACAGATAGATGATAGATAAATAGATAGATAGATATGAACTAGATAGATAGATAGACCATATAGAAGAGAAACATCGTCTATATAGCCACCAAACTGGACCTAATAATAATATATTGCAACATAAAACTAAGAAGGACACTGATTATGTTTTACCTTAAACTTCTGTTAAGAAAAGTTGACAGTCTGCAGCTCCTTCTAGAAGTACTTGGCTCTGGAAGATGCTGTCTCCTCAGTGAGTTCAGGCTGAGGGAAAGCTGGACAGCTCCCTTCTGACTGGCTGCTGCTCCTGAATGTGGGACCACTGCAGCCTCACATCTCCTTCCCCTTTACTAAGGTTGTATCCAAGCCCAGCCCATCTCAGAAGGCTGAACTCCAGGTTTTGGTGGTCCTGTCTTTTTTTTTTTTTTTTGCTGCATCACTTAACCCTTGCCTTACCACTACTTTAATAACATCTGTGTTGAGAAACAGTTGAAATACAATTATGTTGCTGTAAATGCTCCATAAAGAAGAAAGGAAGAGCTGCATGTGCAATATTTGATGGCAGCAGAATGCCAATTGCTCCATCCAGTTTTTTTTTTGCTGCTATTCTATCACATCTGTTGCTGTAAATGACAGATTTTTGTCAGTTTAAGGAAGGTTTCACACAATGCTATTTGGAAAAACGCAGATGTTGTTTCATGCAGTTTTTGAAAGCCGAAGGCGGTCCATCCGGAAGAGGTATAAGTCCTTCCTATATATTTTGGACATTGCTTCACAATTCACTTTGGGATTTGGCTCAAAAAAACTGCACAAAAAAACTCATGTATGAAACAACGCTAATTATATTGTATTGTAACTGATCAGATAATAATCATGATTTTATATTATCTGGGATCACATATAGAATCTATACAGTATAGATTTTTTCGGACAATGCAAAAATATTTGGGTATAATATTCTATGCATCAATAAGAAAAGGTCATTGAGAAAATGTTTTTAAATTATTAATAGAGATGAGCGAGTACCGAAGTGCTCGGGTGCTCGTTATTCGAGTTGAGTTTTTCGTAATATTCGAGAGCTCTATTCGAGTAACGACCCCATTGAAGTCAATGGGAGACCCGAGCATTTTTGTATTTGACCCGCCGGGTGCCGAGCTTTTTTCCCCTCTCTCTCTCTGTCTCTCGTAAAGCGGTGAGGGGTTAAAACTGGGGCGGGGTCAAACTCGGCGTGGTACTCGCTCGAGTAACGAGCACCATCGAGTATGCTGATACTCGGACGAGCATGTTCGCTCAACTCTAATTATTAATAATATTAATTGCATTGTGACATCTTTTTGCAGTGTGAGTGATAATCTCTGTTAGGATGTATTCACACCGGAGAGTTCAGTGTGTGTCAGTGCAAAACGGACCATTTGACATGCGATTTTCATGCGTATCCGATGAAAAAAAGAAGCGATATACAGCGACTAAGCTCATTTTTCATATGCGTGAAAAAAAATTGCATGAAGTTCCAATAGTAAAATACGTGCACCTGGCATGACATGTGAGCGCGATCTGTTTTTTAACACTCCCATAGAAAATAACGGTGGTTTCTTGAACGGGAATTGCCCAAAAATAGGATGTGAAGCAAATAATATTCAGTGAAAAGTGAAAAATTGCTTATGTGAATGAACCCATTCAAATAAATGCATTCTTGTCCTGTTTTGTCCATCTTGGAATTGGACGGTACTTGTATGGGAACATTGCCTGTGTGATACAGTCTTAGGCTCCATTCACACGGGGCAGTTTGGTTGTGATAAAAACTGCACCAAAAAGAGCATTTGTGAAACCAGGTGTGTTTTTACTTGAAATCTCTTTCAAGAATAGGGGTCTGACAAGGCCTGGTGAGGCAGCTACATCCAGCTGAGGAATGAATGGAGAGGTATGCCATCTCACTGTTCATTTTTATGGGAGTTAAAGTGACCCTTTGGTTTCTGATCAAAGTCCTGTTCCAGGACAGGAGGGGCAGGGAAGTGTATTGCCTGTGGTTGTTCTTCTCTACTGACCCACTAATCCACCAATTCTGTGCCCTACTTTCAGCCATCCCAAATGGCTGCTGCAATTTTCAAACTACCTAATGCACACTGTGCACTGCTCTCTGATTGGCCACTGCTGATCTCATGTACAACTCTGGCCAATCAGAGAGCAAGTATTGTACATTAGTAGTCTAACACACTGGGGGTTAGTTTGTGGTGTCCATCTTGGATGCCCAAAAGCAAGGCCCATAACTGGCAAATTCGAGGTACAGCAGGGAAGAAAAATTGCAGGTAATATATCCCCCTTCTTCTCCGATCCCAGGACCGAATTTTGTCCTAAAACTAGAGGGTCGCTTTAAGGAAACTGCTGAGTGTGGCAACATCTCCATTCATTCCCCATCTGGATGCGGCAACTGGTGGCCACATTACCTATCTGGACAGTCCGAGGACCGCTGTTCTGGACATGGGTGTAGCTCCCATAAATGTCTATGATCTATATGAACCCTTAACCAGTAATTCCACTCTGTTTACAACCTACCATATATCTGCTGATGGGTTTTTCATGAAAACTTAGTTTATAATGTTTCAGCTTATGAAGAGCGAAATACTGATAATAGGAGTATGTTAAATTACTACTAACTGCACTCAATTCCAAAATGGAAATAAGTAAAATGTTAAGGCCCATTCACACAGAGCGATGATCACTCAAAGATCGTTCAAACGATAGTTTGAGTGACAGCTTTGAGCGATCATTTTGTATAAACTATTAAGTAGCTACTCAGCTACTTAATAGCTTATTAGTGTGCAAATTAAGCCTTTAGCTGAATGGAAGTTAATAGCCGGAGGGCTCTTATCTGCATTCAGCTCCTTTGTTCTCCGACGGGTAACAATGCTATCAGCACTACCCGTGGAGAACTCAGCGCACGGTCCTGATAAGGCTGAACGATGATTTTTAGGCTGACCTTAATTTAACAATCCACTGGCAATGCACGAAAAGTGCACGATGGCTGCGCGTTTAGACTCAACGATTACCACTCAAACGATAGCTTTTTACAGATTTTTTAGCGATCATCGCTTCATGTAAATGGGCCTTAATTCACTTTCGATCACTTTGTTTTGCTGCATATGTGGAACTCGCTGGATCAATTCTAACATCTCTATACATAAGAGAAACTAAAAATCCAATTTCCCCATGATTGTAGTTGCATAAATACTGTAGTTTATTGTCTAATATTATCAGAATCATTGTCTTTATGAGCAGGATTGTTTAATTAAAGAGTGTTCCAGTTCTAAAAATTGGATGACCTGGACTCAGCATTAATAGCTGATCGCCCCTGCTGATCATCAGTGTGACGACCCACTGTCATAGTACACGGAGCAGAAAAGCAGATAGCCCCGTACATTGTGTAGTGGCCTGGCATGGTATTGCAGGCACAACTCCCATTGAAGTGAATTCTGAAGTTAAAGCTGGAAAAGCCATATTCTGGAGAATCTCATATTTCCTGCTATTGCCCTGATTTAGTTACCAGCCGAATACAGTATCAGTCAATGTACAGGGATTGATTAATTTTTATATCAGCTAGCACATTTGGATTGTAGCTTGTACATTATTGCTTGATGCCATAATTTTACTGTATTTTTATATTAAGCCCCTTTAAATTAGCATATGTCCTGAAAATGATAGAGGATAGAATCTCCCTTTTTCGATTTTTTGCAATAGTCTCTTACAGTGATGTCATCTAACGCATGCTAGCATACTCTGCCTGCCAAACTTTGAAGGTAATTTGGCAGTTCTTTCAGCTATTTTAGAAGTCACTTGTACTTCATGCTGCTTCACAAGTCTGAGGAAATGCTCTGTATGAGCATTTGTAGAATCAGGATGCTCTGCAAGGCTCTTCCATAGTGAAGACAGCGCTGTCAGCAAGGTCCATATCTTCTATCTGTGCTGAATGTACTGTCACAGTATGACATCTTATGCATGCAGTACTTTGAGAAAACACAGGTGGTCACAAACAGCACCTATATAAAGCTGATGACTTCAAAAGACCATCATTACTGAAATTGTAATTTCACAAAGCCAAGCAGGTTCACTACTAGAGATGACTGAGCATACTCGCTAAGGCCATTTACTCGATCGAGCATTGTCCTTAGCGAGTACCTCCCCGCTTGGGAGCAATGGTTCGGGTGCCGGCGTGGGTGATAGGTGAGTTGCGGCCATGAGCAGAGGGGAGCAGGGGGGAGAGAGGGAGAGAGAGATCTCCCCTCCGTTCCTCCCCGCTCTCCCCCACCCGCCGCCGGCAGCCGAATCTTTGCTCCTGAGCGGGCAGGTACTCGCTAAGGGCAATGCTCGCTCTAGCAATTGCCCTTAGCGAGTATGCTCGCTCATCTGTATTCATTACTAGAATTACTATAATAACACTATGATAGAGGTTTATGCAAGTCCCTAATATAAAAGTTAAAGTCCCTAATATAGAAGTAAAATAGGGTCCAAAGTAGTACTTCACTTGAAAGAGCTGCATCCAACTTTTCTTAGTCATTGACTTTAGTTTTACCTAGAACTACAGTGTAATAATCCCACACATTTAATCCTCAGCAATAGAGATGAGGGAGCTTTGGAAAGGTTTGGCTTGGCCAGTTCATCGAATTTCATAAAAAAGTTTGGTTTGGTCCAAATTAGTTTGAACCGAACTTTCACCGATAATGATGGTGGTGGTGCCTATTCTACTCTGCCTCAGTTAGCACTGTTGCCTCGTAGTGCTGAGGTTTTAGGTTACCATCTGACCAAGGGCAACATCTGCATGGCGTTTATATGTTCTTTCTATATGTTTATGTGGGTTTCTTCTTCATAATTATCACCTTTATTTATATGGTGTATACATTTTTTGAGAAGAAGCCTCTTCCTCCTCCTATTCCTGCCAGTGAGATCAAGAAGACTTTATGGCCTAAAGTTAAAAAATATGTATAATATATGTGATATCTTCATCTGGTGCCAAATTGTAAGCACTGTATAATTAGGAATATGACTAACATTAAAGACAAATTACTACGACTAGCTTCACATCAGATTTTGGGATAATCTGGAAACATAAAAAATTGATGGTAGAAAAAAGCCATCTGGTCCATGCAAATTGAGTTCCTTTAGTCTTTCCTTATAAGTTTTGTTCTTGAGACCTTCCACCGATTTTGCAGCCCGTCTTTGGATTTGTTCTATTTTGTCAATGTTTTTCTGTGGGTGAGGTCTCCAAACCTGAGCACAGTATTCCAGGTGTGGTCTAACCAGCGCTCTATACAACAGGATCACAAGCTCCTTCTTTCCACTGGTTATACCTCTAGCTAGGCAGCAGAGCCTCTTGCTTGCTTTCTTTGCTGGCTTACTAGACCAAGACTCATTCTGAGGCTGCCAGAAATCAGAACCCCTAAATCCTTCTCAAGTCTTGGATAACACAGAATAGCCATAAATCTCTTGTAATGTAACCATAAACTTCGACTAGCCAAACAATTGCTGAAAAGTATTCTTTTGGCATATGTTTAGCTAATATGACAGTATACCATTGTCTCAGTGGTCCTGAAAGTTGCAATCGACTTACCTTTTCAATGCAACTGAATAAAATGCAGTGAATATTTGTAAATGAAATTCAATGGTAGATGTATTGCTGCTGAGCAAGAGCTCCAAACCTGTTATGAATCCAATCTTAAGGGGGTTAGTCGGGCAATAAAGAAATAATTGCAAAATGTCTTGCCAAGCTGACCAAATATGAAAGAAACCATTCTCACTTTTCCCCGGCCACTCCTGTTCCAGTAGTGCACTCCAGTTCCTGCAGTAATAATGATATCACCAACACCAGGGACATGTGACTGCAGCAGCCAATCACCAGCTCACTTCTACCATTGATTGGCTGCTGTGGTCACATGTTCCTTTGTTGGAGTGTCATGACTTTAGCAGGAAGTGGAGAGCAGCAGTAGAGCGGTCAGCATTAGAATTGGAGCTGCTGGGGATAGAATGAGGTGATCATGGCTTCTTTTATGTTTGTGCTGCATGGTGAGCAGCTTTGCAAATTTTTTTTTATTGCCTGGGTAACCCCTTTAATTATTATTTTTACACTGATTCCAAAAGTTATTGATACGAAACACTACAAGTCGTCCCAGATTGTCACCTTCTGTGATTTTCTTTGTCCATACTACTAGAAACACATTGTAACTACAGGGATAGTTTTTGAATTATGGATGGAGAACAGTAATAAATTCATTATAAATTACAAGCGATTAAATGAAGCCACTAAGCATGACCCCATGTAATAAGCATTTGGAAATAAGATGTTTAGCCCCATAAATCTGTCTCTCTTCTTTAAACTTTGAGCAGATGGTTGCAACAGGTTAATTTTTCCAGCTTCACATGATGGCAACAATAGGGCAATGGAGGTGGCTATGGAGAAGAGCGGTCTGTAAGAAAACAGCCTGCAGTGTTATGACAGAGGCTTTTTCTCCCAACTGGTGGAAGAGAACATATGGAACTGCTATTACTCGTGCATTCTGTCTAACAAGTCGGCCTGTCTTCCCTTTGTCTCACTTGCCTGTGTTTCTGCTCGTGCCTCTCATCTAAGTCCTATTGTCCTAAGGCGGTCACATCTGTTCCATGGCTGTGTCTGCAGCAACCTTTCTGAATTGAGTGCCCAGTCTTTACAAGTCCTTTATCTGCAACTTCCCCTAACTCTAAATGCAGGCATGTGACACTATTTGCATTTGAACTCCCATTACAGCTCTTTGCCAACTCTGTTTCTCTCTTGGTAGAAATCAGGGCAGCTCCTTCATGTGGTTCTATCTGAAAAGACAGAAGTCAGGAACCTCCATTGACTATAATATAAATGGAAATTACAACCTTAAACCTGAGAATAAATATCTAATATAAAATCAACTATATATATATATATATATATATATATATATATATATATATATATATATATATATATATATATATATATATATATATATATATATATACAGCACTGAGCAAAAGTTTCAGGCAGGTGTGGAAAAAATGCTCTAAAGGAAGAATGCTTTCAAAAATAGTAGCGTTAATAGTTTGTTTTTGTCAATTGATAAGATAATATGTGAATGAACAAAAGAAAAATGAAAATGAAATCATTATTTGGTGTGACCACCCTTTGTCTTTACAAGAGCATCAAGTCTTCTAGGTACACTTGCACACAGTTTTTGACAGGGAGGTTATTCCAAACATCTTGGAGAACTAAGCACAGATCTTATGTGGATGTTGCTTGCTCAAATTCTTCTGTCTCTTCACGTAATCCCAGACAGACTGGAGGATGTTGAGATCAGGCCTCTGTGGGGCCAAATCCTCACTTCCAGGACTCCTTGTTCTTCTTTATGCTGCAGATAGTTCTTAAAGGGGTTGTCTAGTGTTAGATAAACATGGCTGCTTTCTTTCAAACACAGTGCCACTCTTGTTCATAGGGCTTTGTGTGGTATTGCAGCTAAGCTCCATTGAAGTGAATGGGAGTTGAGCTGCAATACCGGAGACAATCCACGGACAAGGGTGGCACTGTGTTTGGAAGCAAGCAGCCATGTTTTTCTAACCCTGGGCACCCCTTTAATGGCATTGGCTTTATGTTTGGGGCCAATCAGATGCCTTCTTTTTAAAAACATTCTTACTTTGCAGCATTTTTTCCACACCTGCCTAAAACCTTTGCACATTACTGGGTGGAAGTTGGGTGGAACAACCCTGTTCTGGTGCCTAAAAGCTTGTAAGGCTAGCCTAGAACTGTGGAGGTGGCAAAAGTGATGCAACAATACGGAAGTGCTGCCCAACCAGATCAACACCCTACTGGCAGCTCTTCCTTTAATCTTTTAATTTTGTGATATTGGTGTTTTAACGTAATATAAAAGTCACCTTCACCCAACTCTCTAGTTCTACAACTTGTACCTCCTGACTATTATGTCTGGTCATGTATCACCATCATGTGTTGGACTTTTGTACTTTGAAGATGTATTTGAATTCTTTTTGATTTTGTTTTCATTTACTTTATTTCATTTCATTCTTATGCATTTTATTTACTTTTCCCTGTTTTCTTTGTAAACCCCTTTTTTCCACATCCATTCCCCCTTCATACATCGATCCTTGCAGTACATGTTTCACCACTACCAAAAAAAAACCTCCCAAGTAAAAAGAAAAGTTGGACCATTTTCTCACCTCCTACATTTTTTTGGAAGCTTGTTCCATCCACCAGTTTTTCTCTGCTTCCTAACTGCTGCCGCTCTACTCACTTCCATTGGGCTGATGGAGATAGCCGAGTGCAGTGGATGCATGCCACTGCTACAGTGTATTCACCCGGCAAGCTTGGAGTGCTCCATTCTCATGATTCCAGCGGTCAGACCCCGCTGATCATAGATTTATTACTGGACCTACCCCATGGATAGGGTAATAATGATTTTGGTGGTATGACCCCATTAAAGAGAAGTTGTGTTGTGGAGCTACTTTAATGAGCCCTATACAATAGGATAGCAGGGGTCATTCATGCTTGTTTTGGTGTACCAATAACATCAGTTAATTCAGTAATATCAATTTATTTTGATCATCATTATATAAAAGTAACTAGGATATGCTACATAATAAATGTGTAAGCAATTAATTCATAGTGTGCAGACAGATTCACTTAAAAGGGTTGTTCAAGTTATGAAAGGGCATCTCGCCAGGCCTCCTATGCTGTAAAATAACAAAGCAGCTGATACCCGCCTCGCCACCCACCCACTAGTTGCTGCAATTCTTCCTGGTGACATCATCTTTACAGCCTGCAGTCAGCCTGAGCCGTCTCCAAACAAGCTGCTGCAGCCAATGACAGCTGCCACTGGCTGCAGCAGCAGGTTTGTAGGATGTCTGTAAACAAACGGCACAGCAGAAACCAGAGCCGCCGATGGGGGACGAGCGGGGAGGGATGAGTATCAGCAGCTTTGCTATTTACACCACGGTGGACCCGGAGAAATGCCCTTTCATAACTTGGACAACCCCTCATAAGGAACCTATCACCTCCCTACAGCAACATAAACTAAGTTATGGTTATGTTAGGGGTGATGTATTTTTTTATACTCATCCGCTCCCTCGATCCAGTGCTGTCACCCGCCAAAAATCACGCTGCGCCTGAAAATCTGACTCTTTTCAGATTTCCATGCGCACACTCTCCATAGAAGTCTATGGGAGAGCGTGTGTACCAGAACCCAAAAAAAGTCTGATTTTCAAGCACCACACAATCTTCACCGGATTGAGGGAGCGGATGAGTGTAAAAAATACATCACCCGCCTCCCTGCTACTTCCAGCACTTAGTTTATGTTGTTGTGGGGAGTTGACAGGTTCCCTTTAATAACCATGAAGTGAACCTAAACATATATATTGGGAATCCTATATACAGCACTTTCCTATTATCCCCCTTTATGAGCAGCAGTCTAAATCTGGTACTCCATAGACTGAATACAGGTTATCGAAATGGCAAGATACTTGTTTTTGTATCACTTCCTACTCATAAAGGAAGAATAGAAATGGCATTGCCGCCTATGTACATTTCAGTTCACGACGGGCGAATCAAAATGACTACAGTGAAGACATTGCAAAAGTCGAATACATAGGGAACATTTCTGCAAGCACTGCTTTGTATAAGGGGGCATACAGATACATATAATTTGTCTTATATACTATATTAGATAATTGCATGTTATTGCTTGGTGACTCAGTGTCATTATTGGTGGATACTCATGTGCGGCGCCCCTGTTGCTTTGTCACAGCCTCTTTCCCCTAGTCTGATCAGAAGGTATTGCTTTGCTAAAGGCTTCCCAGGGGGATGCAAATTGAAAGCGGCCCATCTGTCAGCTTTTAGGTTTTCAACGGTCCCTGCATCATCGCCACACTCCCTCCCTCCTTCTCCTGCCTCCCACTTCTCAATTGCTATGTTCTTCTCATTAACCTTTCCAGTTATGTGTTCCCAACAAAAGGAGGGATCCGGGGTAGTTGGCTTACGATCTGATCACCACTAGAGACTTGAATTAGATACTAAAAGGGAGAGTTCTATAGGGAACCAGCTTATTCAGCGAAGTGCGAGATATCAATGAGACTTGAGAAACAGGATGACAAATGAAATATCTGGAGCTGTGCGGCTTACATTGTCCCATGTTAGGTATGAGGTACCAGACTGGATTCACACATGCAGATTGTAGACCAATATCAATGAATGAGTTGGTCAGATATTTTACGAGTTTTTAAAGGGAAAAAAATCACTTTTTAATTGTCATAAAAAACTTTCTTGTTTAAAATTCTATTAAAATGACAGATTGCACTGTTAATCATCGAAATAATGTTGTAGTACTAAAAATGTGCAGTTCTGACCAATAAAAATCGTCTCTACTGGTCACATACTAATCATTAATGACTAAAGACATTTCTACACCTAGAAGTATACAATATGTATCGCGAGCAGGGGTGTTGCGACTCAGGATTTGAGATACAATGCAGCAGATAGAGTAACCAAAGTACAATGCAGCAGATAGAGTAACCAAAGTATACAATCGTGGCTGAAAGTTTTGAGACTGACACAAATTTCCATAAAGTTTTGTGCTTCCGCGTTTTTTACATCTTTAAAGCCTCCTTCACACGAGCGACAAAGTCGCGGGATTTTGTAGCATTGCTACAATGCTAAAAATCGCATGTATGTGAAGCCCATGCTTTTCCATGGGTTCCTTCACACATGAGATGTTTTGTAGCATGCAACAACCCAACACAAAAATCTTGCGGGTCCGGCGATATGCCTGCGACTCGAGAGGTTTTGTAGTCCATGTTTCCCTATGGAGCCTTCCTCTCTGTTGCATCGTGGTTTTCGTGTGATGCGAAGCAACTTTGACAGTAACAAATGCTACTATAAAAGCTGTAATCTAAGCCCTAACTGCAGAAAAAAAATAAATACACATACATCACCTGTCCCGCGCTGTCAGCCCACCCGCATCTTCTCCCCGGGTCCCGGCGCTGATCTTCTTCTTCTCTTCTGGCCAGCAATTCAAAAATCCCACCTCCTGGAAGCGCTGGCTGTGATTGGCTGATGCTTAGCCAATCACAGCAAGTGCTTGATGAATGGCAGTTATTGAACCAATTTTTTCAATACCCGGCTAGAAGATGAAGAAGATAATCAGAGCTGGGACCTGGGGAGAAGTTGCAGTGGCGCCCTAGACAGTGCAGGAGAGGTGATGTACACTTTTTTTTCTTTACAGCTTATTTTCGGGCTAGGGCTTATATTTAAAGCCCCCCCCCCCCCCCCGCGCAAATCCCATGATGTGATGCTACAAAGTCGCGCAACTCTGTAGCGCTACAAAATCACAGTATTGCTGTGAGAAGATGCAACATTATCGCACAGTGTAGCGATGCGATATCGCTCCGATTTTCTCGCGACAATGCCGTTTCGCTCGTGTGAATGAGGCTTTAGTCAGATGTTTCTATGGTTACGGAAGTACATTTATTCTAAGCATTTCATACATTTTTAAGCTTTTATGGACCAAAATTTAGACTCACTACAAAATTTAAGTATTCTGTTCACTGAGCCACTTAGTTATCACTTTTGCCTTGTGACATGGGGCTCCATCACGCTAGAAATAGTATTGTTCATTACTAAATTGCTCCTGGATGGTTGGAAAAAGTTGCTCTTGGATTATTATTCAGATACTATTCTTTATTCATAAAGTGTTCTTAGGCAAATTTGTGAGTGAGCCTACTCTCTTGGATGAAGAACAACCCCACACATGGATGGTCTCAGGATGCTTCACTGTTGGCATGACCCAGGACTCATGGTAGAGCTCACCTTTTCTTCTCCGGATAATCATTCTTCCAGATGTCTCAAACAGTTTCATCAGAGAAAATAACTTTACCGTCAGTCCTCTGCAGTCCAAGCCCTGTACTTCATGCAGAATATCAGTCTGTCCTGATGTTTTTGTTAGAGAGTAGTTGCCTCTTTGCTACCGTTGACACCAGGCCATCCTCCAAAGCCTTCTCCTCCCTGTGCATGCAGATACACAGAGACTTGCCTGCTGCCTTTCCTGAGCAAGCTCTGCACTGGTGTTGAACCAATCCCACAGCCCCGGTAAGAGATGATCCTGACACTTTTTGTGGCAGGGCTGAAATTCAGTAGAAATGTTTTTTTTTGTGATTAAGTTAATTTTCATGACCAGGAACAACTTTGCAATGAATTTCAATTCATCTGATCACTCTTTATAACAATCTAGAGTTAATACAAGCTGCCACCATAAAATCGGAGGAAGCAGACTTTGTGAAAACTAAAAGTTGTGTCCGTTTCAAAACTTTTGGCCACGACTGTACAATATTTATTTAAAACACAGAAATAAAAGCAAACAAAAGACTAATAATGCCAAGACAATTGAACTTTTACCTTAGGCCGAATGCACACGGCCGGGTCGGATTCCAACTGCGAGATCTCGCACCGGAATCAGACCCTGTGCCCAGGCATTGACACCCATGTACCTGTCTTGTCTTCCTCTCTCTGCTCTTGCCGACACACTTGCGCAGTGCAGAGCGTCGCACAGGTGAGGCTCGCACTAGAATAGGACATGCTGCGATTTCCCCCCACAAGCAGAAAATTGCAGTTGATTTCCGCTCGTGGGCATGGAAAAGCGTTTTGCTTAGCATGTCTATGGGCAGTATTTGCTGCAGGATCCAGAGACAAATACGCCCGTGTGCATTGGGCCTTAGAGTACCTAGGCGATATCTACTGCTAATTATAATGTAGGAATAGTAATACTTTGTGAACAATATCAATAACACTTCGCTAACAACGGTACTATTTCACAGAGATGCAGACCATAGAATACAATACACAGCTTTCCTTTGGGGTTAACACTCTGGTACAGTTAAATCAAAAGCTTCCTCACAGTATACCCTCATGATCTTTATTTAAGGTTTGCTAGATACCCCAGGCAACATTTTACTCTTCTCTTGCCAAAAAAGGACTCAGGCCATGGACAGAGGCTTGAGCACCAGAAACTTGCCAAGAGTTCAGTGTCCTTAGAGCAAACTTTATTTCCTACATCCAGCCACATCCAGTGTCCCTTATGAGGCTGGCCTCACTTACGCATTGATGTGCGGGGGTTGTAGCTTTCACTGACTCCAATTGTCAGTAGTGCTCTTCTCTGCTTCTGCTCTCAGTCATTTAGTCAGTGTCGGTCCGGTTTCCATCCTTCCACATCACAGCAATCCTATTCCTCCCTTCCTCCAGGTGATAGCTCCTGCCTACCTAAGCTCCTGCAACCTTAAGTTTTAATCCCTTTTATGTGATGTTGGTAGGGCACCGAGAATGTTTCCGGACATTCAGGGCCATGAGCGGAGCTTCTCCCTTCACCATTGAAAATTTCTGTCTTTTCTGTGCATCAGAATCCACTGCAGGTGCACGCTTTGTCTCTACTCTCCGTGCCCTGTCTGACAAGGAGGCGGAGGTTAGCTTGGCCGAAGCTGGCACTTAGCAGCTGTGAATAGGAGGAGGGGGAGCAGGGCACTGCTCACCCTTCTTACATATTACTAAACTCAGGTTCAAAGAGTAGATTCCCACCCATTATATCAATGTTTGTCAAACTTTGCTCATTCAAAATATTAGTTCTAAGTGCTTTTTTACAGCACAAATGCCCTAAATGTTTCTGGAAATCAGTCATAGTGATTTACTATGGTCCAAAAAAAAAACATACATGTAGCACAATACAAATGCATAGTATTTCTCACAATATAAATGATGTTCCTTGGGAAAAATCATGCATATCCTAAGAAATATCTTTCACGCATCTGTCCTCCTCGATGAGCATTCGGATTAAATTATTAAAAAATCTGCAAGTCTTTGCAATCAGCTCTTTACAATGATATTGGCCTCGTTGGTTAGTATTATTTATAAATCTGTGTGTGTAAATGCCCGAAGGCCGTGTTCTCATACTGTACATCCTGCAGTCCAGCTTTATTTCCCCTCTGGCATCCGTGATGCTTTTTCTTGTGAAAAATCGTGCATCACGTCACTGATACCAACGATGAAGTCACAGGATCTTATCATGAGTATGGCGGCCTGCAGACGGCCGGGTCGAATCCTGCTGCGAGAATTTTCGCAGTGGGACCCGACCCGAGCGCCTGCAGAGAGCAGCGCAGCACTCACCCGCTTCCGCAGCTCCGGCTCTTTCGTGTGCCGGCTGTCGGGCTGCAGGCGCATGCACAGAACGGAGCCTGCGGCCGGTTAGTGACATTTATTCGCGGGGCTCTGCGAGCCCCTCACAGAAATAGAGCATGCCGCGGTTTGTTTTCTGCGCGTGATTTCGCGCATACAAACCGCGGCCCTCTGCATAGGATTGCATATTGTAATGCAATCCTATGCAGGCGTGTACGGGCGGAAATTTTGCGGGGAATCCCGCCACGGAATTTCCGCCCGTGTGCAGGAGGCCTAAGGTTGCCTGTCTACGGGTGTTGCAGTATCCTATCTGACAGATAGGCTGACCGCGGAGAATGGCGGCACATCACAGAATGCTGCAATTTGCCGTCCGTGAGCGGAGAATCGCAATGGATCTCCACTCGTGGACTGGGGGGAAGCACTCCCCATAGTAATGCTATGAAGAGCTTTCACTGTGTTCCCCGCGGCCGGATTATCGCCACGGGGAACGCAATGAAAACCCACCCGTGGACAGGCAGCGTAAGTTAATAGAAGTTTCTAATGTTAAAAATGTATCGCATCGCACGAAAATTGCAAGTTCCTGCTATGCTTTGCGATATACAAGGAGGCTCCCAAGGGAAACAAAAAATAGCACATCGCAGAAAGATAGAGCATGCTGCGATTTTTTTTTCTAGCAACATAGCATCAGTGAAACCCATTGGAAAAGCAAACATGCATTTTGTAACGCAGTCGCTAGAAAATTGCACAATTTTGTAGCCCGTGAGAAAGCAGCCTACGGGGTAATTTTTTTTAAAAAGTACAATGATTTGAGATGATGTCTACTAATGTCTGAATGAAAGGGGTCACAGGAGACCTCCTATGTTTGACTATAAGAAACTTCGCTGATAACATAATTTTGAGATATTAATTTCCTGAAAGACCTGGGGATGCCCTCAATCCCTATCAGCAAAGGGGCTAAACCTGGAAGGAAACGTAATGTCCATTCCATCATTTTCTGAATTTGGTCCTAAATCATTAGGTCATAAGAGGGCATTGCCAAAACAGATGAAGAAGAGATCCACACCTCCACAAGTTTTGATCTCAAGAAGCTATTCCCAAGATGTCTGTCTAGTGCAAAAAGTGCACCAGAGAGGCAGCAGTTGTGTCCAGCTCTGGTGTGAAAACATTTGCCAGCGCAAGGGGTCTTTTACACGAGCATATATCGGCCGCTGTTTTCACGATCTGATGTATTCGATTCCAACGCATCAGATCACATGGTCGTATTCCTGCAACATAAAAGCGCCTGGCCGGCCAATATAGCGCCAGGCGTTTTTACGTCAGGCCCAAAAGATAGTGCCATGGGAGCCAATGACAGCGGCTGGAGAAGGAAGGTGGGAGGGAGTTTAGCAGTGTGACTGCTAAACTCCCTCCTTCTTCTTTCCTCCCCTCTAGGAGGGGGCATATTTAGGATTTCAGCCGCAGTTCAGCAGCGCTGCTGATTAGAGCCACCTGATTGGCTCTTCGGCACCACGTGACTACACAGCGTGCACGCGGATTGCCTTCAGCAGCCGTGCACTACACACTACACTTAAGCAGCACGGGGTTAGGGTTTAGGGTTAGGTTTAGGGTTAGGTTTAAGGTTTACGGTTAGGTTTAAGGTTAGGTTTAGGGTTTAGGGTTAGGTTTAGGGTTTAGGGTTAGGCTTAGGTAACCCTAACCCTAAACCTAACCCTAAACCTAACCCCGTGCTGCTTAAGTGTAGTGTGTAGTGCACGTCTGCTTAACTGTAGTGTGTAGTGCACGGCTGCTGAAGGCAATCCGCGTGCACGCTGTGTAGTCACGTGGTGCCGAAGAGCCAATCAGGTGGCTCTAATCAGCAGCGCTGCTGAACTGCGGCTGAAATCCTAAATATGCTAGGAGGGGACGGGACGGGGGCAGAGCTAAGTTCCCGCCCCTTGTCACAGCCAGTAATGGGAGGAGACAGGACAGGGCGGTGCTTATCTCTGCCCCGCCCCTTCCATTGCAATCAGCCGGAGGGGAGGAGAGAGGAGGTGAGTTGGCGAGGGGAAGGGAATTGGAATGGGCAACGGCATGGCGACCTCAGTGTGTATGCATCGGGGGCCCATGCCATCTGAAGAAGTGCACAAATGTTAGATTTGTGCACCCGATCATGAGTTTTTACACCTCACATCGTAGCGTATATTGGCCGGCCGTGAAAACGCTCAGGTGAAAGAGCCATAAGGGTGGTTCACAAGGGCGAGAAAATTTAGCTCAAATCCCAATTACCTAGTTAAAGGAACTATGTTGCTCTCCTGAATTTTCTCACAGTTTTTATTTATTCTTTAGCTTTATATCCTCACCCTCCCTGATCAGCTTTTTAAAATCTCATAACTACCTTACTTTAAGCATTATTTCTAATTTTACATATTTGTATTTAAAAGGGGTTGTCCAGTTGTAAAGTATTGATGGCCTATCAGCAGGATGGGTCATTAATAGTAGATTGACGGGGTTCTGTTGCCAGGGACACCCATCATTCAGCTGCTCACTGGGCTTCTGTACTTCTGCACTCAGATGCCACCCCATTGAAAACAATGGGATAAAGGCAACCCCCGCAGGGAGGATTTTCGGGGGGACAGGGGGAGGGGGCTTGAAATATAAGCCCTACCCAGAAAATCATCTCTAGCTGTAAGAAAAAAATAGTCAAAACTCACCTAGAACTGCTGTCCGTCAGCCCTGTCCTGCCGTGTCCCCGGCAGTCTTCTTCTGTATTTCTTCTGTGCGGGGATTGAAAAATCCCCACCTTCTGAAAGCGCTGCCACTGATTGGCTGAGTGCTATGACTAATCAGCGGCAGCGCTCAGCAGTCACTTAATGAATGGCTGAGCGCTTCCTCTCATTGGTCACAGTGCTCAGCCAATCAGAGACAGTGCTTTTTGGAGGCGTAGATTTTTCAATCCACTGCCACCAGAAATACAGAAGAAGACTGCTGGGGATGGAGAAAAGAGCCAGACAGTGCTTCTAAGTGAGTTTTGATTTTTCTTTCTGCAGCTGGGATGATTTTCCGGGTAAGGCCGCCTGCAGACAGGTGGAGATTCCGCGGCAGGATTTCTCACAGAATTTCCGCCCTTGGAAGCTGCCACAGGATTGCGTTAACAAACGCAATCCTAGGCAGACGGCCGCGGCATGCAGACCCCTGCACAGAAACATCAGTCCGACCCGGCTGTCTGCAGGCGGCCTAAGGCTTATATTTCAAGCTCCCCTCAATAAATAAATCAGCGCCGCAGATGTTGCCTTCAACAATAGTGACAGCTGTGGTAGGAGATTCTTTCATCCCCGTTGGGAGTTCCATCATTACTGAACACTGTGACAGCGCTGTCACAGTGTTCAGTGATGAGGGGACTGCTCGCAGGGATTAACAAAACACTTGGGGAGTCCTCTCATTTCAACAGGGACTACGGGGTTAACAGCGGGACATTTAAAAGGTGCGTCTGGCCAGAAGCACATTTTAAATGCCCTGCTGTACGCAGCGGGGAAGCTATTCCCAGCGCAGGAGTTTCCATTAATTCCTGCTCCCATAGGAGTCAGTGGACACTCCTGCAAAACACGTATCCAAAATAGTGCGTGTCCCATCTTTTTTAGGTGCGCGCTGTTTTGCGCTTCAAATTCCGCGCATATGAACGCTTCTGTAGGAACCCATTAGTTCTTTTAGAACTAATGGGAGCTGGACAAAGAAGAGAGGGGGAGGCATCTTAAGCAGTGTCCAACGCTGCGAAAAGCTGACAGCTGCCTCTATATAGGCATTGGAAGGCATCCCGAGGATTTTTGCAGAGCGAGGGTTTTCTAGGGTGCGGCGTATTTTTTTGCTAAAAACAAAAGCTCCCAGTTGTGTGAATAAGCGAGAAAAAGCTGGCAGTGATTGCGGAAAAACGTCCATTCATGCTAATAAACAGCGCGGACGAGCAAACGTAAAAGCGCCTACGCTTGTCTGAAAGAGCCCTTAGTGCTTACTTCACACGAGCGTATGTGCAAATACGCACGTTTCATTGCAACATATTTGCGCAGTGAACAAAGTTAATACGGTTGATCTGCACATGTGGCTGTGCAAAGAATTGTACTTTTTTGCGCACACAGGGCCTATTTATACGCACCCCCCCCACCACCACCACCACCACCACCACCTGGAGTTAAAAGGCTGTTTAGCCTAATGAGGTCCAGATGTGTTTTCTTTTTTGCGGAATTGCACAGCAATTCTTCTATAAATCAGTATTGCGCATGTTCTTGCATGTTGCCTGTGCATTTGTGCATCTCCCATAGACTTTTATGGGGGCCTTTGGTGCGCAAATACGCAGGAAAATAAAGTAGGCCCTATTTTTTTGTGCGCGTGATGGATGTGGATTAGAGATGAGTGAGTATACTCGCTAAGGCACATTACTCGAGCGAGTAGTGCCTTAGCCGAGTATCTCCCCGCTCGTCTCTAAAGATTCGGGGGGCGGGGAGCAGCGGGGAAGAGCGGGGAGGAACGGAGGGGAGATCTCTCTCTCCCTCTCTCCCCCCCGCTCCCCGCCACAACTCACCTGTCACCCGCGCCAGCCCCCGAATCTTTAGAGACGAGCAGGGAGATACTTGGCTAAGGCACTACTCACTCGAGTAATGTGCCTTAGCGAGAATACTCGCTCATCTCTAATGAGGATGAGAATGAACCCACTGAAATCGAAGTTTGCGGAAATATAATCATCTGAAGGCGTCCCAAGGCTGCTTTTACATGGGAGGACTGTCAGCAGTTTACAAATTCTCCATTTGGAGGTAATCCCTCTTAGGGCGGTTTCAGACGAACGTGTATTTCTCCTGTTATGCGGCCGAAATAAACGCGGCCGTATAACAAGACAAAAGGAAACCACTGATTTCATTTTCAGAGAATCACAGGGGCAGAGCTTTGTCTGACTAAATCAAATTGGAGCCCTTCACAGTGACAGACAGACTAAAATATAACTTTTATTCAAGACTAACATAAAATAATGACTTGGGCTAACAACAAGACAAACATAAAGACAGAGAATATTACAGTTAGGTGGGTATATGGAGTTATTAGGGGTGATTCTAATAACTCCATATACCCACCTAACTGTAATATTCTCTGTCTTTATGTTTGTCTTGTTGTTAGCCCAAGTCATTATTTTATGTTAGTCTTGAATAAAAGTTATATTTTAGTCTGTCTGTCACTGTGAATGATTTCATTTTCACTATCAGTATTGTCGCCCGTTTATTGTGCCGCTGAGAAAAGTCAGGACCTGCTCAATTGTTTATTGCACACGTAGTGAATACATCATGCGGGGAAGATCTGGCGGCTGCTATCTTCCTGCAGTTATTTTCAGTCTCCTGCGCTCTGGTGTGATTGAAAAGCTGGCAAAGGGGAGGAAATTTCCCTCGTTCAGGTGCAACTACACTCCATGCCGGCGAACGTAGTTGTACCTATGCTCATCTAAATCTGCCCTTACCATGGTTTATGCGATTCCCAGTACTCTGGAAATGGCTTTTAACCCCTTCACACAAGAACATGTGGATTTGCGTGAGCCCGAGCATTTCAGATTTTCAGAATCCATTATTCTTTTGTGCGCGCTCATTGGTGTATTTAAGGCTGCCTGTCCACGGGCATTTATGCATTGGGATCTCCGCTGCAAAATCCGGCATCTCGGTACGCAGTCGACGCTCTCCATAGCGTTGCTAGCGAATTGCTGTGATTCTCCGCGGTCAGCCTATCTGTCAGATAGGTTCAGTGCGGAGATACGTCAGCTGTCTCCTGCTCCCCAGCGGCGGCTCTCCGCCACGGGATATCGTAACGCCTGTGGACAGGCAGCCTTACTGTCCTTTTTGCTTCCGCAATGCATTTTCACTTGCACATGGCAAACAGACACTGCAATTGAAATAGCTAATTAGTCTGAGTTTAAAATGTGTTCTTTTTCCTGCGCAATTACGAAGTGTTTCCCGCATCTTCCAGTTTATTTTGCGTGCATTTGCGCCCCCCACCCCATTGACTTCTATGGGGACTTTGGGTGCGCACAATTTAAATAGAGCATGGTGCGGGGGGATTTTTGTGTGCCCGAAATGCACAGGAAAAATCTGTGCATGTGAACGAACCCATTGCAATCAATGGGTTCTATTCTCTGCGTATTGCATATGTTCATTTTGTGTGTGCAAATATGCCTATGTGAAGGGGCAGAAGTATGTGAAAAGTGACAAATCAGTGCTGGAGATACTTTCTGTGGTGTGCAAGAGCTGAATAGACTTGCAGCATTCTGGAACTGTCAATTCCCCAGAAGACCTTCAATTTCTTTGTTAAAAGTCAGTCAACACAGCAAAAAGTCATGTGCTGCCAGTTCATATAGTGAAGATTAGAGTCTAATGCTCTACTGGGAGCAAACATGTCTGCTTGGAGATCGCTGCACAGACTGGCCATCATCTATCAGTGTATCACACTGCCTTACTATTTGCTACTTCATGAGAACTAACTCTGTGACTCTTCCATCTAAACTTCTGTGTATGTGGTGACCTCTAGTGGTAATAATAGAGTATAACAACATTCTAATCTATACAGAATCTATCTACTATCTACATCAATCAAAACGTTACAAAGTGGAGTAGTGTGAATGGCAGTTGGATCCAAAGCCGCTCCCCTGCAATGTTAATGATGCAAAATTGGGATTCTGCATGAAAATTGATTCAGAAAACAGAACAATTCCGAGTATGGCCCATCAGATTCTTGTGTTGAATTTCAAACCACTGATCGTTTGAAGAAATGCTACATGTAAGGCTCCATTCACAAATGGCAGTTCAGTTACTATAAAAGCCACACCAAAAAGTGAATCTGCAAAACTGCGTGTGTTCTGACGCATTTTATTACAACCATGGTTTCACCAATGCACTTTTTGCTGCGTGTGTGAATGGCTAATTGAGACTTTATGATGGGTTAACACTAGAGGTGAGCGAGCATACTCATTAAGGACAAATACTCGAGCGAGTAATGTCCTTTTCGAGTATCTGCCTGCTCGTCTGCAAAGATTTGGGTGCTGGCGGGGGGCGGCCGGGGAGAGCATGGGGGAGATCTCTCTCCCCCCCTCCTCCCACCTGCTCACTCCCGCAACCCACAGTTCACCCCTGCCGACACCCGAATCCTCGCAGACGAGCAGGCAGATACTCGAAAAGGACGATACTCGCTGGAGTATTTGTCCTTAATGAGTATGCTCGCTCATCTCTAGTTAAAACGTACAGATTTCTTTCCATTCAGATCAATTGTAATACGTGCAAATCAGAGTATATTCATATACGTAAGGGCTTAAACAGACGAACGTAAAACGCCATGGTTATGTGCGCGGGAGCGATTTCAATAGGTTCTTTCTCACTTTCTTTATTTGCACCTGTTGTTTTTGTGGGCACAAAAAATAGGACCTAAACTGTCTTTCTGCTTTTTGTGCACCAAAAACCTTCACAGTGGTCTATGGGAGGTGCGAAAACACACACATCTGCCTGCATGGGGATGCACTAAACACATAACACACCCTGATCACCATCACCTCATTAGGCAAATTAGCCTTTGAAATCAGAGCTGGATGATCCCCCGCCCGTGTGAACGAGCAGTGCCTGCATAAATATGCTCCATATTTGCGCAGGCATGAGCAATAAATATACTTGCTCACTGTGGAAACAAATTGCACGCTCGCCTGTCGCGGCCCTGAAGCTGAATACTAATGTGCAAAAAAAGAGTGCACGCATGAACTCATTGACGTCAACGGGATCCATTCTCCACGTTATGCACGCAGGAATTTCCCGCGTGTCTGTTAGAGCCCTAACACTGACAATATATGTGCAACACTGACGATATACATGTGTGCAATGCTGACTATATTCAGGCATGTGAAAATCTGGGCAATTCAAGAAAGTGATGGGAACGACACAGCAACGGATAGGGCAGGCGAGGGGCTACATGTTGGGCTGCATCTCAAGTTCCCAGGTCCCACTATTAAGCCACAATAGCGGCAAGAGTGCCCCCCCCCTCCCAACAACTTTTACTTCTGAAAAGCCCTCATTAGCAATGCATACCTTAACTAAGCACCACACTACCTCCAACAAAGCACAATCACTGCCTGCATGACACTCTGCTGCCACTTCTCCTGGGTTACATGCTGCCCAAACCCCCCGCACGACCCAGTGTCCACAGCGCACACCAAAGTGTCCCTGCGCAGCCTTCAGCTGCCCTCATGCCACACGCTGCCCTCATGCCACACCACCCTCATGTCTATTTATAAGCGCGTCTGCCATGAGGAGGAACTGCAGGCACACACTGCAGAGGGTTGGCACGGCCAGGCAGCAACCCTCTTTAAAAGGGGCAGGGCGATAGCCCATAATGCTGTACAGAAGCAATGAGAAATCCAATCCTGTGCCACCTCCATCAGGAGCTGCACACATGGGCATAGCAATGGGGAACCCATGTGCCACACACTATTCATTCTGTCAAGGTGTCTGCATGCCCCAGTCAGACCGCGGTTTTTTATAAATAGTCACAGGCAGGTACAACTCCGCAATGGGAATTCCGTGTGCACCCACAGCATGGGTGGCTCCCTGGAACCCACCGGCTGTACATAAATAAATCCCATTGCATTGCCCATCACAGCTGAGGTAACGTCAGGTTTAATGCAGGTGGGCTTCGGCCCACACTGCATGCCCCAGTCAGACTGGGGTTCTTTAGAAGTGGACACATGCAGTTACAACTCCATGTGGACTGACAGCATGGGTGGGTCCCAGGAAGCCACCGGCGGTACATAAATGTATCCCATTGCAGTGCCCAGCACAGCTGAGGTAACGTCCGATTAAATGCAGGTGGTCTTCGGCCCACAGTGCATGCCCCAGTCTGACCAGGGTTTTTAATACATAGACACTGGCAGGTACAAATCCCTAATGTAAAGTCCCTGTGGACCCACAGCATGGGTGGCTCCCTGGAACCCACCGGCGGTACATAAATAAATCCCATTGCAGTGCCCATCACAGCTGAGGTAACATCAGGTTTAATGCAGGTGGTCTTCGGCCCACACTGCATGCCCCAGTCAGACTGGGGTTCTTTAGAAGTGGACACATGCAGTTACAACTCCGTGTGGACCGACAGCATGGGTGGGTGCCAGGAAGCCACCGGCGGTACATAAATATATCCCATTGCATTGCCCATCACAGCTGAGGTAACGTCCGATTAAATGCAGGTGGTCTTCGGCCCACACTGCATTCCCCAGTCAGACTGGGGTTCTTTAGAAGTGGACACAAGTAGTTACAACTCCGTGTGGACCGACAGCATGGGTGGGTCCCAGGAAGCCACCGGCGGTACAAAAATATATCCCATTGCATTGCCCATCACAGCTCAGGTAACGTCAGGTTTAATGCCGGTGGTCTTCGGCCCACACTGCATTCCCCAGTCAGACTGGGGTTCTTTAGAAGTGGACACATGCAGTTACAACTCCGTGTGGACCGACAGCATGGTTGGCTCCCTGGAACCCACCGGCGGTACATAAATATATCCCATTGCATTGCCCAGCACAGCTGAGGTAACGTCAGCTTTAATGCAGGTGGGCTAAAAATTACTAGGATTACACTGTAGGCGAGGGCCCCAAAAAATTGGTGTACCAACAGTACAAATGTACTTCAGAAAAATTGCCCATGCCCAACCAAGAGGGCAGGTGAAACCCATTAATCGCTTTGGTTAATGTGGCTTAATTTGTAACTAGGCCTGTAGGCGGCCCAGTTAAAATAAAAATTGGTTCAGGTGCAAGTTTCAACGCTTTATTGAATTGAGAATTGAAACATTGTTTACAAAAGTTATATGACTGAGCCTTGTGAGCCTCAGAAAAATTGCCTGTTCGGCGTGATTATGTGAGGTTTCAGGAGGAGGAGCAGGAGGAGGAGGATGAATATAATACACAGATTGATGAAGCTAAAAGTTTTTTATGGTGAGAGAGAACAATGCTTCCATCCGCGGGTGCAGCCTGCTGTCCGCTGGTGGAGAAGAGAAGTCTGGGGAAATCCAGGCTTTGTTCATCTTTATGATTGTAAGCCTGTCGGCACTGTCGGTTGACAGGCGGGTACGCTTATCTGTGATGATTCCCCCAGCCGCACTAAACACCCTCTCTGACAAGACGCTAGCCGCAGGACAAGCAAGCACCTCGAGGGCATACAGCGCGACTTCAGGCCACATGTCCAGCTTCGACACCCAGTAGTTGTAGGGGGCAGAGGCGTCACGGAGGACGGTCGTGCGATCGGCTACGTACTCCCTCACCATCCTTTTACAGTGCCCCCCCCCTCCCAACAACTTTTACTTCTGAAAAGCCCTCATTAGCAATGCATACCTTAACTAAGCACCACACTACCTCCAACAAAGCACAATCACTGCCTGCATGACACTCTGCTGCCACTTCTCCTGGGTTACATGCTGCCCAAACCCCCCGCACGACCCAGTGTCCACAGCGCACACCAAAGTGTCCCTGCGCAGCCTTCAGCTGCCCTCATGCCACACGCTGCCCTCATGCCACACCACCCTCATGTCTATTTATAAGCGCGTCTGCCATGAGGAGGAACTGCAGGCACACACTGCAGAGGGTTGGCACGGCCAGGCAGCAACCCTCTTTAAAAGGGGCAGGGCGATAGCCCATAATGCTGTACAGAAGCAATGAGAAATCCAATCCTGTGCCACCTCCATCAGGAGCTGCACACATGGGCATAGCAATGGGGAACCCATGTGCCACACACTATTCATTCTGTCAAGGTGTCTGCATGCCCCAGTCAGACCGCGGTTTTTTATAAATAGTCACAGGCAGGTACAACTCCGCAATGGGAATTCCGTGTGCACCCACAGCATGGGTGGCTCCCTGGAACCCACCGGCTGTACATAAATAAATCCCATTGCATTGCCCATCACAGCTGAGGTAACGTCAGGTTTAATGCAGGTGGGCTTCGGCCCACACTGCATGCCCCAGTCAGACTGGGGTTCTTTAGAAGTGGACACATGCAGTTACAACTCCATGTGGACTGACAGCATGGGTGGGTCCCAGGAAGCCACCGGCGGTACATAAATGTATCCCATTGCAGTGCCCAGCACAGCTGAGGTAACGTCCGATTAAATGCAGGTGGTCTTCGGCCCACAGTGCATGCCCCAGTCTGACCAGGGTTTTTAATACATAGACACTGGCAGGTACAAATCCCTAATGTAAAGTCCCTGTGGACCCACAGCATGGGTGGCTCCCTGGAACCCACCGGCGGTACATAAATAAATCCCATTGCAGTGCCCATCACAGCTGAGGTAACATCAGGTTTAATGCAGGTGGTCTTCGGCCCACACTGCATGCCCCAGTCAGACTGGGGTTCTTTAGAAGTGGACACATGCAGTTACAACTCCGTGTGGACCGACAGCATGGGTGGGTGCCAGGAAGCCACCGGCGGTACATAAATATATCCCATTGCATTGCCCATCACAGCTGAGGTAACGTCCGATTAAATGCAGGTGGTCTTCGGCCCACACTGCATTCCCCAGTCAGACTGGGGTTCTTTAGAAGTGGACACAAGTAGTTACAACTCCGTGTGGACCGACAGCATGGGTGGGTCCCAGGAAGCCACCGGCGGTACAAAAATATATCCCATTGCATTGCCCATCACAGCTCAGGTAACGTCAGGTTTAATGCCGGTGGTCTTCGGCCCACACTGCATTCCCCAGTCAGACTGGGGTTCTTTAGAAGTGGACACATGCAGTTACAACTCCGTGTGGACCGACAGCATGGTTGGCTCCCTGGAACCCACCGGCGGTACATAAATATATCCCATTGCATTGCCCAGCACAGCTGAGGTAACGTCAGCTTTAATGCAGGTGGGCTAAAAATTACTAGGATTACACTGTAGGCGAGGGCCCCAAAAAATTGGTGTACCAACAGTACAAATGTACTTCAGAAAAATTGCCCATGCCCAACCAAGAGGGCAGGTGAAACCCATTAATCGCTTTGGTTAATGTGGCTTAATTTGTAACTAGGCCTGTAGGCGGCCCAGTTAAAATAAAAATTGGTTCAGGTGCAAGTTTCAACGCTTTATTGAATTGAGAATTGAAACATTGTTTACAAAAGTTATATGACTGAGCCTTGTGAGCCTCAGAAAAATTGCCTGTTCGGCGTGATTATGTGAGGTTTCAGGAGGAGGAGCAGGAGGAGGAGGATGAATATAATACACAGATTGATGAAGCTAAAAGTTTTTTATGGTGAGAGAGAACAATGCTTCCATCCGCGGGTGCAGCCTGCTGTCCGCTGGTGGAGAAGAGAAGTCTGGGGAAATCCAGGCTTTGTTCATCTTTATGATTGTAAGCCTGTCGGCACTGTCGGTTGACAGGCGGGTACGCTTATCTGTGATGATTCCCCCAGCCGCACTAAACACCCTCTCTGACAAGACGCTAGCCGCAGGACAAGCAAGCACCTCGAGGGCATACAGCGCGACTTCAGGCCACATGTCCAGCTTCGACACCCAGTAGTTGTAGGGGGCAGAGGCGTCACGGAGGACGGTCGTGCGATCGGCTACGTACTCCCTCACCATCCTTTTACAGTGCTCCCGCCGACTCAGCCTTGACTGGGGAGCGGTGACACAGTCTTGCTGGGGAGTCATAAAGCTGTCAAAGGCTTTGGACAGTGTTCCCCTGCCTGTGCTGTACATGCTGCCTGATCTCCGCGCCTCCCTTGCTACCTGGCCCTCGGAACTGCGTCTTCTGCCACTAGCGCTGTCGGGTGGGAATTTTACCATCAGTTTGTCCGCCAGGGTCCTGTGGTATAGCATCACTCTCGAACCCCTTTCCTCTTCGGGTATGAGAGTGGAAAGGTTCTCCTTATACTGTGGGTCGAGCAGTGTGTACACCCAGTAATCCGTAGTGGCCAGAATGCGTGTAACGCGAGGGTCACGAGAAAGGCATCCTAACATGAAGTCAGCCATGTGTGCCAGGGTACCTGTACGCAACACATGGCTGTCCTCACTAGGAAGATCACTTTCAGGATCCTCCTCCTCCTCCTCCTCCTCCTCCTCCTCCTCAGGCCATACACGCTGAAAGGATGACAGGCAAGCAGCATGGGTACCCTCAGCAGTGGGCCAAGCTGTCACTTCCCCCTCCTCCTCATGCTTCTCCACCTCCTCCTCCTCAACGCGCTGGGATATAGACAGGAGGGTGCTCTGACTATCCAGCGACATACTGTCTTCCCCCGGCTCTGTTTCCGAGCGCAAAGCGTCTGCCTTTATGCTTTGCAGGGAACTTCTCAAGAGGCATAGCAGAGGAATGGTGACGCTAATGATTGCAGCATCGCCGCTCACTATCTGAGTAGACTCCTAAAAGTTTCCAAGGACCTGGCAGATGTCTGCCAACCAGGCCCACTCTTCTGTAAAGAATTGAGGAGGCTGACTCCCACTACGCCGCCCATGTTGGAGTTGGTATTCCACTATAGCTCTACGCTGCTCATAGAGCCTGGCCAACATGTGGAGCGTAGAGTTCCACCGTGTGGGCACGTCGCACAGCAGTCGGTGCACTGGCAGATTAAACCGATGTTGCAGGGTGCGCAGGGTGGCAGCGCCCGTCTTGGACTTGCGGAAATATGCGCTGAGCCGGCGCACCTTTCCGAGCAGGTCTGACAAGCGTGGGTAGCTTTAGAGAAAGCGCTGAACCACCAAATTAAAGATGTGGGCCAGGCATGACATGTGCGTGAGGCTGCCGAGCTGCAGAGCCGCCACCAGGTTACGGCCGTTGTCACACACGACCATGTCCGGTTGGAGGCTCAGCGGCGAAAGCCAGAGGTCCGTGTGCTCTGTCAGACCCTGCAGCAGTTCGTGGGCCGTGTGCCTCTTCTCTCCTAAGCTGAGTAGTTTCAGCACGGCCTGCTGACGCTTGGCCACCGCTGTGCTGCCACGCCGTGCGACACCGACTGCTGGCGACGTGCTGCTGCTGACACATCTTGATTGCGAGACAGAGGTTGCGTAGGAGGAGGAGGGTGGTTTAGTGGAGGAAGCGTACACCGCTGCAGACACCAGCACCGAGCTGGGGCCCGCAATTCTGGGGGTGGGTAGGACGTGAGCGGTCCCAGGCTCTGACTCGGTCCCAGCCTCCACTAAATTCACCCAATGTGCCGTCAGGGAGATATAGTGGTCCTGCCCGTCTGTGCTTGTCCACATGTCCGTTGTTAAGTGGACCTTGGCAGTAACCGCGTTGGTGAGGGCGCGTACAATGTTGCGGGAGACGTGGTCGTGCAGGGCTGGGACGGCACATCGGGAAAAGTAGTGGCGACTGAGAACCGAATAGCGCGGGGCCGCCGCCGCCATCATGTTTTTGAAAGCCTCCGTTTCCACAAGCCTATACGGCAGCATCTCCAGGCTGATCAATTTGGCTATGTGCACATTTAACGCTTGAGCGTGCGGGTGCGTGGCGGCGTACTTGCGCTTGCGCTCAAACACTTGCGCTAGCGACGGCTGGACGGTGCGCTGAGAGACATTGCTGGATGGGGCCGAGGACAGCGGAGATGAGGGTGTGGGTGCAGGCCGGGAGACGCTCGTGCCTGTGTCCTGAGAGGGGGGTTGGATCTCAGTGGCAGGTTGGGGCACAAGGGGAGAGTCAGTGGTGCAAACCGGAGGCGGTGAACGGCCTTCGTCCCACCTTGTGGGGTGCTTGGCCATCATATGCCTGTGCATGCTGGTGATGGTGAGGCTGGCGGTGGTGGCTCCCCGGCTGATCTTGGCGCGACAAAGGTTGCACACCACTGTTCGTCGGTCGTCTGCACTCTCAGTGAAAAACTGCCAGACCTTTGAGCACCTCGGCCTCTGCAGGATGGCATGGCGCGAGGGGGCGCTTTGGGAAACAGTTGGTGGATTATTCGGTCTGGCCCTGCCTCTACCCCTGGCCACCGCACTGCCTCTTCCAACCTGCCCTGCTGCTGCACTTGCCTCCCCCTCTGAAGACCTGTCCTCAGTAGGCGTAGCAAACCAGGTGGGGTCAGTCACCTCATCGTCCTTCTGCTCTTCCTCCGAATCCTCTGTGCGCTCCTCCCTCGGACTTACTGCAATTACCACTACCTGAGTGATAGACAACTGTGTCTCATCGCCGTCGTCCTCCTCACCCACTGAAAGCTCTTGAGACAGTTGCCGGAAGTCCCCAGCCTCATCCCCCGGACCCCGGGAACTTTCCAAAGGTTGGGCATCGGTCACGACAAACTCCTCCGGTGGGAGAGGAACCATTGCTGCCCATTCTAGGTAGGGGCCCGAGAACAGTTCCTGGGAGTCTGCCTGCTCCTCAGAATGTGTCATTGTAATGGAGTGAGGAGGCTGGGAGAAAGGAGGAGCAGCAGCCAGAGAATTCAGAGTTGCAGCAGTGGATGGCGCAGAACTCTGGGTGGTCGATAGATTGCTGGATGCACTTTCTGCCATCCACGACAGGACCTGCTCACACTGCTCATTTTCTAATAAAGGTCTACCGCGTGGACCCATTAATTGTGAGATTAATCTTGGGACGCCAGAAACGTGCCTCTCTTGTAATCCCGCAGCAGTCGGCTGCGATACACCTGGATCAGGAGCTCGGCCTGTGCCCACACCCTGACTTGGGCCTCCGCGTCCTCACCCGCGTCCACGTCCTTTAGGCCTACCCCTACCCCTCAGCATGGTGTATTACCAGTAGTGCAGAAACAGAACACTGTAATTAAATGTGCCGCTTATTGGCCTGTGGTTGGAGGCTGACTTCGCTTACGGAACGCACAGCAGAGCCAGGAAAGAATTTTGCGCAAGCCTGTAGTGACTGAGCTAGTGGAATTCACAGCGCAGAAGCAGTCAAGTGCCCAAAGGCCACTAGTAGGCCTTAAGTGTTTTGCTTCTATTTTTTTAAAGGCTGAGCTGAGACAGCAGACAGATACTGTAGGCAGCGTATATATGTATACTGTTTCCCTCTGGACGGGATGACGGCGGTGATGTAACGGGCAACGCAGAGCCAGGAAAGAATTTTGCGCAAGCCTGCTGTAACACTTAGCTGCGTATTAATTAGGACTACTACCCCCAGCAGAGACGCAGTACACTCAAGACGGTCACAGGCAGCCCAAAGATAGTATTTTTCCCAAATTTTTTTGAAAAAGCCCACTGCCTATATAGACAGTATATCTCTTTCACCTTTCCCACTGTCCCTGCCTCACCACTACTGGCCCTATACTATGTAAAATTACTGCAGACTGTTTCCCTCTGGACGGGATGACGGCGGTGATGTAACGGGCAATGCAGAGCCAGAAAACACTTTTGCGCAAGCCTGCTGTAACACTTAGCTGCGTATTAATTAGGACTACTACCCCCAGCAGAGACGCAGTACACGGTCACAGGCAGCCCAAATATTTATTTTTTTCTCAAATTTGTTTGAAAAAGCCCACTGCCTGTATAGACAGTACAATGACTGCAGACTGAGGACGCAATGCTCTGCACGGCCGATATACAAAAAAAAAAAAAAAAGTGCAACACTGCTAAAAGCAGCCTCAACAGTACTGCACACGGTCAGATGTGGCCCTAAGAAGGACAGTTAGGGTTCTTCAAGCCTAAAATAACTCCTAATGCTCTCCCTATAGCAGCAGCAGCATCAGCAGCACTGTCCCTGATCTCTGTCATAATGCATCTGTGGCGAGCTGCGGGAGGGGCCGATTTAAATACTCGGGTGACACCTGATCTCGCCAGCCACTCACTGCCGGGGGGTGGTATAGGGCTTGAACGTCGCAGGGGGAAGTTGTAATGCCTTCCCTGTCTTTCTATTGGCCAGAAAAGCGCGCTAACGTCTCAGAGATGAAAGTGAAAGTAACTCGAACATCGCGTGGTACTCGCCTCGAGTAACGAGCATCTCGAACACGCTAATACTCGAACGAGTATCAAGCTCGGACGAGTACATTCTCTCATCTCTAATTATCACCAAAAACCTATGTTTCCAGTGATTATTTGGGCGATGATCGCCTCTTGTAAAGGTACCTTAAGGGCTTCTTCACACAACTGTATTTTAGCGCAGTTCTCATGGGCACAAAAAAAAATAGGACCAGCTCTATTTTGTACTCATTTGTGCACCAAAGAGCCCCATAAAGGTCTATGGGAGGTGAACAAATGCCTACATATATACGTGCGGGTATGTGCACATACCCGCACCTCGTTTGTCTTAATAGCCATTTGAATCAGTGTGGGGGTGATTCCCTTACCCATGTGAACTAGCAGTCTCTGCACACATACATGCAGTATTATTTGAAGGCACTCGTGCAAAGTACACTAATTGCGTAGGAGCGAGCAATTAGTGTACTTTTGCAATACGCTCGTGTGAAGCGGAGCTTTCACACGACAGTTTTTATGTTCAGTTTCTAGTGAGCCAAAACCAGCAGCGGGTCCAAAATATGGAAGACATGCAAATCTTTCCATTATACTTTCTCTCCATTCCTCGTTTTGGCTGAAAGCACCCTTAAACTATATACATTTTAGTACATAAAGATAAGAATCCGACTGATTACCAATTAGTTAACGATATATCTTTGCATGCATTGGAGCGGAGCCCACCGCTTCTGATGGAGCTGTGGGTCATGTGTTCCCAGGGCAGATTTTTGCAGCAGAATTTGACATTGATTCCCCATCAAAGTCTGCATTAATCTGCGCCATAGTCTAAGTAGTCTAGATTTCAAATCTACAGGTGCAGAGAAAAAAATGGCGCGTCACTTCTCGAGGGCTCCATAACACTGGTACTCACAATTTTGCCTCAAGAAAATTGATTTTTGAGCGTCACTGCTGTTTTTTCTCGCAAAAACACTGCTGCCGCTTGTGATTTTATCACACGATTTTCTTGCAAGAAAAACAATAGGAGTTTCTAATGTTAGAAACGCATCGCACGAAAATCGCAAATTTGTGCTTTGCGATGCGATAAAAAGGAGACTGTATAGGGAAACATGGGAGATTTTTTTTTAAAAAGGCAAAACACAGATAGATAGGACAGCCGTGATTTTATTTCCAGTCCACATTGCAGGAGTGAAAACATCGCAAATGGGAAGGAAACCATTGAAAATCATTGGTTTCATAATTTTGCAATTTCACTCGCTCTCGCATCGCAAGTGTGAAGGTGCCCTGAAGCAGAAGTGGATTGGAATTTGCCCATTGACAGGGCTAAATCCACATGGCAAAATCCACGGCAGAAAGATATGGATTTTGAATTGCCAGCAGAATTAAGCCAATTTCCAATTCCCATCATAATCGGCATGTTAGACACTTTTCCGCATGGCAGAATATTCCACAGCGTATTGCAAATTATTCTGTTAACTCCTGCTTCAAATTTTGGTGCTGATTTGGCCACCGTGGATTTAAAGCAGAATTGCTGCGGGTACTCCGTTATGTAAACCCTTCAGTGTTTACGGCCCATGTGAAGGTGCCTTTGTGTACCGTTACACCCTATATATACAGTAAACCCTTGAGTAGCGTTGCTCTTAAGTAACACTGTTTTCAACTTAAGTCGATGTCTCAGGGCAGCGGCGGTTCCTCAAATAAAGTTGCATTTCTCAGATAAGAGCGACGACCGCTCCATGACCCTGGGCGCCGCTCAGTGAGCCGGTGCACAGCTAATGCCGGTCACTTCCTGCTTCTCCTGCATCAGCGATCGCCTACTCCTCCCCCTCCCCTCTCCACAGTGCACAGTGGCGGCTGAACGTTGCTGTGTCTGCCTGCCTCCTGATACAGTACAGCAGCTGAATCCCCAAAGTGCCGGCTGAACGCTGCCTGCCTCCTGAATTCCCACTGTACTGCAAAATGAGTACAGTAAAGAAATGTTTGCAAATAAATACTGCAGTCCTATGTAAAACCTCAGATAACACAGTGATACCTACTGCTATAATGATGTCCCTGCTGTCCTATGTCAAACCACAGATAACACAGTGATACGTACTGCTATAATGATGTCCCTGCAATGTTAATTTATTCTTTACAGTTGTGTTTTATATTCATTCAGTATTATTATTGTTATTGCTTTTGGTATTAAAGACCAGAGTCAGGCCGCCTGCAGATGACTGGGTCGGATCTCACTGCGAGAATTCTTGCAGCGGGACCTCACCCGAGCTCCTGCAGGGACCAGTGCAGTGCTCACCTCTCTGCGGCTTCAGCTCTTTGATGTGCTGGCTGCCTGCACAGAAATAGAGCATGCCGTGATTTGTTTTCCACGTGTATTTTCACGCGGACAAATCGCGGCCGTCTGCAAAGGATTGCGTTTTGCAATGTACAGTGTGCTGCTGCCTGTGTGTGCTGCGGGTTGGCCGTCATTTCAGCCATGCTTACCCTCCCGGGCAGCGGCTGAAGACTCCCTGGCATCCGTCCTCTGACTCCTCCGTACGGGCAGCCGGCTGCGTGCTCTCTGCCGGAGGCCGACTGACTGGTTTGTCTTGCGCAGGGTGGCTCTCTGCTGGGTGATGGACACTCTCCCGGTGGCAGCTCAGAATACTGCGTCCCCCTCCCTGGTGGGTAAGGGCGGCCGGCTATGTGCAAGGGGCGACTGAGTGCTGTCTTGCGCCGACTGGCTCTCTACTGGCTGACGGAAGCTCCCCAAGTGACAGCTCACAATGCGGCAGACACCTCTCTGGTGGGTGAGGGCGGCCGCCTCTGTGACCCCGGACGGCCGCTCCACTGAAGAAACATCATAAGACGGCGGCTGCAGGTTATATTGCCCTCCCTGCTGGGGCTCAGCATAGTGGGCAAGGCAGTGCTCTATTAAGGAGGCTCCCCTGCTGACAGCTGCAAAGCTAAGTTCTATCCCTTTAGTGGGCCAGCCGTGGAACGCAGTAGCACCAGGGGCTGTGCAGAAGGTGCGCTTGCACCCCTTGTATGCGTTCTGTGATTAATTTTAGTGTCCTTGCAAAACCCAAGGAATAACAACCACTGCAGCCAATCAGGTACAGGGGGCATCACCCCCTTGTCAATCTTGACTCTACCAGGAATTCCTGGTGGCGTCAAGATGCACTAATACCGCAAAGATGAACTTGAGTGTGATAACTCTCTGTAACAAATTATCTTATCTTCAGCCATTGAACAGCCATAGTGAGCATAACTTAACGCAGGAAAAACCATTAAAAAAACATTGAAAGGGCAATTAAAGTGTTGCACAGAACTTTTTACTAATGTGTTAAGTTTCAAGTTAAGTTTGCTACATCTGTATATTCATAAAACTTAATATCACATACTGTACATAAACATAGCTTTTTCAATAGTCCATTACTGCAGAGAGCAGCAGATCCATAGTGTCACAGCGCCAATTTAAGTATACCTGAGAACTCCCAGGGCCTGAAGGAATCATTAACATGGAGGAAGGCCTCACTTCGTAAGAGAGGTTAATATGGAATATAGGATTGCAGTCTATTTTACTATCTGTGTAACCTGTATTCTCAAACATGCCCTGGATGTAGCAGCACCCCCCATGACCCAAGCCATTCGATGCAGACCACGGCAACCCTGGCTTACGCCTCAAATGTGCTTCATCTGGCAGTGCTCTTGAAGTGCTGATCGGCTGTGGAGGAAGTCGCAAACGTCCGCGGACTTTCTCCACTACAAATTCATGCTCAGAACTTACAATCTCACCCTCCACCACACCAAACAAGTCTACTTCACCTCTCTCGTCTCTTCACTATCGCACAACCCTAAACGACTCTTTGACACTTTTCATACCCTTCTCAGCCCTAAACCGCAGCCCCCTGTGACAGATCTCAGTGCTGTAGAGTCAGCTGCCTACTTCAAAAAGAAAATTAATGACATCCGTCAGGAAATAACTTCCCAATCCCAGACTAGCCCTGACCCTAGTCTTGTCAGCACTGCATCTCGCTCCTGCTCACTGCCTGTACTCAGACCAACGACAGAGGAAGAAGTCTCCAAATTGCTCTTCTCTGCTTGCCCCACCACCTGCGCTAGTGACCCTCTCCCCTCATACCGCCTCCGAACCCTCTCTGCAGTGGTCATCTCCCATCTCACCACTATATTCAACCTCTCTCTGACCTCTGGCATCTTTCCCTCTTCTTTCAAACATGCCATCATATCCCCACTGCTAAAGAAGCCGACTCTTGATGCGACTGATGCTGCCAACTACCGACCCATCTCTAATCTCCCCTTCATCTCGAAACTACTCGAACGCCTAGTTTACTACCGCTTGTAAGCTATCTATCAGAGAACTCTCTCTCGACCTCCTACAGTCTGGCTTTCGACCCCAACACTCGACAGAAACTGCCCTTACAAGGGTATCCAATGACCTACTGACAGCCAAATCGAGGGGCAATTACTCCCTATTGATCCTCCTCGACCTCTCCGCAGCATTTGACACTGTTGACCACAAACTCCTTCTCAGTATGCTTCGCTCCATGGGCCTAAAGGACATTGCTCTCTCCTGGTTCTCCTCCTACCTATCTGACCGCTCTTTCAGTATCTCCTTTGCTGGCTCTTCCTCCCCTCCTCTTCCCCTTGTTGTTGGGGTCCCGCAGGGCTCGGTCCTCGGCCCCCTCCTTTTCTCTATCTACACAGCCCCTATTGGACAAACCATCAGGAGATTTGGCCTCCAATACCACCTCTATGCTGATGACACCCAGCTGTACACCTCTGCCCGTGACATCTCTGCACCTTTCCTCCAAAACATCACCGACTGTCTGTCCGCTGTCTCTAACACTATGTCCTCTCTCTACCTAAAACTAAACCTCTCTAAAACTGACTTATTGGTATTTCCACCCTCGACTAACTGACCTCATCCTGACATCTCCATCTCAGTGTGTGGCGCAACCAAAACTCCCAGACAGCATGCCCGCTGCCTTGGGGTCGTATTCAGCTCTGATCTATCATTTACTCCCTACATCCAATGTCTCGGCCGAACCTGTCAGCTGCACCTCAAGAACATCGCAAGAATATGCTCTTTTCTCACCGTGGACTCGCTAAAAGCGCTTACTGTTGCGCTCATCCACTCACGGCTCGATTATTGCAACTCGTTGCTGATGGGCCTTCCCTGCTCCAGACTCTACCCCCTCCAATCCATCCTGAATGTGGCAGCCAGACTCATCTTTCTGTCCAGCCGCTACTCGGACGCCTGTACCATGTGCCAGTCAGTGCACTGGCTGTCCGTTAAATACAGAATTCAATTTAAGCTCGCTACCTTCATCCACAAAGCCCTCCACAGCGCAACGCCCCCCTATATTGCAGAGCAGTACCGATCCTCTGGAACGCACTACCCGGGCAATCCAGGACTCGCAGAACTTCAGGTGTGCTCTAAAACGCACCTCTTCAGGGAGGCATGCCACATACCCTAAACAAACCCCTCTGTACTCCGCCTGATAACATGCTCCCTGACCTACTGACTGCAATCCCTGCTAGCCATAATAAACTGCTCCTGCAGTCATACCGATTCTGCCGTCACATGGCTAAATGTCTGACCATTGTCTATATGTATAGCATCCCTCACTCTCCACCTCGCCATACCGTGCACATCTCCAGCCCCTTTACCTTCTGTATCACCCCATTACTTGTAGTATGTAAGCTCGTTGGAGCAGGACCCTCACCCCTATTGTTTCCATCAACTGATTACTATGTAACCGTGGTTCTGTAATGTTTGTACTTTTGTCTTTCTGTATTCCCCCTGTCTATGTAAGCGCTGCAGAATATGTTGGCGCTATACAAATAAAGATTATTATTATTATTCTGCAGTATTATGTACAGAGGTCCCTCAACATAAAATAATAATTGGTTCTAGGACAACATTATATGTTGCAAATATTGTATGTTGAAATCATGACTGTATGCAGAACAGGTAATCGCTTCTGAAGCACCAATATGTCATCCAAAAGTATCACAAACTGAGAATTAAAGAAAACTGAGCAGATAACTAATACATATAAAACGAGTCTTAACATATAATAGTCAGGAAGAGCTGCTGGAGGCTGGAAATCACTTTCTATGATGAGGACCGCAGCTTCTTCAGGGTCTATACAAGACCAGAAAATAACATGGTGCCACCCTCTCCTGGTGTCCAAACGAGCAGCTCGTCATGGTGAGGGCGCATTTACACGGGCAAATACAATATCAGCCTGAGTAACTCCAACTGATATCACACTCGGGTTTTATGCATGTTGTGAGCATTGCTACATTTGCAATTTTCACATGTATGAAAATTGCCTATTATTCCATATTGGAGAAAATCAAGAAGCACTTGCATGAAACTCGCATGTACATGCAAGCACAATACATTTTTTTTTCTACTTCCTTTGGGAGGATTGGGCAAAAAATAGGACATGCTGCAATTTTTCTTTTGCTTAAGTGAATGCACCTATTGAAAATAATGCTTTTTTTCCCCGTGCGACTTCTGTGCATCTCAACCAATAGTATAGGCACTTCAATAATACAGGGGTTTTACCTGTGAAAAGCCTCTACTGATTGGCCGGTCTGTGACATTATATGATGATTCAAGTCCAAATGTCCGGGAAAAGGCCATTGTTTGTTGAAAATCTTTTAACCTGAAGGTCGTTGTAACTTGGGGGATCAATAAATATACTAATAAGTGATAAATGTGATGTACTGAGCATGCCCAGACTGCCTGGGTGACTACTAGAGCTGTCCATCAAAACTGTGTAGGACCTCAATGGACACAGCAGAGGACACTTTAAGAAGAATGCCCGCCCTCATGGCACTTACACCGGTGGCATAATGGTAATAAAAATTCTGTACTGTCAGTGACGCTGATACTAAAAATCTGGCCAAACTTCTGATTGCACCCTGCTCCCCTGCAACTACCTAGCTCTGTATGCTGAAAGACTCTTTTTAAAGGGGTTGTCCATGACCATAGTCCATGCAGGCTGTGGAAACCAACCCTAGAACAGGAGAATGCACCTCTAGACTGGAAGGGAAAGGTGGCAGGCAATTGGGATTGGGGGAGGAGCCTAATGCCACATTGTTCATATCGGTAAGGCTAACCATTCGACAGAACAATCCCTTCTGAGTAGGGATTCTTCAGGACACAGCAACAACAAGACTTTACAAAATTCTATGCATCCCTGCCAACAAAGAAAAGTAAATGGCCGCCCTCCCTCCTTTAAAGAGAATGAAATGTCATTATTGTCATCTCCTCTCTTGGTGAGTCCCCGGGTTCGGACTGGGTGGACATTAAATATATTTTTTGGTTATTGCTATGTGGATCTAATGCATAAAAAAGCATAAAACGCTGCAGCCTGTTTTTTTTTTTTAAATCCTTTATTTTCAAGTAATACAGCCATAAAGTAATACAGTCAGCAAGGTGCTTTTTTCCTTGTAACCACTTCGGTTGCACATTCTAACAATATTACATGGATTTACACAACATTAAGTGCTCTGAATGCACATCCAGAAGTCTATGTGACAAAGCGCTGTAGTAAATCTTATTTACGTGGACTTCTGTTATGTCAAACCATGTATGAACAACCAAGAACTTTAAACTTAATGTGGAAATGGCCTACAAAAAGGAGGATGGTAGTATGGGAAGGGGAACGGCAGGAAAGGAGAAAGGGGAAGAGGAGAGAATCTTTTAATATTTAGGTGAATTGGAGGGAGAGATAAGCTGAATTGTATCGGGGTTAGCGGTTGAGCAAGGTTCTAAATTCTGGGGAGTTTTGGAATTCCATCCAATAAGAACATATTTTGGAGAATTTTGCCTGTGTTTCTTTAATACATGCAATATGATCCTCCATCTCTATAATCTCCTGGATTGTGTTGAACCCCAACGAAATTAAGGGCGCGGAGGTTTGACCCCATTCTTTCGGAATACAGCTTCTTGCTGCGTTAACCAGTGGGATACAGATATTGGGATATCACTGAGATGCAGAAGAAAGAATGCGGGTGATTTGGGAAGGACAAGGTCAGTAAATTTAGATGTAATACGCCAAACCTCCGACCACAAACCGCCAACACTGGACCCTCCCAGAATATATGGAGTAAGGTACCCTGCTCCAACCCACATCTCCATCATAGTGGAGACATGGAGGGTATCATTTTATGCAAGCGGGAGCGCACCTTATATTATTGGGAGGGCACCCTGTACCATCTACAGATGAAAGATGTGTGAGTGAGGTTGTATATTTCTTTCTGTTCTAATGTAAGTGGCTGTACAAGTCTATTTCCCAACTCTGGGGGTAGATGGGATCTGGCGCTTCGCATTGGGAGATCAGAATTTTGTAGATACGTGAGAGGGTGTACCGGGAGGGCCTTCTGCACTGCAGAGTTTTTGACCATGAAAAGTCTGACGTGTTAGGTAGGGATGTAAGGAAGTGTCGGAGTTGGAAGATGTGCCAGGGGGACAGGGGAATCTGGTCAGATATTCCTGCCAATATGTCAGACAGACCCCATTGACTATAATGGGGTCCGTTCAGTTTCCGCCCAGCTAGCCAGATTTGGGATGGAAGAAAAAGTGCTGCATGCAATGCTTTTTCTTCCGGTATTCTCAGACGGATCTGCGACGAAACCTCCGGCTCCGATGCAGATGTGAAAACTGCTTTATTTATTCATATGATTATACTTCAGCCTATAATTCCATGCATTACCTGCCCGCACGCCAGGCTTCTTTGAGGCAAGAATGGTGGCATTAGGGGTTCCCTAAGAGTGAAAATATTTTCCAGGAGTTCACCAACAGTAATATGTTTGGGATTCACTTCTGTAGAGAATGGAGAGAAATCCTGAGAGGAGAGACTGCAAAGAAAACAGCATCTGGAGAGCAGTGCAGACAGGTACAGCAGAGGAGCTGAGAACTGCTGGGACTGTTGTGTGGTAGGCTGGAGCTAAGGAGGTCGGTGCCTGTGATTTGTGGATTTCTGAAGACTGATCTTCTATGACTCATTTCATTGTATCACCTCATTTCATTGCTGAGCAGCTTCCATATCCAGGGGTGCCGAAAGCCTTTCTGCTGCCTGAGGTGAAGTGGTAAATGCCCCCACTCGCACAAAACCCTACTTATTTTACAGGTATTGGGAGCATCAGTACACGAGATACCTGACACATATTTAAACCAAGGCTTGTCTGAAGTGACAAAGTTATAGTGCCCCTGATAATAAGCCTCCCCCTTAGCAGTCCCAATAGTAATTGTGATACAGTTAGTGGCTTCAGTAGTAATACTAGCCCCATTAGTGGCCCAGTAGTAATAGTGATCCCCATAGTGGTCCCTATAGTAATAGTGTCTCCCATAGTGGCCCTAGTAGAAACAATGTCTCCCCATAGTGGCCCCAGTAGTAACTGTATCCCCCATAGTAGCCCTAGTAGTATTAGTGCCCTCCATTATGGCCCCAGTAGTAATAGTGACCCTCATTAGTGGCCCTAGTAGTAATAATTCCCCCCCCCCCATTAGGGCCCCAATAGTAACAGTGGGCCCAGTATTAATAGTGTCCCCCATAGTGGCTCCAGTAGTAATAGTGACTCCATTTAGTAGCCGCAGTAGTAATAGTGACCCCCAGCTGAGCAGCAACACGATAACCATTTAACTCAATTGGTCTGCAGTTCTATCGTTGGGGTCAGATTGGGACATCCCCATCCGGCATTTGAGCTGACTACAGGCTGGTGTCTGTCTGGAGAAATGCATATGTCCGAGGAGAGTTCAGAGGTCTGATTACACCAGTGGTGACCCCCTTCTGCCACCGGTCTTGAGCTACAGACGAAGTGACTTAAATGCTTGTTGGGTTGCTTCACGGCTATCTCACAGGTGGCAATTATTTTTTACCGGCCATTGATATGGCCAGTAAAAAAATAAGTACCAGCCAGGCAGCAGCTCGCCACCCCTTTGAGATTTTGCAGACTGCTGCCTGACGCAGCAGTCACAGGTCATCTCATGGTGGGGGTGCCCCTGTCCATCAGGGCAGACATGTGTGGTCCCTTTAATTACAGGTTGGCTATTCATTTCCATCTTGTAATACTACATTTTCCCTGCAGTGACCGCTGAAGAAAAAATATCTTGCTGGCCACAGCTTTCCCTTGTAAAAACAGCTGTCTGCCAGGGCTGCTGGAAGTGAAACCCAGGGTGATCATCCTGGGACCTGCAATCTGAAAAAGGTTGTACATGTTAGCACAACCCCTTTAAGGAACAGTCCTAGTAAAACTACTACACTAACTTATGCCTAACCCAGGGCTAAAAGGCAGGGGCATTATTTCTATTTCTCGGATCCCTGAGTCATGCACCCCTCACATCCTCCAATAGGCATAACTCAGTGTACCAGTTTTACTAGGAATGTTCCTATAAAAGGGTATTCCCATCTCAGCTTTTCATAGTCGAGATTGGAAACCACTGTTACAGTTATTGGCCACCCGTCCGGTAACATCAAGAACAGGTGAGCGCTTCAGCCCAGTGCTATTTCCATAGGTTTCATTGAAATTAATGAGAGCGCTGTGCTACACTGTTTCAATTAGAAGTAGGGAAACAGCGCTGAGCTAAAGAGCTCCTCTGCTTCCGACAGGGGAACTGAAACAGAGGGCTGGGTTTTCCCATCTCAGCCATGAGAAGCCAAGATGGTAACAACCCTTTAAGGTACCAGGGAATATTTTTCATGTTTTTTGTCCTATAAAGAATTGATAAATTAAAAGCTCTAACCATAAAATTGGGGAAGGGGGAAAAGTTGTAAGATTGTAATTGGCCATTCTAAGATATAGGATAGGCTGTAGCAATGTACTTCTTGTTATTGTCATAGAAGTTCTTGGTCCATTCATACGTTTGTATAGCCATGTCATGTCCTCCAATGCTGACAGTACATCTGCAGATGAGATGAAGAAATGTTAGTTGTTTCAGGTCTTTCTTATGTTGTGTTCTATCTTAAAAACATTTTCCTTTTTCAAAAAAATGTCAAACTGCAAATAACTAAGCGGCACAAAAATCACATAGGTTAGAGGCCATCCATATTTCATTTTTTATTACGCTTCCAGGTGCTGTCCAGAGTTACATCTGAATCCCCGAAAACCCTGGAATGAAATCATAAGCTTCTATTGCCCAACTGGAGACCAATAAACTCTCGGTTTGAGCAGCTTTGTGTTCACTTCTGGCATCTGTGCTGTAAAGAATAACGTGGCCCCCAAAAAACGAATTGTGAATAGCCTTCTACCTATGGGTTTCCTTTACACATACATTTTTGAAAAAAATGTCATAACTAGAGTATTCAAGCTTTTTGAAAAAACACCATTGACCCAACAGCAAACCAAAAGGTAAATAGAAAATTGTTCTTGCGGCTTGGTGCCACAGAGCCATAGGTACTTGATGTGCTCTCATATAGAGCTCCTCATGACATTGTGATATTACTCTATTCTTCTATAGGAGAACTGCTTCATACTATTGCATCTGATTGAGTATTTCACAATTTCTCTGTTTGATTTAGTATGAAATCCTATTAATAAATGCTTACAGCAAATCCTCTTGGTGGCTAATATGGCACCATAAAACATGAAGGTTGTACAAAACCATACTATGGCATCAGGGGCGTAGCTAAAGGATCATGGGCCTGGGTGCAAAAGTTTATCTTGGGCCCCCCAACTTCTCTTAACCCTTAACGCAGAGGCGTAACTTGAAGTTCCTGGGCCCCAATGCAAAACCTGTAACAGGGCTCTCAACTATAATGCTTTAGTCATAGTACTGGGTCCCTATATAGAGAAGAGAGACCTTATGGGCCCCCTAAGTCCCCTCGGCCCGGGTGCATCCGCTATAGTTATGCCAGTGGGGCTCCCTATATGATGAAGAGAGGCCTTATAGGCCCCCTTAGGCTCCTGGGCCCGGGTGCAACCGCATCCCCGCATTCCCTATAGTTGCACCAGTGTATGGCATTGTGCTTGAGGCCATATAAACATAGCTGGAACATTTAAAACAAGACTTACGTTTTACCAGGGCGGCTGACGAAGCACAGAGTATATAATGAAAAGTCAAATTCAGGACTTGAGCCAATTATCTGACTGCCAACTTGTTTGTTGAAGCCATCCCACATGAATTGCTTCCCCAGCACATCGGGGTAAGATGTCCACTGTCAAGATAAAACAACTTATTGGTTATTTTCCTAGAACTTCTTGCTTGCACTAAAAGGTAGAAGCCAATCAATCAAACTTGACCCTCTTGGATCACATGGGTTAAATATATATTGAATGAAAGACTGGTGGCCGACCACGGAGGGATACAGAAGGGGGAGGATTTCTTTGATGACCCCCATTTCAGCCACCTGCAGCTGGCCAAGAGTATTGTCTTATGAACATAGTCAACGTAACCTAATTTGTCCTCCCAAGTAACATTATCTGAAGTGTCAACAAGGCAAGTTGCTGATGGTTCATAATTAAATTGCGTTCCCAACATTCGGGACTAAATTCAATTGTCCTGTTTGCTCTGCTGCCATTCTCATGGATGTCTGCGGTGTGAAGAATTTGTAATGGTTAATGTCATTAGGCATTGTGAAGAAGGCTGCGGGTTCTTTGTGTGAACAGAATACAACCATCGTCTGAGTAAGACATCCACACGATGGACTGGAAGCACAAGCTGAAATGTATCTTATAATTGTCGGAGCAAACACAATAGATTCTCGATGCCAGTGGCCGTTCCTTTACAATGTCAGCCCAAGTGCCCAATTACATGCCCTCCCGGGATGGATGATCGGTATCTCTTGTCTTGTGTTTATCCTACTAGGACTATATTAGTATTCCCTTTCCTGGACCACATATATAAATCAGTGTAGGGATAGAACTCACCGGACCATCATAGTTATGACTGCAGTAATCGACCAGTCCTTTCCTTTCTAAGAGATAGAACCGGATCCAACTGTGGAAGCCAGATACTTTGCCTTTCTTCACTTCACCTGTGTCAAAAAAAAATCAAAGCATGTTTATTTTATTTATAAGTTTTTATGTAATATTATATTATGGCAACAATGTGCCTATAGTACTTCTATACTACACACAGTACATGGACAAGACTATCGCTTCTTTAGGAAAACCAGCAAACCTTATTTTCTTATCTCAGACAATCTCTTTAAAGGCTTATTCACACAGGTGACAGTCTTGGCCTAACTAGAGCCAGCTGTAAGCTTTTCCCAGCGTTAGACGCCAGAAAACTCCCTCCCCCTCCCTTTTTTTCAGCTCCCATAGAAGTCTATGGGAGCTTCCAGCATATCTCCGGAAAACATAGGACAATACCTATCTTTTCACACGCCATATAAAATCAGTCGCCGTCTTCAGTCACGGATGTCCTATTATTCCCGGCGCAATGTTCTTATGCACCTAAAAATCTCTTATCTGAATGAATACATTGGAAACCAGTGCTTCAGATGGTCGCAATTTTTGGACACGGCTAAATTAGCTGCGTATGTACAATCATGTGAATAAGGCCTCAATTATATATATTGCAAGTGTTAACCTGAACTCAAAACTGATCCGTGGGCATGTGTGTGTCACAGGTTGTATATGTGTGTTTTTGTGTATGTTCATATTCATGGCTGTTCCCTCTTTACAGAATCCTACATTCGCCTCTGTGCCATATAATACTAGATTTGCGATAATCTGATCATGGCGGTGGCTGTTTTTATGGACGCTGTTGTCTTGAGTCAATCCCTAAAAAGAACAGTGAACGATAACTAAAGACTCAAGAGACACCATTTCTGTTGTTGGAGATCAACATTACTTTGCTTTCATATGGGAACCGTATCACTGAATGTCTCTACATATCCTTACCCCCTATACACTATGTACAGTATATACAGTATACATGTTCCTTCTCTTATAAGACAGAGCTGGTAATGAAGCATACGTACCCACAAACACATGTTCAAAGCCACTTGAGTCTTTTTCCCCCGAGGACCGAGAGTAAAGTCCAAACCACATTTTCTGCACGTCATCAACAAACTGCTGTTCATTTTCGTACAGACCTAAAGGTATCACAAGGTATATAAGTAGCTATATGTCAAATAAAATATATAAAATATTCAAAACTTTTTGGACAGGTATACAAAACTTATTTGTATAGGTAACGAATTCCAAGAACTGTACCCTTCATTTTTTTATTTTGATTTTTTCATCTCCCCCTTCCAAGAGCCATACATTTTTTATTTTTCAAATGACATATGAGGGCTGTTTTTTTTTGCTGGGCGAGTTGTATTTTTAATGGTACCATTTGATATACCATATAATGTATGGAAAAATTAGTTTAAGTGGGGAGAAATGAAAAGATGCAATTGCGTCGTTTTTACAGTGTTCACAGTGTAGTACAAAAGGATGCATGAACTGTGTTCTATGGGTCGGTACGACTACGGTGATACCAAATGTATATGTTTTTTGGATGTGGCATAAACTCTTTAAAGAAACCCCCTTACTCAGGAAAAGGGTGCTCCTACCCAAATTCCCTGAGCGTTCGTGTTACATTAGCCCAGTCATAGAGAGAGCTCTTTGGGCATAGAGTTATAGCTGCACAGTCCTCTTTACCCCTTCCTTGCACTCATCTTTATGTTCAATGCACGGAGAGAGTAGGAAGCTGAACAATCAGTGCCCAGTCTTCTGATACTAAGACTGGAGAGATCCTAACCCATTGGACTAAGTATAAAAAATTGACCCCTACACTTTCCTAGACTACCAAGGATTTAGACGTTCATCATTTTTTTCTATCCTAGACCACCATGGATACTGGCATTCACCCAAACTCTGACCTAAACCATCCTAAATTTTGACATTAACCTTTTCTCTATCCTAGACCACCAGGGATTTTAACATTAGCCTTTTCTATGCCCTAATACACAATGATTTGGCATTAACCTTTTTTGTACCCCAGACAATTAAAGATAATAACATTAGCCCCTTTCTCTACATTTAGACCACCACAGATGCAGAAATCAACCCTTCCATATCCCTAGATCTAAAGGGATGATTTAACCTGTTCACCATTAGTCATAAAAACATTAACCCTTTAACCACCCTAGACTACAGGGAATGGTATATTTATCTCTCTATATTACCTAGACAATCAGGGATGCTAATAGCCCCTTTCTCTAAGCTAGACCATCCAGGATCCTGACAGTAACCCCTTCAATAGCCTAGATCACCAAAGTTGCAGACATTACCCCTTCTCTGCCCTAGGACTCAGGGATATTACTATAAACCTATAAATTACCCTAGATAAACTTGGAAAATTATTTGGTGCTATAAGGAAATATTTTTTCACTGTTATTTTAAGTCGCCCAGAAAAAGTTCCCCGGTCCATGACTACTATGCTCACTACTAGCTACAAAGGCTTAGAGGGAATATTGGCTCCAAGGAAAACAGTTCAAAATGAAATTCTAATACAAAATATGTCACTATTTTTTTTTTAATCAGAAAAGTCTGATTCATTCTTGAAATTCAAGAGTATCATACAGTACGGAATGTATGGATTATTGGATGCCTGATTAAAGAACTGACACTGTATACAGTTTTATAGAATTGCTTCCATAATGTTGAACTTTCACTGAGGTGAGATGAACTTATCAGTCTTATAAAGGGTTCAATAAACAAGGGACATTAAGGCCCCCTGCACACGAGCGGTAATTCCACGGCGGGATTTCCCGTGGAATTTCCGCTGCTGGAAGCCTGCATAGGATTGCGTTAACAAACGCAATCCTATGAAGACGGCCGCGATTTGGCCGTGCGAAATATCGCGCGGCAAACAAATCGTGGCATGCTCTATTTCTGTGCGGGGCTCGCAGAGCCTCGCACAGAAATGTCTCTCACCCGCCGCCAGCTTCGGTCTGCGCATGCTTCGGCTGCCCGGCAAGCCGGCACATCAAGCAGCCGGAGCCGGCGGGCGCGGGTGAGTACGCGCTGGTCCCTGTAGGCGATTGGGTTGGGTCCCGCGGCCAGAATTCTCGCCGCCGGATCTGACCCGCCTGTCTGCAGGCGGCCTATAGCTGTCAAAAAAAGGCGCCAGAGTTGAATCCCTCCAGATGCCAGCAGTTAAATCATTCCAATTTCTTTCATTTTCTGAATACTCCTTTTTCAATATAAATATATTAATCTTACAAAAATTAACACTTTTTATTACTGTGAAATTTCCCTAGAAATATTTAAAACATGGGAATTTACCTTTATTGTGGAAAAACTTAAAAAGTTCCTTCATAATTTTTGTTTTCATGATTTCCTGCAAGAACATCTTCTGCTCCTCAAGTTCCCCTTTTGTGGCGGTCTCATCTGTTCCAGTCTTTCTGTCGTAATTGTCCAGCAGAGCGATAAATGCCTTATAGGTTGGCTTTTTAAACAGGTCTTCATTCACATACTCGTATAACCTGTTAAAATGAAAGAGTCCATCTTATGTATCATCAACGATCACTCTTGCCACACATTAGGGGATTGTGGTACAGTGGTAGCAATTGCACAAGTACCATCATGGAGCCCAATAGCCTATAAAAGGCGTTGGTACATATTAGGCGAGAGCCCTGTCAGGTTGGGTTTACTTCTATCCATTATTTTGGTAAGTGTTTTACTCCTGAGTCAGGGTTTATTCAGATGATCTTATGCACAAATGCGTTTGCGCCGTGAATGAGGTAGATTTGTGCGCGTGTTGGAACATAGTACTGTACTTTTGCACACGCAGGGCCTGTTCACATGCACGTGCCACACACCCCTGCTGTGATTTAAAGGACTATTTAGCCTCATGAGGTCCAGATGTATTCTTTCTTTCACGGAAATGCGTGTTTGTGCACCTTCCATATGGACTTCGATGGGACCTTTGTTGCACAAATACGCAAAAAAAGATAGAGCAGGTCCTATTTTTTTGCATGCATATATTTTATGTGCACAAAAATGCGTGCAAATACATCCGTCTGAAAAAGCCCTCAGAATCAACAGATTTAAATTTTGTGCACACAATATCATTATCATCACATGATAATAAGACAACTACCGTGTTTCCCCTGAACATAAGACACTGTCTTATATTAATTTTTGCCCCAAAAGAGAGGGTGATTGGGTCGAGCGCCAGCCAATCAGCACCGGCGCTCGATGAACCAATCACAGCCATTCAGTGATGTCATGATCCAGCACCAGCTCTGATTGGCTAGTGGTCGATCCAATCACAGCGCTCGTTTTGGGGGAAAACCGGTAGTTTGATATCTCTTTTTGCGGCTTCTAATCTAATTGGGACGAAACAAAACTATTGATTTCGATTTTTGTCCATTAATAGTGCGGGCAAGAAAAGAAAGGACTTACCCTATCTTTCTCACACGTAGTTAATATTACATGTGAGAAAGATAGGGCAGGACCTATCCTCCCACTTTTTTTTTTAACCTTTCGCACCATGGTGCGGAGTTTGAATGGCCCGGAAAAAAAAAAAACACAATTCACGTGCTACTACGCTCTGTAGCGGCGATCATAGCTCTGCATATGCCTGTGCGTTTTTTGCCCTGAGAATGTAATTATCACTATTTTATTTTAAATGTGAAGAATATTATTTTTACCCATTCCTAAGGCTCTTTCACATCGGCGAGGGCGATATCAGGCTGTGATTCACGGCTCAATATCGCCCTCACAATCCTTCTGAAAACCCCTGGATTACTCCCCAACTGCTGTGATAATGACAGGAAAACCTGTGCCAGAACTTACGGATCCTCAGACAGATCTTGTTTTCGCTTGTTTTCCGACTTTTCCTGTTTGTTCAGTTTAATATCTGATTCGACTGCTTTGTTGACGTCTGACTGGTATAAGATCTCAGACAAAGTTTTCAGCTCATCGCTGCTGATAGTAGCTCCTATAAAGAAAAAATAACTAATGTAAAATATCTGTAAGCATGCTGATCATTTTATAGAACTTTATCTGCCACTTGAGTCAACAGCTGTTGAGAGGCTCTAAAGCTGTCTAAACACCTTAGATGTATATATCAGTGAGCTAGAGTAGTGTTACCGTAGCTAGTTATTCCTTTCTGTCTGGAACTCCTGGCCTATTTTTCCTCAGATGGTCATGTGATGTCAATTTCAACTAGCTGAGATTTACTTGGGGTTATGCTGTCTGAAACTAATGAGTTTCTTGATCTGTGTGATACTATTACATGGACCATACCACAGAGGGGGGCACAGACACTCCTATCACAGCTACTGATAATGATCACACAGCTCCTGTCATACAGTTATAATAAAGGAGATCACAGCTCATTCTCCTGACTATATACTTATGGTCTGTAGCTTATTTAGGTGGATACAGAATACAGATGGTAATAGCAGTGTTGCAGAGATGGTACAGGCTGTAGCTGATCATGTAATGCTGTCCTGAAGCATCATGGGATTGATGTGAAAGTGAAAGCAACATCAAGATGGTGCCTGATAAGCATCAGAATGGAGGCTGCACAGAAGTGACTGTAATATACATAGGAGACATCCATAGTGTGACAGGCAATGAAGTGAGGGGTGTAAAAAAAACCATGTTTTAGTCAGAGTGCCCCTGCAAGGTAAAAAGGATGACTTCTCAATGTGAAAAATAATAAAGTACTTAAAGGGGTTTTTTTCCAGGCAAAATACTATTATACCATTGATTTCAATGAAAACTGTGCCTGCAGATACTAGTGTTGGTCACTACACCAGCATCTGAGCAACAGCTTTCACTCTGACCCGTGTGCAATGGCCACCACATTGGGCTTCTGCTCAGCTGATTGGCCAGGATCCCAAGCGGCAGAACCTGCCGATCAACTATTGATGACCTATGCTGAGGATAGGTCATCAATAGTATTTTGCCTGGAAAACTCCCTTAAATGGGACAATTTACTAGGAAATATGTATATAAGGTAATACTGTCCCAGATGAGTTTAGAATGTGTGCACATTGAGGGCTATTCACAAATCAGAAATGAATTCTACATGTGGTGCCAATATCGAGTCATTGAACATCCCACTCTCTCTGGATGGTTAGATGGGTGCCTGTCTTTTGAAATAGATGGGGCCCTGGAGGAAGGGGCAGTGGAAAGCCTTGCAGTCCATCAACGGGAGCATTCTCAGCATTGTTTTCAGACATCCTCTGCTTCTCCTATGATCCAAAAAGTCTTGGGGCACCATTTTCAGGATACACTTTCAAGGAAGCTGAGTAGTGAAGTTGAAAGCATACTTTATGACTGTAGAATGTTGAGCAGATCTTGCCAAAAGCTTTTCTTCTGTTGGCTATCGTGGCTGAAAAGTCCTCAAAAAGGAAGGACTTTATTATACCAAAAATGTAACAGTTGTGTTCCTTTGAAGTAGATTTCAGTCTGGCACGAAGTGTTTCAATCTCATCTTCTAAAAGGGTCAGTCTTTGCTGACGCCTAGTAGAGCACACCTAGATTTCAGCTTGGAGTTTCTTCAGAGATGCCTGCACTGTGTGATCCAGTGTCCTCTGAATGTCACGAGCTATCTGCTAGGCAACTTCAATTGCCAGTGGTTTCAAATCCAAGAAAGGGAATGTTTCCCATCATGAATCTGAATTCTCCACTTCACCTCCTCTCTCTTTAGACAGGAGCTCATCATTGAGCGGGGCAGAAGCAGCAGTTGCCATGTTTTCTGCCTTATGCACTTCCTTATCAGCTAGACGACCTTCACTTTCTGGTCACTACTGATCAGGTACCTTTCCACAGAGATAGAGAGCAGCTCTGTCCAGGAGACACCAAGTCCCTGTGGAGAAACAATACAGACAAATGTGTTTGTTATCAGATTTAGGAGTAGAGCATTACCTGACTTGTGATCATAAGTAACTTCATTCTCGGCATCAGTGTCTATTAAAAGAAAAAAAGCAAGAAATCAGTAAATACATTATTATGTGTACATTATACTTTTAATTTCAATGAGAGCCGTGCCTGCAAATACAAATGTCGGTCACTACACCGGCATCTTTGCCACATAGGTCAGAGTGGAAGCTGTTGCTATCACATTGGGTGCCTGCTCAGATGATTGGCCAGGATCCCAAGTGGCGGACCCCTGACAATCCTGAGGATATTTCATTAATAGTATTTTGTCTTTAAATGGGACAATTATCAAGGAAATATGGTTATTCATAAATCAGACATAAATTCTACAAGTGGTGCCAATACAGACTCATTGAAGATCCCACTCTCTCTTGGCAGCTAGATGGGCGCTTGTCCTTTGAAATAGATGAGGCCCTGGAGGAAGGGGCAGTGGAAAGCCTTGCGGTCCATCAACAGGAGCATTCTCAGCTTTGTTTTAAAGGCATCCTCTGCTTCTTCCATGAACCAAAAAGTCTTGTGGCACCATTTTCAGGATACACTTTCAAGAAAGCCGAGTACTGAAGTTGGAAGTGTATTTTGTGACTGTAGAACATTGAGAAGATCATTCTGAAGGACTTTGCTACACCAAAAATGTAACAGTTGTCTTCCTTCAAAATAGATTTTAGTCTGGCATGAAATATTTAATTCTCATCTTCTAAAAAGGTCAGTCTTTGTGGCAGCCTGGTAGAGCACACCTGGATTTCAGCTTGGAGTTTCTCCAGAGATGGCTGCACTGTGTGATCGAGTGTCCTCTGAATGTCAGGAGCTATCTGCTAGGTAACTTCAATAGCCAGTAATTTCTAATCCAAGAAAGGGAATGATTCCCAGCAGAGGCGTAACTTGAAGCTTCGTGATGCCAATGCAAAACCTGTAACAGGGCCTTCAACTATAATGTTTTATTCATAGTACTGGGCCCCCGATGTGAAGAAGAGAGGCCTTATGGGCCCCCTAAGCCTCCTAGTCCGGGTGCAACTGCATCCTCTGCATCCCCTATAGTTACACCCCTGATTCCCGCCATGAATCTGAATTCAGCACCTCCTCTCTCTTCAGACAGGAGCTCATCATTGAGTGAGGCAGAAGTAGTAGATACCATATTTCCTGCCTCATGCACTTCCTTATCAGCTGGACGACTTTCACTTTCTGGCCACTATTAATCAGGTCCCTTTCCACAGATATAGGGAGCTGCTCTGTCCAGGAGACACCAAATCTCTGTGGAGCAAAAATAAAGTTCTGAATGTGGGAACTCCATGCCTCCATGCTAGCGCCAGAACCAGAAAGCCAACATGCAATATGTTTGATGCTAAGGGAATATTCCCTTAGTTCCAAGTATTTATCCAGTCATGTATTGGAACTCAACTGATATCTGTATAATAGTTCAGCTTATGACCCATGGCTTATGCTTATGACAAAACATCATATCTACCGGTACCTACAGCTGGAGAAGACCCAACATGAATTAATAAATGAGCCCATATTAGTTTAGTAAGTGATGATACACAATCACACATCTGCCATATGCATTGCCTCCCATCTATGGTAATTGAATTCACCATGGTCTTTTCCTTTCTTCTTATTGGCTTCTCCACCGCACAGATTCTTGTAGTCACTGCAGCAATTGTTGTATTTGGTGCACTTTTTGTTACAGTGACAGCTATTTTTCTTGTTATACTTTTCTCCACATCTTCCTTGACAGGAGGATTCTTCACATAATAGAAAGAGAGAAAGAATTCAATATTTTATATAAAGACTTACAACTACACAAGACTATACGTAAATGTGGATTATCATGTTTCCATCAGCGCCACAAACTTTGAATGGAGTGGCAGGGTGCTCCATACAAACTCTTCCCTGCTATGGTGTTGCTACTAGGGACATGGAGGATCAGTGGTCAGTGTGGTTCCCAGTGGTCAGACACCACTGATCCAGAAATTATCACCTATCCAGTAGATAGGTGATAAATTCTTCCCGTTGGAATACCCCTTTAAAACCACCTGACCAAAATTGTGTTTTTTACCGTTATACCACAAAAATAGCTCTGAAGATCCCCGTTGTGAACGCACCCTTACCTGGCAATAGCCATGTAAAGAAGAATATGTAGAAAGGCACAATTTACTGCAAAAATATAGAGAAATGTGTTTGTCCTCAGATTTAGGAGTAGAGCATTACCTGACTTGTGATCATAATTAACTTCATTCACGGCGGGATCAGTGTCTATTAAAAGTAAAAAAGCAAGAAATCAGTAAATACATTATTATGAGTACATTATACCTTTGATTTCAATGAGAGCCGGACCTGCAAATACAAATGTCGGTCACTACACCAGCATCTTAGCAACAGCTTCCACCCCGACCCATGTGCAGTGGCGATCACATTGGGTGCCTACTCAGCTGACTGACCAGGATCCCAAGTGATGGACCACTGAGGATAGGTCTTCAATAGTATTTTGTCTTTAAATGGGACAATTAACTAGGAAGTATGCATGCACATTGAAGGTTATTCATAAATCAGACATGAATTCTACAAGTGGTGCCAATGCAAAGTCATTGAAGATGCCAGTTTGTCTTGGCGACTAGATTGGCGATTGTCTTTTGGAATAGATGAGGCCCTGGAGGAAGGGGTGGTGGAAAGCCTTTCAGTCCAACGTGGTCTGCATTTGCTTAATGGAAGCATTGTCAGCATTGTTTTCAAGACATCCTCTGCTTCTCCCATGATCCAAAATGTCTTGGAGCACCATTTTCAGGATACACATTCAAGGAAGCCGAGTACTGAAGTTGGAAGGTACTTTATGACTGTAGAACGTTGAGTAGAACTTGCCGAAGGACTTTGTTACACCAAAAAAATGTAACAGTTGTGTTCCTTCAAAATAGATTTTAGTCTGGAATTAAATATTTAATTCTCATCTTCTAAAAGTGTCAGTCTTTGTGGAAGCCTGGTAGAGCACACCTGGATTTCAGCTTGAAGTTTCCCCAGAGATGCCTGCACTGTGTGATCCAGTGTCCTCTGAATGTCAAGAGCTATCTGCTAAGCAACTTCAATAGCCAGTCATTTCTAATCCAAGAAAGGGAATGAGTCCCACCAGAGGTGTAACTTGAAGTTACGGGGACACAATGCAAAATCTTTAACAAGGCCCTCAACAATAATGCTTTATTCATAGTACTGGGCTCCCTATGCGAAGAAGAGAGGACTTACGGGCCCCCTAAGGCTCCTGGGCCCGGGTGCAACCGCATCCCCTATAGTTACGCCCCTGATTCCCACCATGAATCTGAATTCTCCACTTCACCTCCTCTCTCTTCAGACAGGAGCTCATCATTGAGTGAGGCAGAAGTAGCAGGTGCCATGTTTTCTGCCTCATGCACTTCCTCATCATCTGGACGACCTTCACTTTCCGGTCACTATTAATCAGGTTCAGGTACCTTTCCACAGACATAGGGAGCTGCTCTGTCCAGGAGACATCAAGTCTCTGTAGAGCAAAAAAATGTTCTGGATGTGGAAACTTTCCCTACTGCCTCCATGCTAGCGCCAGAACCAGAAAGCCAACATGCAACATGTTTGATGCTAAGGGAATATTCCCTTAAGTCCAAATATTTATCCAATCATGTATTGGAACTCAACTGATAACTATATAATAGTTCAGCTAATTGCCCATGACTTATGCAGATGACAAAACATCATATCTACGGGTACCTGCAGCTGGAGAATATTATAAGTCCATATTAGTTTAGTGAGTGATGATACACAGTCACACATCTGCCATATGCATTGCCTCCCATCTATGGTAATTAAATTCACCATGGTTTTTTTCTTTCTTCTTATTGGCTCCTCCACCGCACAGATTCTTGTAGTCACTGCAGCAATTGTTGTGTTGGGTGCACTTTCTGGTACAGTGACAGCTATTTTTCTTGTTATACTTTTCTCCACATCTTCCTTGACAGGAGGATTCTTCACATAATGGAAAGAGAGGAAGTATTCGTTATTTTATATAAAGCCTTACAACTACACAAGACTATACGTGAATGTGGATTATCGTGTTCCTGTCAGCGCCACAAACTTTGAATGGAGTGGCAGGGTGCTCCATACAAATTCCTGCCTGCTATGGTCTTGATACTAGGGACATGGAAGGTCAGTGGGGTTCCCAGTGGTCAGACACCACTGATCCAGCAATTGATCCAGAAAGCGCCTTGCTTCACTCATCAGAAGAGCTTTAAACTAGAACAATATGGGAAGGGAAAGGCCAAGTAAAAATATACAGCTAATTAAAACATTTGAGACCCTCGCTATTAGAAGTGGAAAGAAAGAACAAAGACAAAAAAAACAGAAGGCAAGTAGAGGAGCAAGAGACACCGATCACAAACTAAAATGTTTCTACACAAATGCACAGAGCATGGGAAACAAACAAGGGGAATTGGAGCTCCTAACACAGGAAGAGCAATATGATGTCATAGGCATCACGGAAACTTGGTGGAATGATAAACATGATTGGAATACAAAGCTCTAGGCTGGGTTCACACAGGGCGGATTTGCCGTGGAAATTCTGCGCGGAACTTCGCCGCGGCGAATCCGCCCGCGGCCGCTAATCTCGGGATTAGTCAGCCATGTGGACGAGATTTCTCAAAAAATCTCATCCACACGGGACGGCCAATCCGCTGTGGTAAGCCCAGCTGAAACCACGGCTGCGGCCGCCGCAGCCGCGGTTTCAGAATATGCAGCATGTCTGTTTACCTTTTCTTTCCGCCGCGGGCGCGCTCTCCTCTATGGGAGCGCTGGCCGCAGCGGAAGAGCGAGCGGCTGGGCCGCTTCAGAGCCGCCACGGCGGTTCTCCCGTCGGAAATCTCGCGGTTTGGGCTGCGGTCAAACCGCGGGATTTCCGACGGGAATGCGCCCCGTGTGAACCCAGCCTAAAGGATGCAACTTATTTATAAGATACAGACCTAAAACAAGGGGGAGGAGGTATTGCATTGTATATTAGGAAAACATTAATCTTCACAGAGATTCAAGCTTCAGAACATGGGAGTTCTGTAGAAAATGTTTGGGTAAGAATACAAGGAGAGAACAACAGAAAGGACACCATTGTAGGCATTTACTATAGGCCGCCTGGACAAGCAGAAGATATTGAGGAACTCTTTCTACATCAGATGGCCAAGCTCTCAAACAAGCATGATATAGTGATTATGGGAGATTTTAACTATCCAACATTTGTTGGGAATCTCTCTCAGGTAAAAGTAATGGATTCAACAAATTCTTATCCGCTCTTGCCGACAACTTTATCTTCCAAAAGGTAAAAGAGAAAACAAGGATTTCTGCTATCTTCGACCTAATTCTTACCAACAGGGAGAGAATGGTTGAGGAAGTAAGGGTGGCTGGGACCTTAGGAGGCAGTGATCATGCTATCCTTGAATTTTGGATGAATAGAGGAGGAAGACCTGAGAAAACTCAGACCTCAAGGTTGGATTTCAGAAAGGCAGATATTAATGAACTCAGAAAGACGGTAGGAGGAATCCAATGGCTGGATGTTCAAAGAAAAATATGTTTATCAAATGGAAAGAGGGGGGATATCTAAAGAAGAATATAATGCGGTCTGCAGAGACTGTAGGCCAAGTGTCAGAAAAGCTAAAGCTAATAATGAATTGAGGATTGCAATAGAGGCCAAAAACAATAAAAAAGGATTTTGGAGGTATGTCAAAAGCAAAAGATGCTATTGGATGCTTACAAGATGAAAATGGTGAATTGGTTAAGAATGATGTTGAGAAGGCCAAACTTTAAAATTCCTATTTTGTTTCTGTTTTCTCTCAGAAAGTAGATGGGACATCAACTGATCTTACCTGTGCTATTGGGGGAATAAAATGATGCTGGCTATCTATAAGCAGAGAGATGGTGAGGGAACACATAGCAAACAAATGAATTCAAGTCTCAAGGTCTAGATGAATTACATCCTAGGATACTAAAGCAAGCAGCGGAGGTAATTGCTGAGCCACTCGTCATAATCTTTGAAACTTCTTGAAGAACAGGAGAAGTCTCAGGAGACTGCAAAAGGGCAAATTTTGTCCCTATCTTCAAAAAAGGGAAGAAGGTGGATCCAGAAAACTACAGGCCTGTGAGCCTGACTTCTATACCGGGAAAGATCTTTGAACAAATTATTAAACAACATGTATGCAAGTACTTGGATAAAAATGGAGTAATTAAGCAGAGCCAGCATGGGTTTGTAACAAACAAGTCATGCCAGACTATTCTAATTTCCTTCTATGACAGTATTACTGACTGGGTTGATCAGGGAAATGTGGTGGCTATAGTTTTTCTTGACCTAAGTAAAGCATTTGACAAAGTATCTCATACCATACTTATTGAAAAAACGACCAAATATGGGATTGACAAGGCAACTGTTAAGTGGATTCACACCTAGATGAGTGATCGTACTCAAAGAGTGGTCATAAATGGCTGCACATCCAAGTGGAAGAATGTATCAAGTTGGGTACCACAAAGCTCTATCCTAGGCCCAGTGTTGCTCAACATTTTTATAAATGATCTGGAGGAGGGAATTGATGGGAAACTGATCAAATTTGTTGACAACACAAAGCTAGGAGAGATAGTTAACACTAGGGAAGAGAGAGAGAGTATTCAAAAAGAACGGCATTCAGCAAGGAGAAATTCAAGGTTCTACATGTGGGCAAGAAAAATTTAAAAAGCACATACAGAATGGGAGAAATTGGGCTACGCCGCAGCACACGTGAAAAAGACTTGGATATACTAATCGATCATAGACTCAACATGAGTCAACAATGAGATGCAGCAGCAAAAAAAGGCTTTTTTAATTTTTCCTGCCCACATGTAGGATCTTGAATTTTTCCTTGCTGAATGCCGTTCTGTTAGTCGCCGCCCACTGTTCAAGATTGTCTAGATCTTTTTGAATCCTCTCTTTCGCTATCCCTTCTAGCTTTGTGTGATCTGTGACTTTAGCCAGTTTCCCCTCAATTCCCTTTTCTAAATAATTTATAAAAATGTTGAATAACACTGGGCCCATGACAGATCCTTGTGGTACCCTACTTAAGACATTCTTCCACTTGGATGTGCAGCCATTTATGACCACTCTTTGAGTACGATCACTCAACCAGTTGTGAATCCACCAAACAGTTGCTTTGTCGATCCCATATTTAGAATACAGTGACAAAAAATAATATTCTGCACTCCAAATATAACAGAACTGAACGGAATCCTTATAAAACTGACAACAAAGTGGTGCCTGTTTCACTAAGGCAAGTGAATGGTTCAGTTCAGGGGTTCCATCACAATGTTCTTTTGGCAGCTGGGAAGGAACCGCATGACGCAATCACACAGTATAGTAAATAACGATATATGAACGCTCCTTTACCTGGCAGTAGTCACATAATGCTGAATATGAAGAAAGGCACAATTTACTGCAAAAATATAAACAAATATGTTTGCAATCAGATTTAGGAGTAGAGCATTACCTGAGTTGTGATCATGAGTAACTTCATTCAGAGCAGGATCGATATCTGTTAAAAACAAAAAAGCAAGAAATCAAGACAACATGTATTACGTATACATTCATGTAAAACAATTTCACAAAATATTCATGCCACTGCTCTACAAAAATAAAAAAAAGTTTGGTACTCAGAATGTGGAGATAAAAAACAAAAAGAAATGGGGGAGTTCTTGAAGAGGTCTTCTGGGGCCCAAAGAATTTTTTTTTACAGCAGTGTAAAGTAAGGAAAAAAGACATACCTCCTTTAATGGCTCCCCATCCATTGCTGGAGCCTGGTTTATTCGGGGTTGATTTCTAATGTTCCTATTAGCTAACTCTGCATGATTCAGCAGAAAGTCCACTAACTCTCTCTCACTCCCATCAATCATGTTTAAGTGGCTTGGGTATTGGACAGTTAGTTGGGCCCTCGCTCAGGATTGGGAGAGCCAGAGAGTATAAAAGAAAGAGAGAGGGCGGAGTTAGGGGGCTGCAGGGCTTAGGTCTGAGTATAAGGAAAGAGAGGAGAGAGTGCCATGTGGAGGCTAGCCAGAAATGAAAGCGGAAGAAGACCAACGAGAGAAGGAGGTGATCTACTCTAAACCAGTGGGGGAAAGAATAATGCAAAGTGTGAGTAGCTATTCAAGAAAATGAGAAAAAGAGAGAGACAAAGGCTGGAAATGAAAGGAACAGAAATGGAGTACAGCGATCAGAGGAGTGAGAAACAGGAGACAGGCGAATCAAGAGAATGGGATGGAGACCGGGATGTGTTTACTAAAGATTAACCAAAGCCAGGGATGAAAGCTGGAAGTGTTTTACTGCAATGTGTTGCCACAGCCCCCCTGAGAATCTATTTCTACGCAATGTCTACTAATGGGATTCCAAGTGCTCCATTGCTCCAAATCAATGTGATGCAAGGGTTACTGCAAATGAATCTGAACTGTGATTGTCTGCTGCAAAGTTGCACTATTCCTTCTCTCTTCTGCAATAAAGAGGTGAAAATTGCTTTTATCTAAAGTCTAACTATAGAGGATGCAGGGGATGCGGTTGCACCTGGGCCCAGGAGCCTTAGGGGGCCCATAAGGCCTCTCTTCTCCGTATAGGGAGAATAAAGCATTACATTTGGGGGCACCTTTTACAAATTATGCATTGGTGTCCAGAAGCTTCAAGTTATGCCTCTGCGGGATCTGACACGATTGAGGATGATAATGATTATCATCATTATTGAGGATAATGACAGACCGACTGAAAAAAAAAGGATACAAACTTACAGCAATTTGAGAAAGAAATACTTTTAATGCAGCCTAAGCCACTAAGTTTAATTAAAATGATTAATGCTCAATATCTATATATTTAAGAAGACGTGAAAAAAGTAATCCGGCCACTTGCAGTCCTGAGAGAACGTAATTATCAGTGTATAACATTCAAACCTACAGGGGGTGTAGTAACTGCTGCAGCCCACTAGAGGGAGGGAGAGTCCTGGTACTGCAAGATACTATCTCTGCACAAGCACAAGGTGGATGCAGGAAACAATCAGCAAACCTTCCCTCCATGTACAGACATGGAACTTTTCAGCTCTGGGGCGCTAAAGTAAGTGATGGCACCTGCTGCACTGGATGAAAGTGTTAGAGTGCAGTTGTTTAGCCGGCAGTCCCATGTAAACCCAGTATTAGCTGTACAATATATAGACCGTATTCATAATGTCAGCTGCATAGCATTTAGGATTGTAGTTAAACAGGGGGTGTTTCTAAGGCCCGGCTCACACGGAGGCTGATGTGCAGCAGATATCCGCAGCAGGTCAGCAGCCTGCGCACCCTCATCATTTAGTGCGGATTTGGAAGCTGGTTTTATCACACGTTTCTGCGCGGAATTCACTTCCTTATTGACAAGAGGCGAATTCTGCATCGGAAACGGCGATAAGATTGCCATGTCAATTTCCGCAGGGGTGTTGTGTGGGTTATTTTTGCAGCTTGTGGAGGAGATTTTCAAAATCTCCACTTGGCTGCTACTGTAGATGCCACAGAATTTCCATTGTGCAGCAATTCCACTCCGTCTGATTCCTCCTAAGGCCGCCTGCAGACGGGCGGGTTTGATCCGGCGGCGAGAATTCTTGCCACGGGACCCGACCCGAGCGCCTGCAGGGACCAGCACGTACTCACCCGCGCCCGCCGGCTCCGGCTGTTTGATGTGCCGGTTTGCCGCACAGCCAGCGCTTGCGCAGACCGGAGCCGGGTGAGTGACATTTCTGTGCGGCGCTTGCAGAAATAGAGCATGCCGCGATTTGTTTGCCACGCAATATTTCGCGCGGCCAAATCGCTACCGTCTGCATAGGATTGCGTTTGTTAACGCAATCCTATGCAGGCTTCCAGCAGCGGAAATTCCACTCGTGTGCAGGCGGCCTAAGGCTGGGGTCACACGGGACTGAAATCTTGCGGAAATCTCGCAGAATGACTGCACAGAAATACCGCAGGATTTCCCCGGGGGAAATGCAGCTTCAAAACCCACAGCCTTTCACCGCGGAGTTTGGAGTGGTTTCACCGCCTACATTCCACTGCGGCCATCTCTCCCCATAGAGAAGGGAGTGGCCACCGTGGAAACGGGGAAAGAATTGACCTGCTGGGTCTTTGCATGTCAATTTCAGCGCAGTTTAGCCGCAATGGAATAGCTGTAAAGATTTTTGAAAATCTCGTCCAGTTTGCTGGCTAATCCTGGGATAAAAAGCTGCAGGTGGAATTTCTGCACCAAAGAGACCCATAGAGGTCTATGGAAGGTGCATAAATGCAGATATATTTACACACCAGTATGCGCGAAATGCTGCGCATACCCGTGAACACCAGAACATCATTTGGCTTAATAGCCATTTAAATCAGGGTGGGGGTGATTCCCCCTACCCCCAGGTAAATTAGCGGTGCCTGTGGAAATACGCACAGTATTTGTGTAGGCAGACGTGCAAAGTATATAGTTGTCCTTTGCGCAAGAGCGACTGTATCTTGCAATACGCTTGTGTATCTCTGCCCACAGGCTGCTTTCACATGGCAGGGGGGGAGGATGGAAGAGCCAGGAGCAGGAGCTGAGCTCCCGCCCCCTCTCTGCCTCCTCTCCGCCCCTCTGCACTATTTGCAATTGGGAGAGTCGGGGTGGGGGCGGGGCTAATTTGCGCCATTTAGCCCCGCCCCCGCCCTATTTCATTGCAAATAGTGCAGAGGGGCGGAGAGGAGGCAGAGAGGGGGCAGGAGCTCAGTTCCTGCTCCTGGCTCTTCCATCCTCCCCCCACCCCCTACAGATGAGGACGACGTATATCGGCTCGGCGTAAAAACCGAGCCGATATAGGTTCGTGTGAATGCACCCATAAACACTAATGCACACGCAACACATGGCTCTTTAAACATCGATCATGTGCAAATACGCTGCGATGAGTTGATTTGCGCTAGCGCTCGTCTGAATGCTGTACTTCCTGCCCTGCGAACTGATAAGATGTGGGAAGTCTGAGCAGAACAGCCTGTAGATTATGAATCAGTATATCCGACACTTTGTTGCACTGCAGATATGGATACTTTATGTGGCTTTGTTTGTTACATTGTAGTAAAGCGTTTCCTCTTACAGGAGCAGATGGAATAGTCCGCGCAGCAGTCTCCGAAGCGTTCGCAGTGGGCGTTGCACTGACAGCTGTAGGACTTGTCTAGTTTGTCTCCGCAGCGATTCTTACACGAATCCTCGCATTCTACAAGGGGAAACAAAAGTACAAGAATGAAACAATAGTTACAGTTCAGCAACATAAATGATCTTTTCTGTAAAGCCAGTAGATATAAAACCATTGGGGGGAGATGTACTAAGACTGGCGCACTGTGCGAGGGGTGCGGTAGACCTGTATGTGTCCCCCATGTTATGCAGCAGGTCTACCAACAGGGCAAATGTTTGGGATAGACTGACAGCAAGGAACCAGATGTTACCAGAAGTGCAGCGGAAACTGTTAGTAAACGAGTAGTGCTCAGCGTATGGGGGGGGGGGTGTCTCACACGGGCAGATCCTAATTGTGGAATCCGCGATCGCTGTCCGCACGAAAGATCTGCAGCAAACGGAAGGCGTTGAAAGGCATGAACGTTTGCTTTTACTTTCACATTTGCGGATACGAATTGCGTATTCTGCAAGAGGAAGAAAAACCACAGCATGCTGTATTCTGCCCGCAGCTCATAAGCAATTACCACTGCGTATGGGCTGCAGGTACCCACGTCATTGCTAAGCGATGGCATGGGAAATACAAACATTGGGAAAAAACTGTACCGCACATGACCGATGGCGAGCTACCGCGGTCAAGCGCAGTACAGTAAGAGCAGGTACATAGGGTTGCCGGCCGTGCTCACAACCGTAATTCACTGCGGGCCCCCGCATGCGGAAAGCAGTCTACCCTTAGGCTGTGTTCACACTGGCACTGTGGCTTCTAATTTTACAGGATCTGTGACAGATTCTACAGACGGATCCATTATAATTAGAGATGAGCGAGCGTACTCGGAAAAGCACTACTCGCTCGAGTAATTTGCTTTATCCCAGTATCGCTGTGCTCGTCCCTGAAGATTCGGGTGCCGCTGCGGCTGACAGGTGAGTCGCAGCGGGGAGCGGGGGGGGAGCGGGCGGGAGAGAGGGAGAGAGAGATCTTACCTCCGTTCCTCCCCGCTCTCCCCTGCAGCTCCCCGCTCCGTGCCGGCACCCGAATCTTCAGGGACGAGCACAGCGATACTCGGATAAAGCAAATTACTCGAGCGAGTAGTGCTTATCTGAGTACGCTCGCTCATCTCTAATAATAATCCATCGTGATCTGTCTAATTGTACATCACAGTTCGCTATAAGCACTGAACCATTATGGCTTCTGCAGATGGGCGATTTTGCACGCATTTTCACTGTAGAGAGTAGAACCCATTGGTTTCAATGGGTAGCCGGTCATTCAGCATTTTGCGCTATATTTTCATGTGTACCCAATCCTCACAAGATCGCGCACTGAACTGCATGATTTCACAGTGTTAATCAATAATTAGGCTGCTCAGCCTGTTTAATCCGGCACGGGTGTGAATGGGCCTGGCAGCATAGAAAAGTACAGTAGAACGTGCAGATACACGCATGATAGCTGGTGAGAGCGCGCACTTCGTCATGCTATCGCGAGCATATCTATGCATACATTCATCTACAGGAGCTCCTAGGGCTCTTACACATGGGAGTATTTTCACGCGTATTTGCACGTGCAATGCGCACAAAATAGAACCCATTGATATCAAATGGTTTTGTTAATAAGCGCATCCTTGCGTGCACAAAAATGCTCTACTTTTCTGGGGACTATGTGCGCAAAAAGTATAGTAAAAAGTGCAGTTGCGCACACAAATACCCAAGTTTTAGGGCTTCTCCAGACAGATCTATTTGGCCCGTGCATTGCATTGATGTCAATGGGTTTGTTCTCATTAAGGCCTCTTTCAGACGGGCGTTGTTTTAACGCTCAGATAGTCGCGCTGAAACATCATGGCTAACTGAGTGTTAAATCGAGTGACCAAATAGCAGCTGCGAGCACATCGCGGTTAGTATTCGCGAGTATGCCACCCCCCTACCCTTTGTCGACCGGGTCCCATAGGAGTCTATGGGAGCCGCCGGCGTTGTGCCGTCCAAAGATAGGGCTTGTCCTATTTTTTAACGGAGAGAAATCTTGGCGTCAAAAAATCGTTCGTCTGAAAGAACCCCCAAGAAACCAAAGGTTCTTTAAGATGTGATTTTTTTTTTACGTGCCTACTGCGCGTCAAAATACTGATTTTATGCGCATTTAGTGTGTGTGCAAAAAAAATAGAAACTTCTCTATCGTTCTGCGTATTTGTGCAGCACCGCTCCCCATAGAAAAGGGATGTGCACAAATGCACGTTACACTGCGCAATTTCATGAGACAATAGAACACATCTGGAACTCTTTAAGTTAAATAGCCCTTTAAATCAGGGTGGGGGGGGGGTCGTGGGCGCATATGAACAGGCCTGTGTGCACAAAAAAAGTACAGTACAATGTGCCAGTACGCAGGCAAATCAATCTCGTTCACTGCGCCGATCTGAGGCGAGCGTATTTGAGCATACGCTCGTCTGAAGAAGCCCTTGTTCCGCAAAAACATGTGCAAATACACTTAAGGGGCCCTTATTGTATCAGCGCACATCTTGACTTGTCCTAATATAATTCTGGAAATCAGCTGATGGCCGGTGCAGTCTATTACGGCAGCGCAGACCGCCACGGATAGGGAGATGGTAGACACTGCTACCTAAACCAAAGGGAGAGTAGTCTTCTGTGAGACCCCAGCCCCATCTGCCGCAACAGCTGGACGGACGCTTCTGGGGATCTATATAGGGCAGAGTAAGTAAGTTGGCTGGCAGCCCTTACATGAGACGTGCCGACGGTCTACCTGGGATTAGAGCCCGGCCGCTACAGATTGCTGCTTCCACTACATTCTCTCTAAGGAAGCACAATTAGTTAATGAACATGCAGCGACATCTCTCTAGTGTTCCAGGCATAATTATAGTCTTGGTTTGGCAATAAACAATAGTAGATCCAGTTCAGCGAGGTTTGTCATACTTTTAACACTCCCATAAAAGTATGGCCTACTTTTTGAAGGGACACGATGAAATAGTTTGACCCGCATTCTGTGCCTTTAAAACTCAGGCGTCATATTAAATAGAATTAGCTTACATGATGGATAAGGAAATATTACACCCACGTGTGCGCGATACTACTATATCACATGCATATGGGTATATTTTCTGAATGCGGTCTCTAATAGGTCTTTCGAATAAAAGGAACTATAGAATGTGCCCATAAAATGAATGTAGCCTTGCGAAATTCTCTAATCTAGTACAGCATGTTAGGACTAGAGATGAGCGAACTTACTCGGTTCGGGTGTTTTTGGACCCGAGCACCGCTTTTTCCGAGTAACTGACTACTCGGACAAAAAGATTCGGGGGGCGCCGGGGGTGCGCGGGGGGGGGGGGGGGGGGGGGTTGCAGAGGGGAGTGGGGGGGGGGGGGGGAGAGCTCCCCCATGTTCCCCACTGCTACCCCCTACTCCACAACACCCCCCCTCCCCCGAATCTTTTCGTCCGAGTAGTCAGTTACTCGGAAAAAGCGGTGCTCGGGTCCAAAAACACCCGAACCGAGTAGGTTCGCTCATCTCTAGTTAGGACTCATTTACATGGGGGGACTTGTGTAGGTGCAGATACCCGACAGTCGTCCCAGCAATGATCTTTCTGCTTCCATTCACCAACATGTGGATTGGAACGAGGATCGTTCTGGACCGATCGCCGCCATTCACAATAAACAGGCAGTCGTTCATAAGGGACATGGGTATGCTGGTACTGTATATGGGTATTCTGGTTAGGCTTACATCCCTAGTTATGTTACAAGAACTGATTAAAGGTCATATATTGACTAATGGGTAGCTGTCTTCCAATAAGTGGCACTGTGAAAGATTGTTCTATCACTCATTTGCACAGATTTTTCCCAGGGAGCATTGCATGGCACAAAGACTCCATATGCCTGCTTGCCGCTCTCCACAAGGAGAAACATTAGAGACCTTATTCCATTACTCATTTGCATTGCTGACCATTCAAAATAAATATACAATAATGTAAAATGTGGACAGCCTGGTCTCCCAGAGAGGAAGCGGGTCTTAGTCAGCAGTTCTCCAATCTGACCCATGGAGGGAGTCCCGAGGCTGAACTTCCCCATGACACCATATACCCTTATATGGCATTTGAACAGTTGTCTTTATAAGATAACTCCTTTAACAAAAAGATGACAAATTGAGGCTGGTTTCACATCTGCGTTGGAACCCCCGACATTCATCACTTTTTCTTCCATCCAATAGCCGATCAGCTGGGCAGAAGTTGGACAGACCCCATTATAGTCAATAGGGTCCATCTGGCATCATTCGGTTTCGACGGAGATGGGGCTTTCAGCCACAGGGATTCCCCTTTCCTGCTCCCTAAACGGAGCAAGAAATTGGAACCCCGAGTGCAGATGTGAAACCACCCTATGCATGGCAAGAAGTCATAATTGGGCATGTTGGATTACAGTCCTTTGATGCCATGGGAAATAAGCTGCTGCGAGACGCATGTCTTCCCCTATACCGCACCTCTCCTTCTCACCATTAAAATACCTTTTTTTTCTTTTGCTATAAGACACAGTTTTCAGCAAGATAAAATCTTACTGAAAAGTGGCTGCACCTTATCCAGAGGCAGGGGGGTCTGACAGATGCAGAGACCCTTGACCGCTGATTCGGCAGTGTGCTGATCGATCATCAGGAGAACTCTGCAGCCATACATACCGCGGCTGCACAGTCCTTCCTCTCGCTGCCTCGATCCCCTCCAGCAGATAACGCAGGACACCACTCACATATCTCCCCTAGGGTGCAGGACCTCTTCTGTACACACCGAGACAAAGATCAAAGGTCTTTCAGTAGCAGCAGGACCATAGATGAAGTCATGACCATATCAGCAGGGAGCAGCTAGAGGGGGTCATGTATTACTACACGTGTATGTGTGGTAATGAAATCAGTGTTTAACATGCCAGCTGCAGGTGTGTGCATGTAGCAGAGCTGTATGTGTGTATGTATGTATATGTGAATGCTGCAGAAGACTGAAGAAACATCGAATTGCTCGTATTTAACCCTTTAAATGCCAAGGTCAGTGCGACTGCAGCATGTAAAATATGGTAAAAAGGCATGCTTGGCTCATTTAACATGTTAATATCATGCATAAGAGGAGCGTATCAAATTACTAGTATCAGGTAATGGGAAAGCTTTAAGGCCGGAAGGCAGACGGCCAGGTCGGATTCCAACTGCAAGATTCTCGTAGCGGAATGTGACCTGTGACCCGTGGCGTACCTGTCCGGCATCTTCTCTCTGCCCTGCGAATGTGCCGGCTGCCACATGCACAGTGCAGAGCTGCACGTCAGTGGTAATGCGGCAGTACGAGCCTCTGCGAGGCTTGCACTGAAATAGGACATGCCTTGAATTTGTTACCGCGCGAGTCTTCCGCGATCAAAATCATGACTGTCTGCATAGGATTACATTAAACAAATGAAATCCTATGGCAGCGTGCTATGGCGGAAATTCCACGTAGTAGCTAATATCTATCAATCTCATATCTATCTATCTATCTATTTATCTATCAACTATCTATCTATTTCATATAGCTCTATTTCTATATCTATCTATCTATCTATCTATCTATCTCTCTCATATCTACCTATCTCTATATCTATCTCATATCTATTTATCTATCTATCTACTATCTATCTATCTCATATCTATCTCTGCATCTAGCTAATATCTATCTCTCTATCTACTATCTATCCATCTCATATCTATCTATCTACTATCTATCCATTTCATATCTATCTATCTATCTCATATCTATCTATGCATCTAGCTAATATCTATCTATTTATCTATCTCTCTCATATCTACCTATCTCTTTATCTATCTCCTATCTATCTATCCAGCTAATATCTATCTATTTATCTATCTATCCAGCTAATATCTATCTATCTATCTCATATCTATCTCTATATCTATCTCTGCATCTAGCTAATATCTATCTGTCTATCTATCTATCTCTTATCTATCTAATATAATAATCTTTATATAGTGCCAACATATTCTGCAGCGCTTACAAAAACAGGGGGATACTGAAAGACAAAAATACAAAAACCACGGTTACATAGTAATCAGTTGATGGAAACAATAGGGGTGAGGGTCCTGCTCCAACAAGCTTACATACTACAAGTAATGGGGTGATACAGAAGGTAAAGGGCTGGAGATGTGCACGGTATGGTGGGGTGGAGTGTGAGGGATACTATACACATAAACAATGGTCAGACATAAGCCGTGTGACTGCAGGAGGCGGGTGATGGCGGCTAGCAGGGTTGCAGTCACTTGGACAGGGAGCACGTTATCAGGCGGAGTACAGAGGGGTTTGGTTTGGGAGATATGGTATGCCTCCCTGAAGAGGTGCATTTTTAGAGCACGCCTAAAGTTTTGTGAGTCAGGGATTGCCCGGATAGTTTTGGGTAGCGCATTCCAGAGGACTGATGCTGCTCTGGAAAAGTCTGGATATTAGTCTGCTCTGGATATTAGCTAGATGGATAGGTAGTAATAATAATCTTTATGTAGCACCAACATATTCTGCAGCTCTTACAAGACAGGGGAAATAAAACAAGACCACAGTTACATGAAGTAATCAATTGATGGAAACAGTAGGGGTGAGGGTCCTGCTCCAACGAGCTTTCATACTACAAATAATGGTGTGATGCAGAAGGTAAAGGGGCTGGAGATGTGCACAGTATAGCAAGATGGAGAGTGTGGGATGCTATACACATAGACAATGGTCAGACTTGAGCCGTATGGTGGTGGAATCAGTAAGACTGCAGGTGCCAGCTGATTATGGCTAGCAGGAACTGCAGTCGGTAGGGCAGGGAGCATGTTATCAAGTGGAGTACAGAGGGGTTTGGTTTAGGGAATATGGTATACCTCCCTGAAGAGGTGCGCTTTTAGAGCATGCCTGAAGTTTATCAGTGATTGCCCGGATATTTTTTGGTAGTGCGTTCGAGAGGACTGGTGCTGCTCTGGAGAAGTCTTGCAGGCGGGAATGAGAGGTTCGAATTAGAGGGGCACTTAGTCTGATTTCGTTAGCAGAGCAAAGGGCGCCGGCTGGGTGGTGAATTGAGATGAGGGAAGCAATCTAGGTAGCGCTGTGCTGTGGAGAACTTTATGGATGAGGGTAGTGAGTTTAACCCTTTCCAATGCAATTTGTATCCTGGTTTTCCAAGTGGACGTACTCTTTTTCTGCCATTATACACTGGCGCTATCTGCTGGCTAAAGCCAGTACTGCATGAGGTGACACATTTGATAGGCTCCGAAAGCAGAGAGGCTGGCAATATACAGTAGAAGAACCCCGACGGACGTCTTCCAACATCGGAGCTGTACAGCCTTAAATCATAATGTCTTCAGATGTCAGACAGTGGATTGGAAAGGGTTAAATTGTATTCTGTATTTAATGGGCAGCCAGTGCAGTGACCGGCACAGGGCAGAGGCGTCCGAGTAGCGGCTGGACAGGAAGATGACCCTGGCTGCCACATTCAGGATAGATTGGAGCAGGGCAGGCCTAGCAGCTGCGAGTTGCAATAATTGAGCCAAGAGTGGATGAGGGCAACAGTGAGCGTTTTTAGTGTGTCTACGGTGAGAAAAAGCATTGCTGCACAACAAAAGGAAGACGAGCAGCGTTTTGATAGTGGATGACAAGACTGTTCCAGCCCTCCTGAGCCTGAGATGTACTAGGATGCGTATTATAAAGTAGGGTGTGACATCTATGCTAATTTATTAAGGTGGAGACGCTGCAACAGGTATTGCTTCAGAGCTAAGATTTCTTCATATCTTCTGACATATAGTTTCCTTAGGATACCTTTAAACAGGGCAATTATCGGCCGAACGGTCATTTATAGATCTTAGATTACCAAATGCATCTAACCCTCCTCCCTCACACTGCCCAGAATTGGACATTTTTGAAAAATTAGTCTTCAAAGACTTTGAAAAATGTAAAAAATACCAAAAAAAATCATCAAATATGTCACAATTAGAATCGGACTCGCTGAGAACCCTGTAATCCAATGATGAGATCATTATAAAACCTTCAGATAAGGGAAGCGTTGTAGTGGTGATGGACAGAGAACAGTATGTCGCTATGTGCAAGCATCTGCTTGATGATAAATCAACAATGGTGACCCTGGGTAATGGCCCTACGCTGCCCTTCCTGGGTAACTAGGAAAACTACTGGCCACAGCAGTTGAGGTGGGGTGTATTACTGAGGTAGAGTATAAATATATCCTCCCCAAGTATCCAAAGATTAACACATTTAATGCACTTCCCAAAATCCTAAAAATGGAAGAGATCCACTACTAGGGAGACCAATCCTATCAGATCCTAAGACCATTTGTGATATCACTTCCCTCCTACATGCGCGACACCATGAATGTCCTCAGACACCTTGAGGGCACCTCTGTGTGTCTAGACACTGTTTTGGCAACATTGGATATAGAGGCCTTATACAGCTCAATCCCCCATGCAGAATGCATCAGAGCGCTTAACTACTTCCTAACCCAAATATCTATCTATCTATCTATCTCATATCTATCTCATATCTATCTCATATCTATCTCATATCTATCTCATGTCTATCTATCTCATGTCTATCTATCTCATGTCTATCTATCTATCTATCTCATGTCTATCTATCTCATGTCTATCTATCTCATGTCTATCTATCTCATATCTATTAATAATACTTTTTTTTAAAATTATTAGGACACTCTTGCCCATAATGGTTTTATTTAAAGCATCTGGGCCCAAAGCAAAATTTGGAAAACAGTGCCCCACTTTTTATGTGGCAGGGGAGGAGTGTAACTATTTCCTCTGCATCTTTCATATATATACGCTCCTCCCCATTTGACTAGTTGGTGTCATTTTAATAGTATCAGCAACCTTGCCTACATGAATAAGTCACATAATAAATTATATAAAGTTAATACAAAATGTAGTAATAAAACACCTGCAAATGTTATTCTTTGTTAAGCATTCTAGCCATTGCTAATGAGGATGATAATGTCTTGGAGTAGGGATAGTGCTATCACAATGCTCGGGTTGTCTGTTTTCTGCGGTCTACAAAGCCCTATAGTTTGGTAAAAAATGCAATACAATTTGCAGTAGAATGTGACTGTTCCCAGCAAGAGAAACAACATAATCTTGTAGATATGATACCTTTTAATAGCTAACAAAAAGACATGATGTTAATGCGAGCTTCCCAACCAACGCAGGGTTCTGCTTCAGGCTTAAATGGAATAGATCTGAAGAGGCAAGGATATTTATACACACTTATGACAAGGCTCAGACTTTGCAGGAGTCAACAGCTATTCTTCGTACTATACATTGTCACACAGAGTATACATGCCAGTCTTGTAAGGCAGATGACAGTCAGACAAAGAACATGCTGGGTAATACTGTTATAGTATCAACTTACTGTCGCTGTTGCAGGTGTCAAAGGCCCATATGGCGGCATTGCCAGACAGCAAAAGGAAGACAAGCAGCGTTTTCATAGTGGATGACAAGACTGTTCCAGTCCTCCTGAACCTGAGATGTACTAGAATGCGTATTATAAAGTAGGGTGTGACATCTATGCTAATTTCTTAAGGAGGAAACGCTGCAACAGGTATTGCTTCATAGCTAGGATTTCTTCATATCTTCTGACATATAGTTTCCTTAGGATACCTTTAAACAGGGCAATGATCACCCGATACAACGAATTTGGATAATAGTCGTCCCATGTACACATGGCCACTGACAGGGCACTGAGTGAGAATCACTCACTTGTCAGAGTCGCTCAGTTTTTAGCTCAAATAAAAACTGAGCGACTATCGGTCCGTGTCATCTATGAGCAACTGACTGTTTGCAGTGAAGGGAGGTAAGCAAGCGGAAGAGATCTCTGGCCTGCTCCACCGCTATTCTCTGAATGACTGTCGCTCCTGTGTGAAAGCACGGGAATGTAGTCTGTGGAATAGCTGTTGGTGCACTGATGTGCCCGACAGTCGTCCTGCGCAAAAGTACCACATTATTGCTGATAGTAAGTACAGATGTAGCAGAGTTTAAGTTAACTTTGTATGCGATAAGATAACTTTTGCTTTACCCTTTCAGTTGCTTTACAAGGGGTTTTGTTGTGTTTTGATGATAATAGCTTTTAATAGTTTAAGATAAGACAACTTAAATCACAGTTGCAAGGGAGTAGAAAAATCTGGCAAACTCCTTAAAACGTAACCTTTATTTAAATATTTATAAAAACTGAGGCGGCGCGGCTTTCAAACAAAGACAACACAACACAAACATGTATAATGCAGAGACAGGCACTCTGCGTGGTATCTAATTCAATAATTGGTTACAAATTGCAAACGCAACTAGTATAATACCGATTACTGAAATAAATAATACTAAAAAGGGGGTGGTCTTTAAAATAGAGATGGGAAGGAAGAAACCAATGTTTAAATTCCCTGACCACTACAATCCCGCCTGTTCGCCCATAACTAACGTAAATTTAGGCCCGTCCACAATAATTAAGGACCAACAAAAATAAAGATGAATGATGTAGAAATAGACGGTGAAGCTGATCCGCCAAAGGGATGCACCAGAAATGGGAATATAGGATGGTTATAAGGCCCGGAAGAAATTCCTGTTTTCTGCGTAACCCTTCAGTTCAAGTATCTCATTCACCATAAACCGGGTATGTAATAACTCATCTGGTGTAAAGCACAAGTCAGACCCAGGATGACTTATAGGCCCAGTGTGATTTGCTTTCTAACTGATCCGTCAATGCGGATTTCTGATGCACCAGAAGACTTCAGTCGTTCCGATGCACCCAAAGACAGATAAGTAGTGGCTCGATGCGTTTCTGTCGTCGACACGACTCATCAGGAGCCTCAGTTTTTGGAATGCTATTATAGAGTAGGGGAAGTGATGATGTCCATAACTACCATAAAGTTATTGTCACAGGTGAGGACAGAACCTAATAGTGAGGTTTTTGATATTTATTTATTTCAACTGCCTGGTGTATAAAGTAGGTTGGTAGTTCCTAGAAATAGCCTAGGAAAAAAAGTAAACGTAAAGGGCGATACCCTATACTGCAGTCAAGTTAATCTTTTGCTACTTCTTCTTCTGTAGAACGTTATATCACACATACAATATGACAAATACATATTTTTGCATCACTTTCAGAGGCTCTCTAAGCCCAAATTTATAATATGCTGATTTCAGCTATAATCGGACTGGAAATGACTTGTAACTGTAAGGAAGAAGCGCAGCCCTGCTCTCCTACTTACGGAAAGCATAGAATCATAGAATGCTAGAGTTGGAAGGGACCTCCAGAGTCATCGGGTCCAACTCCCAGCTCAGTGCAGGATTCAGTAAATCAGCGCTGCAAATACACGGATGTCAGAGTGGAAGCCTCCGCAACGACCTCTATATAGCGTCCGGCACTTGTAACTGCAGGCATGGCTCCCATTGATTTCAGTGAGAACCGTGACTGCACTTACAAGCACCTAATCAAATTTGCTGATGACACAATGCTAGGAGGGAGAGCGAACACTAAGCAAAAGAGACAGAGAGTATTCAAAAAGATGTAGAAAAGTTTACACAGTGGGCGGCGACTAACAGAATGGTATTCAACAAGGAGAAATGCAAAGTCCTACATCTGCGCAAGAAAAATGAAGAAAGCACATACAGAATGGGAGGAATTGAGCTAAGCAGCACATGTGAAAAAGACTTGGGTATACTAATAGATCGCAGACTGAGCATGCGTCAACAGTGTGATGCAGTAGCAAAAAAGGCAAACACAATTATGGGATGTATTAAGAGAAGCATAGAGTCTAGATCATGTGGGTAATTATTCCCCTCTACTCTTCCTTAGTCAGACCCCATCTGGAATACCGTGTCCAGTTCTGGGTACCCCACTTTAAAAAAGACAGAGACAAACTTGAGCAAGTTCAGAGAAGAGTTACCAAGATGGTGAGCGGTTTGCAAATCATGTCCTATGAGGAACGGTTAAAGGATCTGGGAATGTTTAGCTTGCAAAAAAGAAGGCTGAGAGGAGACTTAATAGCTGCCTACAAATATCTGAAGGGCTGTCACAGTGCAGAGGGATCAGCCCTATTCTCATTTGTACAAGGAAAGACTAGAAGCAATGGGATGAAACTGAAAGGGAGGAGACACAGATGAGATATTAGCAAAAACTTTCTGACAGTGAGGGTGATCAATGAGTGGAACAGGTTACCACAGGAGGTGGTGAGTTCTGCATCAATGGAAGTCTTCAAACAGAGGCTGGACAGACATCTGTCTGGGGTGATTTAGTGAATCCTGCATTGAGCAGGGGGTTGGGCCCGATGACCCTGGAGGTCCTTTCCAACTCTACCATTCTATGATTCTATGTAATGGAAAACATACTAATTTAAGCTGTTATTCGTAGTCACACCATTGTATATAGCCCACAATTTCTCATGCCCGACATTGCCTGGCTTGTATTGGTTGCATTTGCTATGCTTTTAATGTTTTGCTAATGCAGGACAATCCCTTTAATTTGCTGTATAGTAAAAGCTGTTTCAAGAATAGAACTTTTAAGAGCCCTTGTTAATAGTGATGACACCTTTCGTTTTAGCTACACCCGAAATATGACTTATATATTAGTCAGGTGCTACAGCTGCTGTATTTTGCAAGTCCTCCGCCTCTATCAGACACTCCTACTTGTTCACAAAGGCTTGCTGTTTTTACACTCATCTAATATCAATTATAGAACAGTGTGTCATTGTCTTACCGATGTAGCAAAGTTCAACTTGTGAGTGCTAGCATTCTGCAACATGTTATATTATTTCTAAGCCATTGAAAAGCTACTGTTATCTCCTCTTACCATGAAATAAATAAAAGGGTAAACAAACTGCGGGGCGGAAAGTTATATTGTGTTAAATCTTGCCACATCTACATCTGTACCTCAGCCTCACTACATACCTGTTTCCCCCAAAATAAGACAGGGTCTTATATTAATTTTTGCTCCAAAAGATTTTACTTCTTCACATGCATAGCTGCCTGGATACTATTTAAATTATTTTAACCCCTTCCCGCTCCACGACGTACCGGTACGTCATGGAGCGGCGGGGTATGTATGAAGAGAGGTTGCGTGGCAACCTCTCTTCATACAGTGCGGGCATCAGCCGTTCGGCCGATCGCGGCTATTAACCATTTAAATGCCACTGTCAATTCTGACAGCGGCATTTAAATCAGCACGCCCCTCCCCCCCCCCCCCGCGGTGAGATCGGGGGAGCCGTGCAGGCCCCAGGGCTGCCTTACCAGACTGCCTATCAAGCCATCCCCGCGTGGTGGCTTGATAGACTGGCTGTTAAATTGCAGTATGACGTAATGCTATACTGCAGGAGCGATCAAAGCATCGCATTTTAAAGTCCCCCAGGGGGACTTCAAAGTAAAGTAAAAAAAAATCAATAAAGTTTTTTTTAATTGTAAAAAAAAAAAATTGTAAAAGTTTAAATCACCCCCCTTTTGCCATATCTATTATTAAAAAATATAAATTATAAAATAAAAATATGTATTTGGTATCGCCGCGTCTGTAAAAGTCTGATCTATCAAAGTAGTGCATTATTTTTCCTGCATGGTGAACGTCGTCTGAAAAAAAAATAAAGAACGCCAGAAATGCACTTTTTTAGTTACCCTGTCTCCCAGAAAAAACGCAATAAAAAGCGATCAAAAAGTCGTATGTATTCCAAATTGATACTATCCGAAACTTCAGGACATCCCGCAAAAAATGAGCCCTTGCTTAACTATGTCGACGGAAAATTAAAAAAGTTATTGCGCGCACAAGATGACCGCAGAAAATAATTGAAAAAAATGAAATGTCTTTGAAAAAAAAAAAAAGAGTACTATAGTAAGAAAAAACCTATACAAGTTTGGTATCGTAGTAATCGTACTCACCCATAGAGTGAAGTTATCATGTTGTTTTTGTTGCCGTTTGTGTGTCGTAGAAACAAGACGCACTAAAAGATGGCGGAATGTCGTTTTTTTTCCCCATTATACTCCACTTAGACTTCAGTACATTATATGGTACTTTAAATAGCAGCATTGAAAACTACAACTCGTCCTGCAAAAAACAAGCCCTCATACAGTCACGTCGATGGATAAATAAAGGAGTTACGAATTTTTTGAAGGGGGGAGGAAAAAACGAAAATGGGAAAAGAAAAAGAGGCCGCGTCATTAAGGGGTTAATGATTTGTAATTAGTGCTTATTTTTGGAGTAGGGTTGATATTTCAAGCATCCTGAAAAATTGAGAAAAATCATAATGCATCATCAAAAATACTGAAAAATCCTGCTAGGGCTTATTTTTGGGGTAGGGAAACAGGGTAAAACTTACTCTCATGAGATTTGTCCATTGTCTTTCATATTGTTCACCTTGCCATATAATTCTGAGTACTTGTCATGATGCTGTTACAATACAGATATAGCAAAGTTTAACTTGAGACTTAAAGCATTAGAGGGGACCTGTCACCTCCGAACAGCTCCGCTTTTCCGTGGATTAAAAGGCTATTAGTCTAATGTAAGTGTGAGGTAAGAAAAAAATAGAGCTCACCCTCTATAACAGGGACCCCACAGTCAGGCAATGATAACAGACGGAGCCCAGACCAGAAGAAAACGTGTCCAGCTCCTTTGATGTCTTCTATATGATGTCTCTTTCCTGAAATAAAGAAGATTTTAGATGTTGAAGCCGACCTTTTTATACATTAGTCTAATGAGGTCCAGGTGGGTTCTTTTTTTTTTTTGCAGTTTTGTGCAGTATTTCACGCATCCTCAATGCATATCTCACACCTCCCATAGGCTTCTATGGGGGCCTTTGCTTAGGATGAACCCATTGAAATCAATGGGTCACTCTATGTGGGAGTATACACCAAGCAGCCACCCCCCTCTATAATAGGAACTATGAATAGAGATGAGCGAGCACCAAAATGCTCGGGTGCTCGTTATTCGGGACGAACTTTTCGCGATGCTCGAGGGTTCGTTTCGAGTAACGAACCCCATTGAAGTCAAGGGGCAACCCGAGCATTTTTGTATTTCGCCGATGCTCACTAAGGTTTCCTTGTGTGAAAATCTGGGCAATTCAAGAAAGTGATGGGAACGACACAGCAATGGACAGGGCAGGCGAGGGGCTACATGTTGGGCTGCATCTCAAGTTCACAGGTCCCACTATTAAGCCACAATAGTGGCAAGAGTGGGCCCCCCCCTCCCAAAAACTTTTACTTCTGAAAAGCCCTCATTAGCAATGCATACCTTGGCTAAGCACCACACTACCTCCAACAAAGCACAATCACTGCCTGCATGACACTCCACTGCCACTTCTCCTGGCTTACATGCTGCCCAACCGCCCCCCCCCTCCCCCCCACAGCGCACACCAAAGTGTCCCTGCGCAGCCTTCAGCTGCCCTCATGCCACGCCACACTCATGTCAATTTAGAAGTGCGTCTGCCATGAGGAGGAACCGCAGGCACACACTGCAGAGGGTTGGCACGGCTAGGCAGCGACCCTCTTTAAAAGGGGCCGGGCGATAGCCCACAATGCTGTACAGAAGCAATGAGAAATAGAATCCTGTGCCACCGCCATCAGGAGCTGCACACGTGGGCATAGCAATGGGGAACCTATGTGTCACACACTATTCATTCTGTCAAGGTGTCTGCATGCCCCAGTCAGACCGCGGTTTTTAATTCATAGACACAGGCAGGTACAACTCCCTATTGTGAAGTCCCTGTGGACCGACAGCATGGGTGGGTGCCAGGAAGCCACCGGCGGTACATAAAAATATCCCATTGCATTGCCCAACACAGCTGAGGTAGTAATGTCGTGCTTAATGCAGGTGGGCTTCGGCCCACACTGCATGCCCAGGTCAGACTGGGGTTCTTTACAAGTGGAAACAGATGCATTTATAATTCCCTGTGGACCCACAGCATGGGTGGGTGCCAGGAAGCCACCGGCGGTACATAGAAATATCCCATTGCATTGCCCATCACAGCTGAGGTAGTAATGTCGTGCTTAATGCAGGTGGGCTTCGGCCCACACTGCATGCCCCAGTCTGACTGGGGTTCTTTACAAGTGGACAGATGTAGGTTAAACTCCGTGTGCACCTACAGCATGGGTGGCTCCCTGGAACCCACCGGCGGTACATAAAAATATCCCATTGCAGTGCCCATCACAGCTGAGGTAGTAATGTCATGTTTAATGCAGGTGGGCTTCGGCCCACACTGCATGCCCCAGTCAGACTGGGGTTCTTTACAAGTGGACAGATGTAGGTTAAACTCCGTGTGCACCTACAGCATGGGTGGCTCCCTGGAACCCACCGGTGGTACATAAAAATATCCCATTGCATTGCCCAACACAGCGGATGTAACATCAGCTGTAATGCAGGTGGGCTAAAAATTCATTTGATTACACTGTAGGCGAGGGCCCACAAAAATTGCTGTATCAACAGTACTAATGTACATCCAAAAAATTGGCCATGGCCAACCAAGAGGGCAGGTGAAACCCATTAATCGCTTTGGTTAATGTGGCTTAAGTGGTAACTAGGCCTGGAGGCAGCCCAGTTTAATGAAAAATTGGTTCAAGTTAAAGTTTCAACGCTTTTAAGAGCATTGAAACATAAAAATTGTTTAGAAAAATTATATGACTGAGCCTTGTGGCCTAAGAAAAATTGCCCTTCAGCGTGATAACGTGAGGTTTCAGGAGGAGGAGCAGGAGGAGGAGGAATATTAGACACAGATTGATGAAGCAGAAATGTCCCCGTTTTGGATGGTGAGAGAGAACGTAGCTTCCATCCGCGGGTGCAGCCTACGTATTGCTTACGTATCGCTGCTGTCCGCTGGTGGAGAAGAGAAGTCTGGAGAAGTCAGTGCCTGTCGGCACTGTCGGTTGACCGGTGGGTACGCTTATCCGTGATGATTCCCCCAGCCACACTAAACACTCTCTGACAAGACGCTAGCCGCAGGACAAGCAAGCACCTCCAGGGCATACAGCGCGAGTTCAGGCCACGTGTCCAGCTTCGACACCCAGTAGTTGTAGGGGGCAGAGGCGTCACGGAGGACGGTCGTGCGATCGGCTACGTACTCCCTCACCATCCTTTTACAGTGCTCCCGCCGACTCAGCCTTGACTGGGGAGCGGTGACACAGTCTTGCTGGGGAGCCATAATGCTGGCAAAGGCCTTGGAGAATGTTCCCCTGCCTGCGCTGTACATGCTGCCTGATCTCTGCGCCTCCCCTGCTACCTGGCCCTCGGAACTGCGCCTTCTGCCACTAGCGCTGTCGGATGGGAAGTTTACCATCAGTTTCTCCACCAGCGCCCTGTGGTATAGCATCATTCTCAAACCCCTTTCCTCTTCGGGAATCAGAGTGGAAAAGTTCTCCTTATACCGTGGGTCGAGCAATGTGTACACCCAGTAATCTGTAGTGGCCAGAATGCGTGTAACGCGAGGGTCACGAGAAAGGCATCCTAACATGAAGTCCGCCATGTGTGCCAGAGTACCTGTACGCAACACATGGCTGTCCTCACTAGGAAGATCACTTTCAGGATCCTCCTCCTCCTCCTCTTCCTCCTCCTCAGGCCATACACGCTGAAAGGATGACAGCCCAGCAGCATCTGTACCCTCAGCAGTGGGCCAAGCTGTCTCTTCCCCCTCCTCCTCATCCTCCTCATGCTCCTCCTCCTCAACGCGCTGAGATATAGACAGGCGGGTGCTCTGACTATCCAGCGACATACTGTCTTCCCCCGGCTCTGTTTCCGAGCGCAAAGCGTCTGCCTTTATGCTTTGCAGGGAACTTCTCAAGATGCATAGCAGAGGAATGGTGACGCTAATGATTGCAGCATCACCGCTCACCACCTGGGTAGACTCCTGAAATGTTCCAAGGACCTGACAGATGGCTGCCAACCAGGGCCACTCTTCTGTAAATAATTGAGGAGGCTGACTCCCACTGCGCCGCGCAAGTTGGAGTTGGTATTCCACTATAGCTCTACGCTGCTCATAGAGTCTGGCCAACATGTGGAGCGTAGAGTTCCACTGTGTGGGCACGTCGCACAGCAGTCGGTGCACTGGCAGATTAAACCTATGTTGCAGTGTCCGCAGGGTGGCAGCGTGCGTGTGGGATTTGCGGAAATGTGCGCAGAGCTGGCGCACCTTTCCGAGCAGGTATGACAAGTGGGGGTAGCTTTTCAGAAAGCGCTGAACCACCAAATTAAAGACATGGGCCAGGCATGGCACGTGCGTGAGGCTGCCGAGCTGCAGAGCCGCCACCAGCTTACGGTCGTTGTCACACACGACCATGCCCGGTTGGAGGCTCAGCGGCGCAAGCCAGCGGTCGGTCTGCTCTGTCAGACCTTCAGCAGTTCGTGGGCCGTGTGCCTCTTCTCTCCTAAGCTGAGTAGTTTCAGCACGGCCTGCTGACGCTTCCCCACCGCTGTGCTGCCACGCCGCGTGACACCGACTGCTGGCGACGTACTGCTGACACATCTTGATTGCGAGACAGAGGTTGCGTTGGAGGAGGAGGAGGGGGAAGGTGCTTTAGTGGAGGAAGCATACACCGCCGCAGATAAAACCACCGAGCTGTGGCCCGCAATTCTGGGGGTGGGTAGGACGTGAGCGGTCCCAGGCTCTGACTCTGTCCCAGCCTCCACTAAATTCACCCAATGTGCCGTCAGGGAGATATAGTGGCCCTGCCCGCCTGTGCTTGTCCACGTGTCCGTTGTTAAGTGGACCTTGGCAGTAACCGCGTTGGTGAGGGCGCGTACAATGTTGCGGGAAACGTGGTCGTGCAGGGCTGGGACGGCACATCGGGAAAAGTAGTGGCGACTGGGAACCGAGTAGCGCGGGGCAGCCGCCGCCATCATGCTTTTGAAAGCCTCCGTTTCCACAAGCCTATATGGCAGCATCTCTAGGCTGATCAATTTTGCAATGTGCACGTTTAACGCTTGAGCGTGCGGGTGCGTGGCGTCGTAGTTGCGCTTGCGCTCAAACTGTGGCGCTAGCGACGTCTGGACGCTGCGCTGAGAGACATTGCTGGATGGGGCCGAGGACAGCGGAGGTGAGGGTGTGGGTGCAGGCCAGGAGACGGTAGTGCCTGTGTCCTCAGAGGGGGGTTGGATCTCAGTGGCAGGTTGGGGCACAGGGGGAGAGGCAGTGGTGCAAACCGGAGGCGGTGAACGGGCATTGTCCCACCTAGTGGGGTGCTTGGCCATCATATGCCTGCGCATGCTGTTGGTGGTGCCTCCCCAGCTGATCTTGGCGCGACAAAGGTTGCACACCACTGTTCGTCGGTCGTCAGGCGTCTCTGTGAAAAACTGCCACACCATAGAGCACCTTGACCTGTGCAGGGTGGCATGGCGCGAGGGGGCGCTTTGGGAAACAGTTGGTGGATTATTCGGTCTGGCCCTGCCTCTACCCCTGGCCACCGCACTGGCTCGGCCTGTGCCCACACCCTCACTTGGCCCTCCGCGTCCTCGGCCGCGTCCACATCCTCTAGGCCTACCCCTACCCCTCAGCATGCTGTATTACCAGTGATTTGATTTCCCAGGCAGGAAAGAAATTGGCGCAAGGCTACACTCAACCGTAGCTGGTTGCGTCTGATTTTTGTACGTTGTCCACGCAGCACACACGTACACGGAGACCTTAGGACTGACACAGGCTGGCCAAATATAATTTTTTTGTCCTTTTTAGCAAAGGGAAGCACCCACTGCGTATATTCAATGAACAAGAAGTTTAATATCTGTGGTGTGGCCCTCAAAAAGTGTCACACAACTATAGTGTAGCAGAGTTATTAACTCTAGCAGAGCAGGTATTTGCCAGTCAGGAAAGACAATGGCGCAAGCCTGCAGTAAACCGTAGCTGGTTGCGTCTGATTTTTGTACGTTGTCCACGCAGCACACACGTACACGGAGACCTTAGGACTGACACAGGCAGGCCAAATATAATTTCTTTTCCTTTTTTGCAAAGGGAAGCACCCACTGCGTATATTCAATGAACAATAACTGTGTTGTGGCCCTGCCTACACAATTCTGTCCCTGTAGTATCAATGGAGGGTGCAATGCTCTGCACAGACGATTTTTAGAAAAAAAAAAATGCAACACTGCTAACAGCAGCCAGCACAGTACTGCACACGGTTAAATTTGGCCCTAGAAAGGACCGTTGAGGTTCTTGAAGGCTACACTCACTCCTAACACTCTCCCTGCCTATACACCACTTCTGTCCCTAATGCCGGGTGCAATGCTCTGCACTGCCGATTTTGAGAAAAAAAAAAAAAAAACACTGCTAGCAGCAGCCTGCACACAGGTAGATGTGGCCCTGAGAAGGACCGTTGGGGTTCTTGAAGCCTACACTGACTCCTAACGCTCTCCCTACAGCAGCACCAGCACGATACCACTGTCCCTCAGCTAACTCACAAGGCATGTGTGGCGAGCCGCTGGAGGGGCCGACTTTTATACTCGGGTGACACCTGATCTCGCCAGCCACTCACTGCAGGGGGGTGGTATAGGGCTTGAACGTCACAGGGGGAAGTTGTAATGCCTTCCCTGTCTTTCAATTGGCCAGAAAAGCGCGCTAACGTCTCAGAGAGGAAACTGAAAGTAACCAGAACACCGCGTGGTGCTCGTTACGAGTAACGAGCATCCCGAACACCCTATCAAGCTCGGACGAGTACGTTCGCTCATCTCTAACTATGAACTATGCGCTATGAACGGGGTGCTATTGTAGGCTATCGTGAGCTTATATGTGCTGTCTACTGTACTTTACTGTGCTACTGGAACCGTTCACATCAGTGCGGGACCCATCCATGACTGAACAGGCTGTGCAGGCTTATTAGTCCCCAGTGTTATCGAATTCTCCACGAAATCACGCATTTCAGTGCGCGATTTTGTGCAGACCAGGTACTCCTCTGGTGTGTAAGGGACGCAAATGCGCACAAAAATAGAGCATGTCATATATAATTTTGTGCACGTGTAAGCCCGTCCTTAGGCCTCATGCAGACAAGCGGGATGCAATTACGAGAGCGTAACATGTCTGCACTCTGAATAGAGCCCTAGCACGTCTTCTGCAAGTGTTCCTCCACAGGTAAGGATCCTTTTCTTCGCTGCCGGGCCTGTTTTGAACGGGCTCAGCAGCGTAATTAGTCACCGGTTTAGGTAATTATTACCATAACAGGACTGGTATTGAGACTTGGGTCCGCAAATGTGCACAAAAATAGTACATGTTGCGTATTTTTTCGACTAACGGAAATGCAGGCGGAAAAACACTTCATTTGAGCGAGCCCACTGAAACCTATTGACAATTTTCTGAGCGTAAAACCACACTGAAAATCACCATCTGAAGAAGCCCCTAGGCTGGATTTAGACAAACGTATATCGGCTCAGTTTTCACACCGAGCCGATATAGGTTGTCCTCATCTGCAGGGGGGGAGGGGGGGATGGAAGAGCCAGGAGCAGGAACTGAGCTCCCACCCCCTCTCTGCCTCCTCTCCGCCCCTCTGCACTATTTGCAATGAAAGGAGGCGGGGCGGGGCTAAGCGATGAGAATTAGCCCCTCCCCTGTCCCGCCTCTCTCCATTGCAAATAGTGCAGAGGGGCGGAGAGGAGGCAGAGAGGGGGCAGAGAGAGGAAATCAGAGCACTGCTCCTGGCTCTTCCAGGCTCCCTCCCTGCAGAGAGAGACGCCGTATATCGGCTCGGCGTGAAAACCCAGCCGATATACGTTCGTGTGAATCCAGCCTTAGAATGAGAGTTCTTTCTACTGGCTACTATGTATCTTCCGGTAGCCATATATTAAAGGGGTTGTCCCGCGCCGAAATGTTTTTTTTTTTTTTTTCAACCCCCCCCCCCCCCGTTCGGTGCGAGACAACCCCGATGCAGGGACTTAAAAAAAAACAAAACGCACAGCGCTTACCTGAATCCCCGCGCTCCGGTGACTTCTTACTTACCGGTTGAAGATGGCCGCCGGGATCTTCTCCCTTGGTGGACCGCAGGGCTTCTGTGCGGTCCATTGCCGATTCCAGCCTCCTGATTGGCTGGAATCGGCACGTGACGGGGCGGAGCTACACGGAGCCGGCATCCTGCACGAGCGGCCCCATTGAGATAAGAAGAAGACCTGGACTGCGCAAGCGCGGCTAATTTGGCCATTAGACGCCGAAAATTAGTCGGCTCCATGGAAACGAGGACGCTAGCAACGGAGCAGGTAAGTGAAAAACTTCTTATAACTTCTGTATGGCTCATAATTAATGCACAATGTACATTACAAAGTGCATTAATATGGCCATACAGAAGTGTATACACCCACTTGCTGCCGCGGGACAACCCCTTTAACTATCTGCACTTTGTCAGTGTATGCTTACCTCTAGCCCGGTGTTTATTATGGCTGGATACCTTCCTGGTTATTCCAAAATAGTGTTCTAATATTGTCGTGCTATTTTATAATCATTGTCTGCGCTGGGACTATTGTTTAGGTGTAACTATGTATTTTGTTTAATTTTTCTGTTGGTCTAATTATAAATGTTGTATCTATATATTAAATAGTTACATCTTAAAGTATAGTTACGTCTTAAAGTATATTAAAACCTGAGCTGAAGAATATAAAATACTGTACTGAAAGTTCCACGTATTCATTATAGAGTAATGGCTTTCTTCAGATGCTCATATTGTACCTGGTATCCATACGCCCAACACTGTGATTATATACAAGGAAACAGGCCGGCTCACTGAGTGTCTGGATAAATTGGCAATTTAATTAAAACCCTTTGTGCTTTACTAATAAGTGTAATAATACTTTTATAAAGTTCTGACAATAACTGGAAAAAAAAAGCACAGCAGCCGCGTTCTACAAAAGGGTTCACAAGGGCACTAATTGTCTTGATGTTCTGGCTCAGGTTGTACAGCCAAATGTGCTGCGTTATGTTTTTCCCATCTCTCCTTGGCATATGTCGCTCTGCTCTGCAGTTAACATACACGTCTCTGTCACCTGGGCGCAATTATATAACACTGTTTAATGAACCCAATTGATGTGACAGGGGATTATGACAACTTCTGTGTGTGTGGTGCACGGCATGTATCCTAATCCTCGTTTTCCCTTGCAGATTTGCAGTGGGATGCATAATGCTAATTTAGTATAGAAATATTTACGGATGACCAACCGACATCTGGCAACATGTTTTAGAAATATTACAAAGTACAGTTATGTATTGTATGGCTGAAGCTTCAAGCTGAATCTAAGAATAGACTTATGGTGGGAAGTCAGCATAAAACTGAATGTTCCTGATTCCTAAAAGAAGGTATCTCAAGTCTTAGAGCAAACCAAGACTGTTCACACTGGCGCTATAGTTTTTAATTGCTATGGAGCTATGACAGCTATGGCAGTTATATTTTCAAAAATCCCAATTAGTCATGGTGGATTCCATTGATATATAATGGGATCCACCAAATTTGTTAAGCATATAGTATAAATTACAAACTTTCAGAAAATTAGAGGACCCCTTCAATGTACATAGATTACTTAAAAAGTTAAGGGAAGACATAAATTACACATTGAATCTGTATTGAAAATCTTTACTGATATAAATTGTGTAATTCGTTGACATGATGTATCAATGGTCGATGGAAACCGAAATTGTCAACCAAATGAGAAGCACCCAGAAAAGCAATTTTTGTGAGTTTTATCACAGCAACTCATAATGTGACTCAGTAGTGTGAATGGCCCCCATGTGCATGTATGCACTCCTGACAACGTCTGAGCATGCTCCTGATGAGATGTGGAATGGTGTACTGGAGGATCAGCTCCTAGACCTCAATTTTGCACTATTGCAGAATGCCCCAAAGGTCCTCAATTGGATTCAGGGTTGGGAAACTTGAGGGCCAGTGGCATCAATGCCTTCGTTATCCAGGACCTGCCTTCATACTCTGGCCACATGGAACCAGGCATTGTTCTGCATTAGGAGGAAGCCAGGACCCACTGTATTGGCGTAAGGTCCGACAATGGCTGTGAGGATTTCATCCCGGTACGTAACTGCAGTCAAGATATCACTGGCTATCGTGTGGAGGTTTGTAGACCCTCCAAGAATATGCCTCTGTGGACCAACGTCCAAAACGGTTATGCTGGATGAAGTTGTAGACGGCATAACATTCACCTATGAAGAGAATGGGGTGCCAGTGGCGGATCTGCCAATGCTGGTGTTCCTGTTGAAGTATAACAGCAGCTGCAGACGTATGTCAGAGGAACTATGTTGAATTGATAGCAGATTGTGCTGTGTTAACTACAAATGCGTGTTAATGTACAGTAGCTTTTTGGTGTAGTCAAAAATTATCTCTTGTTTTATGTTCCTATTTTCCTTCTCTCTGTATATGTGATGTACATGATGGTTACTGTACATCTCAAGTAAACAATTTATTTGTTCCCACAAGTGCTGGATGCTGATGCTTCATCTCATAGTTAAGAGAGTCTAAAAAAGTTCTCTGGCGGTTAGGCAGCACGGTGCTGGGCTGTGAGTACAAGTCCCATTACAGGACATTGAGACCTCATGCCACCATCAGGGAGTCAGTTTTTGATAGTTCGCTCAGAAATATGCACACCAGCCGCCCGCTGGAGGTTATTTTGCAGGGCTCTGGCAGTGTTCCTCCTAGAGCAGTGTTCCCCAACTCCAGTCCTCGGGGACCGCCAACAGGTCATGTTTTCAGGATTTCCTCAGTATTGCACAGGTGATGTAATTATTGTCAGTGCCTCAGACATTGCCACAGGTGTTCTTACCATAGGATATCCTGAAAACATGACCTGTTGGTGGTCCCTGAGGACTGGAGTTGGGGACCCCTGTCCTAGAGCACATACCAATACTGATGCTGAGTTGATGCTCTCCTGTGTCCCTCTCCAGCTCATGTAACGGCCCATGTCCTGGTATCTGCTCCATGTTCTTGAGATTGTGTTGGAAGACTCAGAAAAGCTTCTTGTGACAGCTTGTATGGATGTGCCATCCTGGAGGAGCAAGATTACCTGTGCAACATGACTGAGCTGTGGGTACCATCTCATTCTATCTGTAGTGACAAGAACATTAGCAAAACCAGAGAAGAATCAGATAGGAAGGATAAGGAGAGAGGGCTTGACTGTGGCCACCACCTGCTAAACCATTCCATTTTTGGGTTGTCTTGCTGTTGCCTCTCCAGTGCCCCTGTTGTCACTTTCATTTGCACCAAAATAGGTGAAAGTGATTCATAATCTCTAATGCTTCCTAACTGGAAAGATTTTAACCCTAAAGAATAAGTGACTGGGTTATACTGTGATGCTTAAAGGAGTGTTCCCATCTTATCACTTTCTGGCAAAGATGAGAAACTGTGGATGGTTTCCCGACCACCTCCCTGGGTGTGGAGTTCTCCTGTCAGCCAATCCCCTCTGGTCTGCTGCCCATAAATATCAGCCCTCTGGTTAGAGGGAGCTGGTGTTCTTCATTCCCCCTTGTGTTTGCATTCATGCTTGTTGGTCTGTGGGCGTGAGCTGCGTGCGATGTGTTCTGTGTGTCTGAGCTAGGTGCCAGATGTGGTATAAACAGTCCTGTTCCATTTTTTTATACATTCCATGATGTGCTGGTGTGAATTGCGTTCAGTGCTTCTTGGATCGTTTACCATCTAGGACGTATAAGGTCCTTAGGTTGCAGCATGGGGCCATCCCTATCAGAATGATCGCTCTGCTTGCAGGCAGGTTTCCTGGGGTTCGTTGTCTGAGAGTAGGGACTCGCAAGACAGTGATGACCCTTGAAGCAGACTTATGGGCTTAAATGACTTGGCAAATTCACGAAACAATACCTCGTAGTTTTATAGCTATTCTATCTGTTTATGCATATGTGTATGCTTTGTTCGTATTTTGTGCATTTGTCAGTCTTTGTGTTACGTCTGTATTCCGTTCTATGTTAGATCCACCCATTTGCTGGTTGTTGGAGGGCCGGTTCTTGTTTGTTTGTCCTAACTGTCCATTGGTGGGCCCTATCTTGTTCCCCTTCATCCATTAGTAGGCGGATGCTACAGCCATGTTTGTCTGTCTGTTACTGTGCCTAGCCACTGTATAGCAAGCTGACTCATCCCTCCTGACTACTCCATTACCATGTGATCCCAGAGTCCTGTTGGCAGTCTAGGATGAGCAGAACATAATAACCAGCCCAAATAAATTGTGCTAGATGCAGTTTGTTCCCTGTTCTACTAGGCAGGTGAGTGTCTTGTGGTTGTTCAGTCTTTGCTATGTCTGACCACTAGTCCTGTCCGAGTTCACTAGTTCACGTATGGCAGAGACTTTACATATTAAACTCCTTACCATTTGTATAGACCCCTGTGTGATGTGTTCCTGTGTTCTTTTCCCTCTCCTACTTGTGACATGGGTGCATTGGCAATAGGCCCATATAGATAAGTCCTATGCAACGTTGTGTCAGTAGGGAGGGTAGCCATCTCTTCTTCCTCTGGGCTGTACACTCTCTTTGCAGACCACTGTGACTATGGATGGTTGTGTAAGGCACAGTGGCCCTGTTCAGAGATGCACAATAGTTTTGTCCCTCCTGTATGGCGTTGTCTGTTGGAGGAGTTGCTAATGGTTTTTTTTTATGCCTTAAGGTCCAGAGGCCCCTTTAATAAAGGGGAGGTACTTTTAAGGCTGTGCTTCTGGGACCTGTATTACTACGGGTTTCCAGGAGCACATTTCCACAGGTATGGCAGGACTGTGCTGGCTTGGTGTGGAGTTCTTCAGCCAGCCAATCCCCTCTGATCCGCTGCCCATAAATATCAGCCCTCTGGCTAGAGGGAGCTGGTTTTCCTCATTCCCCCTTGTTTTTGCATATATACTTGTTATTCAGTGGGTGTGAGCTGTGATGTGTTCTGTATGTCTGAGCTGGTTACCAGACGTGTGAAAAGTCCTGTTCAATTTGCATACATTCCATGTTGTGTTGGTGTGAACTGTGTCCTGTGCTACTTGGATCATTTACCATCTAGGATGTGTAAGGTCCATAGGTTCCAGCGTGGGGCCATCCCTATTGGGATGATTGCCCTGCATGCAGGCAGGTTTCCACGGTTTAGTTGTCTCATTAGAGTAGGGACCTACGAGACAACCTTTGAAGTGGTCTTGCGGGCTTAAGTACCTTGGCCAAAATCCAAACTAATACCTCATACATTCTATAGTTTGTGTGCAGCTATGCAGGTGAGTGTTTGTTAGTCATGATTTATGTCTGCATATCGTTCTATTACAGTTTCACCCATCTGCTGGTTGCTGGACGCCTGGTTCTTGTTTGTTTGCCCTACCTATCCGTTGGTGGGCGAACACCTGAGATCTATCCTGTTTCCCTTTGTCTGTTGGTAGGCGGACATTAGGGCCTGTTCCTGCATCTAGCCACCCATATACCATAGCAAGTTATCTGTTCTGGCTGCCCCTGTACCATGTGATCCCAGAGTCTCGTCAGTAGTTCAGGACGAATGTAACACAACTAATGTGAATGGGTGATATGGAAACAGCTATAGCACAGCGTAATAAGGCTACTGCATACAGCTGTTTCTGGAAAACCCAGCATTGTATAATGGTATGTACTTGGATTGTGTGACACTTAGGTATTGATGAGTACAGTTGCAATCAAAGTTATTCAACCCCCATTGCAAATTAGGTTTATTTGCCAAGTTGTAAAGTTAGGGTTCTGGCTTTGTAGCTTAGCAAATGCAGCCCTACTGACTTTCTTTTCTTGATACTTAGCCAATTTGTCCATATTGATTCTTCTTAGATCTAGAGAAGGCAGCACACTGGGCAACATCCAGCATCAAGCTGTCACTGCCAGGCCAACTTCATGGAAACCCAATTAACTTTTACCTGTGTTTTTGCCGTCAAACATCTAATGTCATGGTTCAGTGTGGACTCTCGGATTTCTGTTTAAGGCACAGTCTAATCCTTCCTAAACAGTCATCAGTTTTCAGCAGTCATTCAATGCAGAACTATACAGCATTACTGCCAGTAACAATGTTAATATATGTGACTATTAGAAGCAGGTTGAAACCAGATTAGCAGAACTGTAGATTTTAAAATGCTATACATTAGGATACCATTTCTATAGAGAATCGGCATTTTGATATTGGCAATCGGACATTGTTTTTCGTGTTTTACCTGATCTGTGACACATGGGAAAAAATGTGTTTGAACTAACAACTGCATAGAAATATAATTACAGTATTATTTCAGATTGTCTCTCCCAACTTCCTTCTAAGAAACTCCACCCATACTCTACAGAAATATTTTATTTTTCGTGTACCTAAAGCCAACTCCTTTAATTAAATCTGTAAATCTGTAATAAAACTGTAAACACATTACAGAAAAATAAGCGTCAAAGATTACAGACATGTCATACGTTGTGCAACCACAATCCAATGAAATGGCATCATGCATAGTGCTGTGACAATCCATGGAGATGATCATCTTTATTTATATAGCGCCGACATATTCCGCAGCACTCAGCCAATTATTGCATATACGGATGTATGATTATTTACTTATTAAATTAGAATACTTTATAATTACAACAAATAGATCAAATAGATGTTTTTTAATAAAATGTATCGGTGTTGATTTATTTGATTGATATTAGAGATGAGCGAGCACCAAAATGCTTGGGTGCTCGTTACTCGAGACAAATTTTTCGCGATGCTCGAGGGTTCGTTTCGAGTAACGAACCCCATTGAAGTCAATGGGCGACCCGAGCATTTTTGTATTTCGCCGATGCTCGCTAAGGTTTTCATTTGTGAAAATCTGGGCAATTCTACAAAGTGATGGGAACGACACAGCAACGGATAGGGCAGGCGAGGGGCTACATGTTGGGCTGCATCTCAAGTTCCCAGGTCCCACTATTAAGCCACAATAGCGGCAAGAGTGGGCCCCCCCCCCCCCCTCCCAACAACTTTTACTTCTGAAAAGCCCTCATTAGCAATGGATACCTTAGCTAAGCACCACACTACCTCCAACAAAGCACAATCACTGCCTGCATGACACTCTGCTGCCACTTCTCCTGGGTTACATGCTGCCAATTCCCCCCCCCCCCCCCCCCCCACGACCCAGTGTCCACAGCGCACACCAAGCTGTCCCTGCGCAGCCTTCAGCTGCCCTCATGCCACGCCACACTCATGTCTATTTATAAGTGCGTCTGCCAGAGGAACCGCAGGCACACACTGCAGAGGGTTGGCACGGCTAGGCAGCGACCCTCTGTAAAAGGGGCGGGGCGATAGCCCACAATGCTGTACAGAAGCAATGAGAAATCCAATCCTGTGCCACCTCCATCTGGAGCTGCACACGTGGGCATAGCAATGGGGAACCTATGTGCCACACACTATTCATTCTGTCAAGGTGTCTGCACGCCCCAGTCAGACCGCGTTTTTTTATAAATAGTCACAGGCAGGTACAACTCCGCAATGGGAATTCCGTGTGCACCCACAGCATGGGTGGCTCCCTGGAACCCACCGGTGGTACATAAAAATATCCCATTGCATTGCCCAACACAGCTGAGGTAGTAATGTCGTGCTTAATGCAGGTGGGCTTCGGCCCACACTGCATGCCCCAGTCAGACTGGGGTTCTTTAGAAGTGGACACAGATGCATTTACAACTCCCTGTGGACCCACAGCATGGGTGGCTCCCTGGAACCCACCGGCGGTACATAAAAATATCCCATTGCATTGCCCAACACAGCTGAGGTAGTAATGTTGTGCTTAATGCAGGTGGGCTTCGGCCCACACTGCATGCCCCAGTCAGACTGGGGTTCTTTAGAAGTGGAAACAGATGCATTACAACTCCCTGTGGACCGACAGCATGGGTGGGTGCCAGGAAGCCACCGGTGGTACATGCAAATATCCCATTGCATTGCCCAACACAGCTGAGGTAGTAATGTCGTGCTTAAAGGGGTTGTCCCGCGCCGAATCGGGTTTTTCTTTTTTTTTCAACCCCCCCCCCCCCCCCCCCCCGTTCGGCGCGAGACAACCCCGATGCAGGGGTTAGAAAAGAACACCGGACAGCGCTTACCTGAATCCCCGCGCTCCGGTGACTTCTTACTTACCTGCTGAAGATGGCCGCTGGCATCTTCTACCTCGGTGGACCGCAGGGCTTCTGTGCGGTCCATTGCCGATTCCAGCCTCCTGATTGGCTGGAATCGGCACGTGACAGGGCGGAGCTACACGGAGCTACACGGAGCCCCATTGAGAAAAAGAGAAGACCCGGACTGCGCAAGCGCGTCTAATTTGGCCATTAGACGGCGAAAATTAGACGGCAACCATGGAGACGAGGACGCCAGCAACGGAACAGGTAAGTGAATAACTTTTGATAACTTCTGTATGGCTCATAATTAATGCACAATGTACATTACAAAGTGCATTAATATGGCCATACAGAAGTGTATAACCCCACTTGCTGCCGCGGGACAACCCCTTTAATGCAGGTGGGCTTCGGCCCACACTGCATGCCCCAGTCAGACTGGGGTTCTTTAGAAGTGGAAACAGATGCATTTACAACTCCCTGTGGACCGACAGCTTGGGTGGGTGCCAGGATGCCACCGGCGGTACATAAAAATATCCCATTGCATTGCCCAACACAGCGGATGTAACGTCAGCTGTAATGCAGGTGGGCTAAAAATTCATTTGATTACACTGTAGGCGAGGGCCCACAAAAATTGCTGTATCAACAGTACTAATGTACATCAGAAAAATTGGCCATGGCCAACTAAGAGGGCAGGTGAAACCCATTAATCACTTTGGTTAATGTGGCTTAATTGGTAACTAGGCCTGGATTGAAACGTTTAAATATTGTTTAGAAAAATTATATGACTGAGCCTTGTGGGCCTAAGAAAAATTGCCCGTTCGCCGTGATTATGTGAGGTTTCAGGAGGAGGAGCAGGAGGAGGAGGAGGAATATTATACACAGATTGATGAAGCAAAAAGGTCCCCGTTTTTGATGGGGATACAGAACGATGCTTCCATCCGCGGGTGCAGCCTACGTATTGCTTAGGTATCGCTGCTGTCCGCTGGTGGAGAAGAGAAATCTGGGGAAATCCAGGCTTTGTTCATCTTGATGAGTGTTAGCCTGTTGGCACTGTCGGTTGACAGGCGGGTACGCTTATCTGTGATGATTCCCCCAGCCGCACTAAACACCCTCTCTGACAAGACGCTAGCCGCAGGACAAGCAAGCACCTCCAGGGCATACAGCGCGAGTTCAGGCCACGTGTCCAGCTTCGACACCCAGTAGTTGTAGGGGGCAGAGGCGTCACGGAGGACGGTCGTGCGATTGGCTACGTACTCCCTCACCATCCTTTTACAGTGCTCCCGCCGACACAGCCGTGACTGGGGAGCAGTGACATAGTCTTGCTGGGGAGCCATAAAGCTGTCAAGGGCCTTAAAGAGTGTTTGCCTGCCTGTGCTGTACATGCTGCCTGATCTCTGCGCCTCCCCTGCTACCTGGCCCTCGGAACTGCGCCTTCGGCCACTACCGCTGTCGTATGGGAATTTTACCATCAGTTTGTCCGCCAGGGTCCTGTGGTATAGCAACACTCTCGAACCCCTTTCCTCTTCGGGTATGAGAGTGGAAAGGTTCTCCTTATACCGTGGGTCGAGCAGTGTGTACACCCAGTAATCCGTAGTGGCCAGAATGCGTGTAACGCGAGGGTCACGAGAAAGGCATCCTAACATGAAGTCAGCCATGTGTACCAGGGTACCTGTACGCAAAACATGGCTGTCCTCACTAGGAAGATCACTTTCATGATCCTCCTCCTCCTCCTCTTCCTCAGGCCATACACGCTGAAAGGATGACAGGCCACCAGCATGTCTACCCTCACCAGTGGGCCAAGCTGTGTCTTCCCCCTCCTCCTCATCTTCCTCCTTCTCCTCCTCCTGCTCACCGCGCTGAGATATAGACAGGAGGGTGCTCTGACTATCCAGCGACATACTGTCTTCCCCCGGCTCTGTTTCCGAGTGCAAAGCGTCTGCCTTTATTCTTTGCAGGGAACTTCTCAAGAGGCATAGCAGAGGAATGGTGACGCTAATGATTGCAGCATCGCCACTCACCACCTGGGTAGACTCCTCAATGTTTCCAAGGACCTGGCAGATGTCTGCCAACCAGGCCCACTCTTCTGAAAATAATTGAGGAGGCTGACTCCCACTGCGCCGCCCATGTTGGAGTTGGTATTCCACTATAGCTCTACGCTGCTCATAGAGCCTGGCCAACATGTGGAGCGTAGAGTTCCACCGTGTGGGCACGTCGCACAGCAGAGCCGGCGCACCTTTCCGAGCAGGTCTGACAAGCGTGGGTAGCTTTTCAGAAATCGCTGAACCACCAAATTAAAGACGTGGGCCAGGCATGGCACGTGCGTGAGGCTGCCGAGCTGCAGAGCCGCCACCAGGTTACGCCCGTTGTCACACACGACCATGCCCGGTTGGAGGCTCAGCGGCGCAAGCCAGCGGTCGGTCTGCTCTGTCAGACCCTGCAGCAGTTTGTGGGCCGTGTGCCTCTTATCTCCTAAGCTGAGTAGTTTCAGCACGGCCTGCTGACGCTTGCCCACCGCTGTGCTGCCACGCCGCGCAACACCGACTGCTGGCGACGTGCTGCTGCTGACACATCTTGATTGCGAGACAGAGGTTGCGGAGGAGGAGGAGGAGGGTGGTTTAGTGGAGGAAGCATACACCGCCGCAGATACCAGCACCGAGCTGGGGCCCGCAATTCTGGGGGTGGGTAGGACGTGAGCGGTCCCAGGCTCTGACTCTGTCCCAGCCTCCACTAAATTCACCCAATGTGCCGTCAGGGAGATATAGTGGCCCTGCCCGCCTGTGCTTGTCCACGTGTCCGTTGTTAAGTGGATCTTGGCAGTAACCGCGTTGGTGAGGGTGCGTACAATGTTGCGGGAGACTTGGTCGTGCAGGGCTGGGACGGCACATCGGGAAAAGTAGTGGCGACTGGGAACTGAGTAGCGCGGGGCCGCCGCCGCCATCATACTTTTGAAGGACTCCGTTTCCACAACCCTATACGGCAGCATCTCCAGGCTGATAAATTTTGCTATGTGCACGTTTACCGCTTGAGCGTGCGGGTGCGTGGCGGCGTACTTGCGCTTGCGCTCAAACACTTGCGCTAGCGACGGCTGGACGGTGCGCTGAGAGACATTGGTGGATGGGGCCGAGGACAGCGGAGGTGAGGGTGTGGGTGCAGGCCAGGAGACGGTAGTGCCTGTGTCCTCAGAGCGGGGTTGGATCTCAGTGGCAGGTTGGGGCACAGGGGGAGAGGCAGCAGTGCAAACCGGAGGCGGTGAACGGCCTTCGTCCCACCTTGTGGGGTGCTTGGCCATCATATGTCTGCGCATGCTAGTGGTGGTGAGGCTGCTGGTGGTGGCTCCCCGGCTGATCTTGGCGCGACAAAGGTTGCACACCACTGTTCGTCGGTCGTCTGCACTCTCAGTGAAAAACTGCCAGACCTTTGAGCACCTCGGCCTCTGCAGGGTGGCATGGCGCGAGGGGGTGCTTTGGGAAACAGTTGGTGGATTATTCGGTCTGGCCCTGCCTCTACCCCTGGCCACCGCACTGCCTCTTGCAACCTGCCCTGCTGCTGCCCTTGCCTCCCTCTCTGAAGACCTGTCCTCAGTAGGCGTAGCAAACCAGGTGGGGTCAGTCACCTCATCGTCCTGCTGCTCTTCCTCAGAATCCTCGGTGCGCTCCTCCCTCGGACTTAATGCCCTTACTACTACCTCACTGATAGACAACTGTGTCTCATCGTCATCGGCCTCCTCACCCACTGAAAGGTCTTGAGACAGTTGCCGGAAGTCCCCAGCCTCATCCCCCGGACCCTGGGAACTTTGCAATGGTTGGGCATCAGTCACGATAAACTCCTCTGGTGGGAGAGGAACCACTCCTGCCCAATCTGAGCAGGGGCCCGAGAACAGTTCCTGGGAGTCTGCCCGCTCCTCAGAATGTCTCATTTTCATGGAGTGAGGAGGCTGGGAGGAAGGAGGAGCAGCAGCCAGAGGATTCTGAGTTGCAGCAGTGGACGGCGCAGAACTCTGGGTGGATGATAGGTTGCTCGAAGCACTTTCTGCCATCCACGACAGGACCTGCTCACACTGCTCATTTTCTAATAAGGGTCTACCGCGTGGACCCATTAAATGTGCTATGAATGTGGGGACGCCAGAAACGTGCCTCTCTCCTAATCCCGCAGCAGTCGGCTGCGATACACCTGGATCAGGAGCTCGGCCTGTGCCCACACCCGGACTAGGGCCTCCACGTCCTCGGCCGCACCCACATCCTCTAGGCCTACCCCTACCCCTCAGCATGCTGTATTACCAGGAATGCAGAAACACAACACTGTAATTAAATGTGCCGCTTATTGGCCTGTGGTTTGAGGCTGAGTTCGCTTAGGGAACGCCAGGAAATAATTTTGCGCAAGCCTGCTGTAACACTTAGCTGGCTGCGTATTTATTTGGAGAAATTTTACCCCCAGCACACACGGACCCAGAACACTGAGCAGAGTGACAGGCAGGCCAAATAGTTTTTTTTCTAATCTTTTTTTGCACAAGGACCACTGCGTATATTCAATCTATATATGTCTTCTGGCCCTGCTTACGCAATTCTGTCCCTGATGTGTGTGACGGAACTGCAGTGTTGCAGTGTCTGTTATTAAGTGCAACAAAGCGGTGATTTCAGAGCCAGGAAATAATTTGGCGCAAGCCTGCTGTAACACTTAGCTGGCTGTGTATTTATTTGGAGAAATTTTACCCCCAGCACACACGGACCCAGAACACTGAGCAGATTGACAGGCAGGCCAAATAGATTTTTTTCTAAACTTTTTTTGCAAAAGGACCACTGCGTATATTCAATCTACAAGATGTCTTCTGGCCCTGCCTACACAATTCTGTCCCTGATGTGTGTGACGGAACTGCAGTGTTGCACTGTTATTAAGTGCAACACAGCGGTGATTTCAGAGGCAGGAAATAATTTTGCGCAAGCCTGCTGTAACACTTAGCTGGCTGCGTATTTATTTGGAGAAATTTTACCCCCAGCACACACGGACCCACAACACTGAGCAGAGTGACAGGCAGGTCAAATAGATTTTTTTCTAATCTTTTTTTGCACAAGGACCACTGCGTATATTCAATCTATAAGATGTCTTCTGGCCCTGCCTACACAATTCTGTCCCTGTAGTATTACTGCAGGGCGCAATGCTCTGCACGGCCGATATAGCAAAAAAAAAAAAAAAGTGCAACACTGCAAAAAGCAGCCTCCACACTACTGCACACGGTTAGATGTGGCCCTAAGAAGGACCGTTGGGGTTCATGAAGCCTACACTAACTCCTAACACTCTCCCTGCCTAACCACCACTTCTGTCCCTGGAGTATTACTGCAGGGCGCAATGCTCTGCACGGCCGATATAGCAAAAAAAAAAAAAATGTGCAACACTGCTAAAAGCAGCCTCCACACTACTGCACACTGTTAGATGTGGCCCTAAGAAGGACCATTGGGGTTCTTGAAGCCTACACTAACTCCTAACGCTCTCCCTACAGCAGCTCCAACACTATAGCACTGTCCCTCAGCTATCTCACAACGCATCTGAGGCGAGCCGCGGGAGGGGCCGATTTTTATACTCGGGTGACACCTGATCTCCCCAGCCACTCACAGCGGGGGGGTGGTACAGGGCTTGAACGACGCAGGGGAAAGTTGTAATGCCTTCCCTGTCTTTCAATTGGCCAGAAAAGCGCGCTAACGTCTCAGAGAGGAAACTGAAAGTAACTCGAACATCGCGTGGTGCTCGTTACGAGTAACGAGCATCTCGAACACGCTAATACTCGAACGAGTATCAAGCTCGGACGAGTACGTTCGCTCATCTCTAATTGATATCTTATTTATTTTATCAGATGATGCATTTTTGGTTCCCTTTTCTGTGAGTTATGATTATAAAATATGGACTGTATTAACAGATGGGTCAAGTTATCAGATTTTGTAGTAATACACTTTCTGTAAAATATGTTACTCTAGTAATTTACAAAACTCAATATCTAGTTCAATTTACCTGATTCATTTGCAATCTTATAACTTTAAAGCTATAAATTACACTGCTAATGAGTGGCAGAGTAATAGAGAAATCATCTCTAGGAAAATATGGTTCACAGTTGTAGCTGCTTGATATTACCTGCTAGTAAGAGTGCCCATAGCTAAGCTGAAGTAGACTCTGTCAGGTCCTGTGACCCCTGTAAACTAAAATTATGGGCTTATAGGAGCTGGGGCGGTCAGTCCGGGTGACAGTTATTACTGATGAGGCAATAAGGGGGAGCATTATTATTGAAGAGGCCGTAAGGAGGGCATTCATATTGATAAAGGAAATGAGAGGGAGAATTTGATGGAGTAATAATTTGCAGAATTATTACTGAAGGTCAAAATAGTGTATGGTGGTGTAGCGGTCACTCGTAGCATAGGGGTGCCACTGAAAACAAAAGAAAGACCACGTTGGGTCTCCTAGATCAAATATTGTGCAAAGGAAGGCGGCAGTTGTGCTGCTTGTTTTAAAAACAGTGTCATACATTTTACAAGGAGAAATTCTGATGAACACAACACTCAAGCACGGGCCTGCTCCAAGGAACAGCTGTAGAGTTTGTAGTGCCTGTTTTAAAAGCAATGTCATAAGGTTTGCAAAGGACAAATTCTCCCAGGTAAACAGAACAGCCAAGTACAGGCCTTCTCCAAGGAAAAAGCTGTAAAGCTACAGCTGCTTCTTGCGCTTTAGAAAATACTTGTTTTGGGAGAAGTAGAAAGAAACATGGCGGAAGCAGGAGAAGGTAAGCAGTTCCACCACAACTAGCAGCAACAGCACCTTTAGGGTGTGCTACTTGTTGAAACATGTAGCTCCATATTTCTATATAGACATATTTTTAATTTGGTGGAAAGTAGGAGGAGTAAACATCGAGGGCAAAGTGTGATCTGTGATGTCAAATTGCCAGCGTGTTAAAAAATCTGTGGAATTTGCCATGGGGCTGCAGAAGTTAGGTGAAACCCACGCCTGGTTCATTTTTATAAACATAAAGCAAGCCACATTGTCTGTGGACATGCGGATGCGTCTGTCAGTTATCACACCCCCAGCTGTGCTTAATGCACACTGGCAGCGGGGCCGGCAAGCTCTAAAGCATGTTGTACAGGCTCTGGCCATTCGTTTAGGTTAGAAACCCAGAAGTCAAAATGGCCAAAGCCGTGTGTGAGTATGTCCACGCAGGATCTGACATACTTTTGCACCATTACGGATAAGTGCGGCCTGTGACTGTGAGTCATACTATGTACTGTTGCTGCAGGTTGCAACAGATTGCAAAAACTATGCCACACCGCTGTTAGAGGCAGAGATGCTGCTGAGGTGGCTTGCTGCTCATCTGCCTTAAGCCACAGAGCTGAAATCCATTACGGATGCATTCTCACGACCATGGGGAAATGCTGTGCTCAAGCTGCTTAACCGTCTATCCTCATACTGCTGTATTTTGAGCTCCTTCTGCATTGCCAGAATGAAAATTGCCATTCTGACCTTGTAGCGGGTATCAAGAAGGTTGGCCACCCAGTAATGATCTGATGTTTTGATGTGGGCTATGCGACGGTCCTTCTGCAAGCACTGCAGCATAAAAGCACTCATATGCCTCAAAGTGCCTAAGGGTGATGGCTAGAGATGAGCAAGCACGCTCGGTAAGGTCAGTTACTCGAGTGAGCCTTGCTCATCTCGAGTAACTGCCTTCTCCTCCGAGCGTGCTGGGGGGGTGGGGCAGCAGGGGAAAGCGAATGGGAGCGGGGGGGAAGAGTGAGAGGGATCTTTCCCCCCCCCCCCCGCCCAAGCATGCTTGGAAGAGAAGGCAGTTAATCGAGTTGAGCGAGGCTCGCTCGAGTAACTGCCCTTACCGAGCGTGCTCGCTCATCTCTAGTGATGGCCCACATTACTTAGGATCAGGCCTAAGAGTGTTCTCTCGCTGATCCCACTATCCACATAGAGTAACTGGTGTTAGTAACATAGTATGCAAGGCTGAAAAAGACAAATATCCAACCAGTTCAGCCTGTTTCCACCCCCCTTGTTGATCCAGAGGAAGGCAAAAAAAACCAATGAGGCAGAAGCCAATTTACCCTATTTTGGGAGAAATAATACCTTTCCGACTCCATAATGGCAGTAGGATTAATCCCTGGATCAACATTTGAATGTTCCTACCTGACTCCAAGACCTAGAATAACAACCTCTCTGCTTATTTAATGTCTATATCCTGTAATGTCGTAGCGCTCCAAAAAGAAATCTAGTCCCATCTTAAAATCTTATATTGATTTAGCCATTACCACCTCCTCGAGCAGAGAGTTTCACAGTCTCACTGCTCTTACAGTAAAGAACCCCCTTCTATGTTGCTGATGAAACCTGCTTTCCTCTAGACGTAGAGGATGCCCTCTTGTTACCGTCGCAGTCCTGGGTATAAACAGATGATGAGAGAGATCCTTGTATTGTCCCCTAATGTATTTATATATAGTTATTTGGTCGCCCGTTAACTGCCTTTTTCCAGGGTGAATAATCCCAATTTGGATAGCCTCTCTGGGTATTCCAGTCCACCCATTACATTTATTAATTTGGTTGCCCTTCTTTGAACTCTCTCAAGCACTGCAACATGTTTCCAGAACTGTACACAGTATTCCATGTGGGGCCTGACAAGTGCCTTATATAGTGCTAGAATAATGTTCTTGTTCCTCACCCCTATACCTCTTTTAATGCACCCCAAGACTTTATTTGCCTTTTCAGCAGCTGACTGGCATTGATTGCTCCAGTTACATCTACAGTCAACTAGTACCCCCCCCCTAGTGATGGATGGAAGCAATGTTGCGCAACCCCCTCCCATGCCTCTGGATCTATATTATCTCTTCCTCTTCTTCCTCCTCTATACTTCTCCCATGGGTGAAGAAACGTGTTGGAGAAGACACCCAAAGCTACCCTCCCTGCGGTGTTGAGTAATGGTAAATTGTCCAGACAGTTGGGAGATTGGTATTCCTTCCTCCTGATCTTCCTCCTGTGACAACAACACGTCATTGTCCCTGCGGCCCTGTCGTTTCTGTTCCAGTAGGCAGACAACAGGGATGGTCATACTGATCAAAACATCATCACGACTGACCATTTTGGTTGCTTCTTCAAAGTAGGCTAAAACAGCTCGCACGTCTTTGATCTGCAGCCACTCAACAGGCATCAAGTGACCAACCTTCATACAGCATCTGCTATTGGCATACACCATCTGGCACTCCATAATCGCTCTCCTCTGCTGGCTTAGCCTTTGCAAAATGTGCAATGCAGAATTTCACTATGTAGGCATGTCACTGATTAGACAGTTTGGTTGTAGTCCGAATTGTCGCTGCACCTCCGCCATATGAAAGGTGGCTGCGTGTGAACACTGAACGTGTGAGCACAGTTTCCTGGCCTTGTCAAGTACTGTATGTAAACTTGGGTAATTATTTAAGAAGCGCTGTAGTACCAGGCTCATCATATGGGCCAGGCGAGGTATGTGGGTGAGATTGCCAAGGCGAAGCGCGGCCAGCAGTTTTTGGCCCCATTGTCATACATGACTATGTCTGGCTTCAGGTTGTGTGGGGTCTGCCTCATGTCAGCCTGGGTCTGCAGTGCTATCAAAAGTTCATGTGGCTCCGCTCCCCTAGGTGTATGAGTTTGGCATTTACTACATGCACCGTTGTATGGAGGCTGGATTTTGTCACATACAGAAAGCTGTGCCGATTTGTAGGGTCTTAAAAGGTGGTATGAAGGGGTGGAGGGGAAAGACCAGGATTAATGTCTCACAGCTCTTGGGCATACCATGTAATGTGGACCATTACTTTTGGCTGTATCTTTGTGAGATGTCACTGTTTGGTCAATTGAATTTTCTCAAACCCCACTGCTAACTGTGTAAGGCCAGCAAATAATCTGTAGAGGTGTGACTTGTGACTGAATAACATCTGAGGCCACTAACCCCTTTTATGTTAAAGCCTCCTGTCTGGGTGTGAAAAATGGTGAGGAAAATGCAAAACAGCTAATCCATATTTTGCCATTGTACAATAATGTATGTATTTAACATCTATGCATACATCAAAATATCAAAGGAAGAACTGCAAGCCAAATTGCAATAGTAAATGTTTGTTTCAGACAGTTGGTAGACTGAAACCTCACATATCGGGGCGTCACAGTGCCCAGCATATTTTATCTTTACTGTATTCTACCAACTTGCTAGTCTGCAGATGAAACTTATTGTTACATAAGGGGTACACATTGGGACAATGGGATGCCTGGTGTATGTAACTAGGGTTTACTAGGGGTTTTCTCAAGGCCAGCCCACTGTGAGTGAGGCAACCTTTTCAGGTCATCACCTTCGCAGCTAGCTAAGGGCATGTATAAGTGATAATAAGGATAGCTAGTATCCCCCTATGTTTCCTAATAACTCCGCTGACCGCATAGTACCTCCAAGGGGTATAAGTATAATATGGGCCATCAGTTATTCTTACGCAGAACTATTTATGTATAGCTATCATTCATAAAGTTCTTGCCAATTATATACCTAAATGGGTTTTACCCGAATTTCAAGTTATTTCCTATTCACAGAATAGGGAATAACTTGCTGATCGGTGTGGGTCTCCCACTAGAGATGAGCAAGTATACTCGCTAAGGCACATTACTCGAGTGAGTAATCTCCCCGCTCGTCTCTAAAGATTCGGGGGCCGGGGAGTGGCGGGGGAGAGTGGGGAGGAACGGAAGGGAGATCTCTCTCCCCCTCTCTCCCCCCTGCTCCCCGCCGCAACTCACCTGTCACCGGAATCTTTAGAGAAGAGCGGGGAGATACTCGGCTAAGGCACTACTCACTCGAGTAATGTGCCTTAGTGAGTATACTCGCTCATCTCTATCTCCCACCTATCTCAACAACGGGGGTCCCCGTCCTCCTCACCGAGGGGTTACTGTACCCCCCGCAGTGAGAAGACTGAATGAAGCTCTGGTAAAGCTGAATGAAGCTAGTGGCACCCGCTCATGTATTTGTGTCAGCTCCATTGCAAGTCAGCTCAATTGAAATTTCTGTCGGCTCCATTCAGAGTGACAGCGCTGCTGGGGAAGAAGCAACAGGAAAACAGGATGCAGGAGTCTTGTTCTCAAGATCAGAGGGTGTCTCAGTAACGAGACCCCCCACCGATCAGCAAGTTATCCCCTATTCTGTGAATTGGGAATAACTTGAAATTCTGGTACAACCCCTTTAATAAATAAGATATATTTGCTTAGTTGAGCATAGTTACTTTTCAAATCCACAGTATCTGCACTCACCTAAAAATGATTAGCGCAAGATTATTTGGGCTTTTTTGAATACTGTTCATTACAATGCTGTTAATAGAGTTTATAACATTTGTGGCTCAGCTCTTGCGGGTTACACCCATTCATGTCATCTAATCATGAATCTATTGATCATCTACTGTTGAAACTTTGATATGTATATTTGCATTATGGGCTTAAGAGCGTATTTGCATTAAAATTGCTCAACTAGTACTTACTATATATTTGTTTCATTCTATAAGGCACAGAGGGGTTGATCAAAATAATGGAAACCTATCAGATTAATTATACACATCTACATGTTTCCATTATTTTGATAAATCCCTTTTTATGCTTTAGCTGAGTATTTTTAACCCTTCGAGCTTATACATTTTTACCGACTATCTATAAGGCACGCCTTTGCTGTCAGTCTGCTTGATAAGACCTGGTGATAACCATGTTGTTGGAGGCTATAAGGTTCAGCCTTATGCATTCTCATGATTATTACTTTGGAATGAATATATCACAATAATGGAACCTATTGATCATAACTAGAGATGAGCGAGCGTACTCGGAAAAGCACTACTCGCTCGAGTAATTTGCTTTATCCGAGTATCGCTGTGCTCGGGTCTGAAGATTCGGGTGCCGCCGCGGGGCGGGGAGCTGCAGGGGAGAGCGGGGAGGAACGGAGGTAAGATCTTTCTCTCCCTCGCTCCCGCCCGCTCTCCCTTGCTCCCCGCTGCGACTCACCTGTCAGCCGCAGCGGCACCCGAATCTTCAGACCCGAGCACAGCGATACTCGGATAAAGCACATTACTCGAGCGAGTAGTGCTTTTCCGAGTACGCTCGCTCATCTCTAATCATAACCTATTGTACGAATGTCAGAACCATTATACTGTACTACTACTGTGAGGTCTTTGGCCATGGGTACTTATGATTTGTATATTTAAGTAGTTTACAGAATGGTTTGGTCATCAATTTTTAAGGTAAAGTAACAAGGGAAAGTAAACCTCTGTGTTTAATGAGTTCTCCAAGAGGCAATTGACAAAAGGTTTTTCAATTAAGGAAATTAGATTCGAAGGGTGGGTTTCATAGATGCTTTGCCTATTAAATAAAATCACACAAGGTCTGGTTACTGACAATTTTGTTATTTTTAAGAAAGATTGGTTAGTGTGAACCATGCCTCAATGCAAACAACTTTCAAGAGATCTTAATAGATCTGTTATTGAAATAGACAAAGCTGGAAAAAAAAGCTCCAAAAGCATAAAAAACTAAGCAACTGGATGTACATCAACCCTGGGTTGAGTAAATTCGGGACTGTTACTACGCTCTGTAGGAACAGGCATCCTGTTAGGATCACTCTAAAAACATTCTTGAAAGAAATGAAAAAGAACCCAAAAGTTACAGTATATGATATAAAAAAACTCTAAAAACTGCCCAACACTCCATTCATGTGTTCACTATTACAAAAACATTGAACAAGAATGGTGTTCATGGAAAGACACCATGAAGAAGCTGCTGCTGTCCAAAGGAAGACATTATTGCCCATCTTACGTTTGTTGAGACCACCTGGATCTTCTGAAATGCTTTTATAATTGTGACTTAGACAATAATCAGACTGCATTTTATTAGTAATCTATACAGAAATCCCGGCAACTGCAAAGAGCTCACTTACTCTTTTTTTGCAACTGTATAAAGGTTAGATTTTATTACTTAGGGTATTTTTTTCTGTCAGCTACTCTTGCAAAACCCAAATGACTGATGAATTACAACTAAGATCCAATAAACCAAATCAACCATCGATGACAATATCTGACCCCGCTGCACTGACAGCATGCTGGAAGATCAGCTGATAGACAAGGATCTCGAGTAGCAAATCCCGACCTACCAACTATTGGTGCCTATCCTGAGGGTAGATCAAGAATAGTTAAATCCTGGAATACTCCTTTAACTTGATCCATTGAAAATCTATTGCTATCTTACCTCAACACAGCATAATCCATTGTAAAGCAATTGAAGGGACAAATAAACTGTGGTACCGAAAGTTATCTTAACCCTTTCCAATCCAATTTGTATCCTGGTTTTCCTAGGGGGCTTACTCTTTTTCTGCCGTTATACAACGGCGCTATCTGCTGGCTAAAGCCAGTACTGCATGAGGTGACACGTTGGATAGGCTCCGAAAGCAGAGAGGCTTGCAATATACAGTAAGAGTACCCCGACAGATGTCTTCCAACATCGGAGCTGTACAGCCTTAAATCATAATGTCTTCAGACGTCAGACAGTGGATTGGAAAGGGTTAACACGGTAAGAGTGACCTTAAATTCAGCTGCATCTGTAGGCTGGGTTCACATATGTCCGACAATCTGGCATAGCTTAAAAACCATTGACTGCAGTATTTTTTGATATCGTTATGTGACAAGTCTAGTGCTGTCCACTACCTTACTCTATTCGAGTCTATGGAGTGCTGGAGGAGATGCCAGGTGCAACACATCCTTCAGACGTTCTGATCAAGGTGGCTTTACTCCTAATAGCCGGACACTTGTGAACTCATGCTTAGAAAATTAAATTGTACAATACTCAAGGTGTTTTCTATTAATTGCATACAAATTTAAATTACTATATGTATGCTAAAGTAACTAAGTAATCCTTTTATACATTCTAACAAAAGTAAATGTAAAGCCTCAAGATGAACAAGTAATCCTATCTGCGAGCAGAGTTAAGAAAGGCAGAACACGGAGCATATTTTGTTTCATCTGATTAAATAAATCTCCAAATTTCCACATGCTTTCCTAATCCTGTAGGTATGGTCTGTGCACCCCTGTTAATTTCCCTATGGCTTGGTATCGCAGTCCAACTTTCTATTTATTACAATGGGAAATTTTGCCTGCAATACCAAGCCTGGCCACTGCAATATAAATGGAGCTGTCTGCCTCCTTAAGAAATCAGCTTCATGTGTAATAGCTCCAACCAACAGCTGATCAGCAATGGCGGACCCTAGCCTATCTACTAATGATGGCTTATCCTGAGTATAGGTTATCAATAGCTTAAAGCTGGATAACCCCTTTAGTCGTCATTCTGTACCAGAATCTGCCGTGTCAACCATGATGCATGCTACACATGCACATCTACTCATTTGCTTCAGCGGTGTCTGTTAAGCTACAAGTGATAAAAATATAGTGAGTGCCGTGGGAGTGCCATAAATATCATGTGGTTACTGAAAACCTAATGTCGTAGCCAGATAGAGAGATTGTCATACTGAGCTTCCTGTGTGTTCTTCACCAGATGTGCCTGTCAGATCTCAGTAAGCAGGGAGCGAAAACATGTGGTAAGTCCAATCATGGAAGATTTTCTTAATTTTCACAGATGTGCGAACGTTAATTACTGTATACGTCCTTCATTAACTAACTGTTGAATGTTGTATATTGTACCTGATGGGTGAATTGCAGACTATTGGATACTGTTACATAAGCGCTAGCACACAAACTTTCCCAATAATTGCAAATGCAGGTACAGTTATGCAATTGGTGCTTCTACACAAGCGTTAACGGCGCTCATGTAATACCACCCTTTCTCAGATGTTCCTTATACTGTCACTAGTGTCAAGGGAAGCTATTGTGCAGTAGCCAGGCATGGGCATCCCTGAATCCAACCTGTTGTAGTTCACTTATTTGATGGAAGTCCATGAAACTAAGAACAGTTCATCAGTAGTGGGGCGTAACCCATGTAGATGGCCCGGTTGGCTAGATTACAGCCAAACTATGCTCATTCGTCCTTCATCTTGCGAGCCATATGTATTTTTTAGAATGGCTTGCCCTATGCATTATATCACCATGAATTACACATCAGTTTCCAACACCCTTACAGCATTATGTTTTGGAAGGACAAGAATCAAAAGTAATACTAAAAGACAGGACATGACATAAAACGAATGATCATGCTATGCTAAATACAGGACGTAACTATAGGAGGTACAGAGATTATAGATGATACACGGTGGTGGTCCTGGCAGAGGTACAATCCTAGAATGGTAGAGTTGGAAGGGACCTCCAGGGTTATCTGGTCCAACCCCCTGCTCAGTGCAGGATCATTAAACCATCCCAGACAGATATTTGTCCAGCCTTTGTTTAAATACTTCCATTTAAGGAAAACTCACCACCTCCTTTGGTAACCTGTTCCACTCATTGATCACCCTAAGCTCCAGGAGCTTTGTGCTACACCTTTGCATACATGTCTATTTTCTTGAAATGGTTGGAGCAGCTTTGTTATTATGATGTAGGCGTCAATGTCAATCATAGCTGAAGAATGATCACATCTACTCACAACATATATAGATTTCATTAACATTTCATCAGGCAGTTTACTTTTCTGTAAGTGCCTCTGAAAGAAGCCAGTTGTTTGCCCTAATGCTTTGTCCCACAAAAAAAACAAAACATATCCACAATCTATAGGATAGGCAATAAGTGTGGGATGATTCAAAAAGTATGGTGCAAAAGTAAAGCTTGAACTGACATACAATGGTCAGAATGACATGAAAAGACGGAAGAACTCTTCACGTTTTTTAGGCACCCTACAGATATTCGATGTGGGCGCCATTGATGACACAGAAGATGTTTAGTTGGTAGTATAGCTCAGCCCAGATGCATCCCAGTATATCCTCTGTAAAAGCTTTCACAGCAGATGCCTTATCAAACATCAAACATCTGTAGGGTGCATTAAAAACGTGAAGGGTTTACATATTGATATTTTCATGTCATTCTGGATGAATAAATCAGCTTCAGTTTTGCACCACTCTTTTTTTTTTTTCTCACCCTATTTCTGATTGGTGTTCGTCCTACCACTCGGACCTCCATTGATCATTAGATTGGTGGTCCTAATTGTCCCCAAATGTATGCAGCAGTGGTCACACATGCACATTACTGGTACATTCATTTCAACTGCGAGAGATAACTGGACACTGCTCCATTCATTCGAGAACACTTGGGTCTCCCATTCTCATGGTCAGTAGAGGTCCCAGCAGTTGGGCAGCCACCAGTCAGATACTTATCCCCTATTCTGCGAGTAATTTATTTTTTGTGGGACAATACCTTTAAGGGAACATTAGGGTATAAGTAGATCTTATGCAAGAGCTAATAATCTCAATGATCTCCCTACAGGGAGAATGTATATGTGTAAGCTTTCCCCAGCAATAAAGGCTGATTGTGGAAAGTTGCATCCACTGAACGTTTAAGCCATCGTTGGGTTGGCTGCTTTAGGAAATATCGTAGTGGGAAAGTTGTAAAAGTTGTAAAGAGAAATGTATCAGAATACTAAAAGTTGACTATTAACCCTTTCCAATCCACTATCTGACCTCTGAAGACATTATGATTTAAGGCTATACAGCTCCGATGTTGGAAAACGTTCGTCGGGGTTCTCTTACTGTATATTGCCAGCCTCTCTGCTGTTGGAGCCTATCCAATGTGTCACCTCATGCAGTACTGGCTTTAGCCAGTAGATAGCGCTGTTGTATAACGGCAGAAAGAGAGTAAGCCCCCTAGGAAAACCAGGATACAAATTGGATTGAAAAGGGTTAATTCACTTCTAACATACAGTAGGAGCGACAGTTCGGCAGTTATGCATATACAGAAATGCATATAAATATACGTAACATTTTTTTTAGCATTCAGACCAATTTCAACAACCAATGATATTTTCAACTATGACGAGCGTCATCTCATCAGAGAGGCGATTAGCCTGGTCACGGTCACGTCATGTGGACAAGACACAAATGGAAGGCGTAGACTCGGTAGCTGTAATAATGGCATTGTCAGAATTCACCTTCCAAGATTTGGATGATGCTTTTCTGGCCGGTGAGTACAGAGAGTATATAAAAGATGCATTGTATTATTTGCTTTCAAACAATCCTGGCGCGGCAGGGACTTCCAGAAAGTTTGCACAATCATGATTTTTGCTGTGCATTGTTTTTGTCGTTTTTCCAGAACTTTCTCTATTGCAGGCCTAACGCCGGTCACACACGTGTACGTAAAAACGTTGCATTTTTAATGGAGAGCAGTGTTTTTGTGAGCGAAGCATGCATTTGTACTGCAAGCAAACTGATGATATCACAACTTTTCCCCCCTCCCAATGGCATAGAAATCTTCGTGAAAACTGCACTATTACATGTGCAATTGCGTACTTATGGGCTTCTTCACACTGGCGATTTTTCATGCGTTTTTTGGGGTGCCAAATTGCTTGCGCGACCCACAGAGGATACACCACATTGATTTCAGTGGGTTCCCACATATTCTGCGCTTTTTAGCTCAATTTTTGCACGCACAGAAATATACGCAACATACTCTATTTTTGTGCACATTTGCGCACCCGAGGCACCAAAGGACTCTGTGGGGGTGTGCATCGAAATTACAGTGTTAGTCGATAACACTAGGGACTAATTAGGCTGAGCAGCCAGTTCATCTGTGATGCGGTTGTGTCCCGTGCCAATGTAAACAAGCCTGGCAGCGTAGAAAAGTTCAGTGCTGATTCGCACGCGCGATGGCCCGCGATATCCTTGCCTTCACAGTGCTATTACATCTTGCTATCGCCAGCATATCTACACACACGCTTGTCTGCAGGAGCCCTGCTTCATGCAACTCATTTATTTCAATGGGCGATGTAGTGCATGAAATATGCGCTGCAACGCAGAAAAAAGGACACGCAGTATGAGTTCTTACATACATGAAATACACGACGTGAAAACGCTAGCGTGAGGGGTCCCATTAACATACATGGAGCATTAGTGCTGGGTAATATGCGGTAAAACAACGCTTGTGTGAGGTGGCCTTAGACTATGTTCTCACATACGGGATTTTCATGCCCATAGTCACAGCACGCAGTAGTAGATGTTAAGACTCCGTTCACATCATGCATGAGAGGTTCTTCTCCGGGGTCAGAAACGCTCTTTTCTCCTTAGGGAGAGCAACTATATACTATAAAATAAGTGAGGAGACTCAAATGGCCACGCACGCTCCTCTGGGTAATATGCAAATAAGGGAGATGGAATAAATCCTCCACAGTGCCACCTACTGAAAGGCAGCATTCCTTCGAGTCAAAGTGGGACTTTTTATACAAGTCTTGCTACAATGACTGGGAATCAAAAGCAAAGCCAGACCCCATGTACATACAGCTGTTTCCGGGTTATTGCCCATCATCAGTGTACAGTAGCAAAAGCCAGACTCCTACTGTACACTGATGATGGGCAATAACCCGGAAACAGCTGTATGTACATGGGGTCTGGCTTTGCTTTTGATTCCCAGTCATTGTAGCAAGACTTGTATAAAAAGTCCCACTTTGACTCGAAGGAATGCTGCCTTTCAGTAGGTGGCACTGTGGAGGATTTATTCCATCTGCCTTATTTAGGTTCTTCTCCAGCACGGAGCACAATCTGATAGCACACGTTGCTTTGCCCTTAGAGGTGTTTCTTGTTAAAGCAATGCTTATTACATCTTTCTGTCCTGTGTGCATAACCTGAAATAGAGGGAACAGTACTTAATATGACCTACAACCCAAGCTTTCTCTTACTTTCAGAGGGTTGTCCCGCGGAGAAGATACAAAACTGGCTGCAGAACTGCAGGTGGGTGAGCATGCTACGCTTAGTCCTGGTACGTCAGTCCGAGCTCGCATCCCGTCAGCTGCGAGGCCTTCTGTAGAGAAAGAATAGTCATGTTGGATGAGTGTTCAAAGTACCGTAAATTACATGGGATTTCCCACTAAAGCCCTTTATTCTTTATCCATAAGGTAGGGATAAATGTATGATCACTAGAGTCCAATCCTGAGAATGATGCACCCTAAATGCCTCTTGTGAATGGAGTGGTTTGACCACTGCTGCATTCACTTCTGTGGGATGGATGGAGATCGATGCACTGGGCTGTCCTATAGAAGTGAGTGCAGTGGTGGTCACATGGGACCTTGGGTTGTGCAGTTGTTGGGATCATTGGTGGTCCCAGCAATCAGACATCTATCTCTTTTCTGTGATAAGTTGCTTCTTTAGCTTCAAAATCACAGAGGAGAGGGGGAACACAAAAAGATATTTCACTGGAAAAGAGCCAAAAATGCAAAACCTGATAAGGTGCAGAGCAGGCACGATTGCCGTAGGGTCGGCACAATGGCCGCAGGGTCGGCACAATGGCCGTAGAACCTAACAATATGCAGCAAGCCAGACTATAAACCAGAGGAGCTAAACTGTCCACTGCAGACCTATATGCAGCCACCCACTCAACCAAGCCCAGATTGGGGAGGAGCGACTGCATGCAACAATGTGAACAATACCACAGAAGCCAGCCAATAGATGGGTGCGTCCCACCATACAGGATTACATGTCACACTGACATGACAGTGGGTTGCTCCGTATCTCAACAGTGGGCCGCACTGGCTGACATCTTGGGCTCCCCCAGAAGTCTACAGCCAACTGCATAAAGGAATTATTGATACACAGTAATAAAATGCAGGTGTTAGTTCAGCATTTTTGCCAAGACGCATAAGCTGACGGGCCGAGCGGCAAGGCCACACTGTGTCCGTCAGAACCTACACTATCTCACTGTAAAGTAAATTAAAATCACAGGGGTGAGAGGGAACACAAAAACATATTTCACTGGAAAAGAGCCAAAAATCCAATACCTGATAAGGTGCAGATTGTGCCTACTCTGCACCTTATCAGGTATTGCATTTTTGGCTCTTTTCCAGCTTCTGCAGCTTCAATTCACTACATAAGCAGCACTGCGCTATGTGCTCAGCTCTGTCCGTAGACTTCGTCCGAGTGGTCGGCAGCTATGGCAGCGGTTTCACATCACGGCTATAAAGCGAAGATGGGAAATCCCCTTTAAATTAATGACCACAAATAGGGAACTTTGAATAGTAGGGGATGGAGTGATTAATTATAAATCACCCCAAAGGCAATAGTCTGTGCCCTAGAGGAACCTCAACACCCCCCAAAAAAATGGAAAATATAGACTGAGGACAGGTGCAGATGTGAAACCGCCCTTAAGGTACTCACTAAATAAGATGAAACCTGTGTACTTCACAGCCTAGACATTTCATGAGTACCTCCTTCTGATTTTGTGGTGAAAGGTGACCAAGTCTGTGAAAAACAGAAAGTGGCCTGTAATCACGATCTGAGGACACTGAAGGAATCTGTAGATTTCCCTCCACTGATACTCAATAAAAAAATAGTCTTTATCCATTTTTTGGAGATTTAAAATGAAGAAGCCGCACTTTATGCTCTGAAAGCATTTTCTATACAGTAACTTCTCATAGGAAGTAGTAGTGGAGTAAAATTCTCCTCTAGGTTCAATAACATGACCTTCTTAACTCCAACCGAAAGGCCATCCGAAAAGTGTGATCACACCACAAAATGTACAAAACATGCTAGGAAATGATCACCTCCTACATCGGCCGTAGTTGCTATATATGGAGATGTCTTTAACAGTCATTATTACTGTACTTACAGATTTTTGCTACTTTCACTTCCTGCATATAAGCCCTATTCACTTGATTTACCGTCTACTTGATGATGTCGCCCTGTATTGTATCTCCCTCTATTTATATAGCCCTACAAATACTTAGATAGGAGTAAATAGGATAGATATGTTACATCTCCTGAGCTCTCCTATTGAAGCCTTGGAGGAGTCAAACACAAGAACGTCTAAGAAAGGCACTTTGGTGTGATCATCTGTCCTATAAACAACGGTTGGGACATGTAGTATCATCGCATTGTAAACATTATGTTACCTTTGTACATATAAGGTCCAACAGATTATCTATGAATTAAACTGTAAAGCCTTAGTGGCAAATGATTGGCTCCAAAGTCAACTCCAATGGGCTTTTATAATCCAGACTTCAACTGGTTTGGCATTAGTGTCCTAGTTGCAAATTCATTGCCTTTACTACTTGGAGTAGTCACCAAATGGGGATTGCTACTCAACCGAAATGTAAGGGCACGTTTACACGCAAAGATAATTGTTCAAAGGTAGGTTTTGAGCAATTGTTTTGCATAAACCGCTAATGGACACTAATGTCCATTATCAGCTTATTACCTTCATTTGCATGTAAATGAGCCTCCCAAACCTGTAGGCGGAGAACAGCAGGTGGTCTGCTGTGGGATTGCAAGCTGAATGCAATGTAATCAGCACTCCCATGGAGAATACAGCACCATGAACAGCAAACACAGCATCTTCTCTCAGGCTGAACGATAGATTTTATGCTCACCTAAAAAATCATCCTTCAGCCGAAGACTGAAAGATGGTAGCCTTTACACACAACGATTATCGCTCAGATGATGGCTTTTGAGCAAATTTTAATTGATAAACATTGTGTGTAAAAGGCCCTTAAGCCAATACCAAATGTTAGTAGTATTACTAACTAAAGGCCCATTTACATGCAACGATTATTGCTCAATTTACATGCAAATGAACGTGATAAGCTGCTAATGGACGTTAGTGTCCATTAGCAGTTCATGCAAAACAATCGCTCAAAACCTATATTTTAAAAGATTATCTTTTGCGTGTAAATGGGCCTTACTATATGATGATGAAGGCAACAACAGCAGGATTTAAAAATGCCTGGAAACCAGATAGGATGGAGCAAGTGAAGAGTCAAACGGTTTCACATCTGCGCTGGAACCTCCGGTCGGAGGTTCAGCCGAAGATCCAGCACAAAATACCTCAATAAATAGTGAATTTTTTTTTTGGCAAAAAGCTGGCAGCTTAGTGGAAAGTGAGCGCACTCTATTATAGTCAATGGGGTTCGTTCGGTACTGTCTGGTTCCGTCATAAGACGGACCTATTCAGCCAGGGCATTCCCCTCTCCTGCTTCCTGATTGGAATAGGAAACCTGACCCCCCCCCCCCGATACAATTGTGAAACCACCTTACAGCAATATCCTGTCAATGTTAGTCAGTATATGTCTATGAATGCGGAGTAGACCTAGTGGAAGTCAGGGACACGGGGTGCAAGCTCAAGGTTGTGTCCCCCAAAAATTGTTACTGATGTCAGATTTGGGAAATCATCCACTTCTTGCAGAGAACTATCAGTGAATGTATCTGCATTGTCTTACAGTTCATGTACTGAAAACTCATGCGAAGATGTACCGTTTAATCCTAGAGGTAAATATGCGCAATGTCTGTGAGTAAACCGATAAATCCACATGTCTATCACTCTGGTCACCTCTCTGTTTTATGTCGTCTGTGTTGATTTCTCATTTATCAAAAAATTATTTCTACACTCTTATTTGTCATTAAGTAAATGAATGAAGGGCACATGAGGACAGTTTAGCCCGAAAGTCAATGTCCATTTTTTAAAAACTAAATGGATCCAAAATTCTGTACTTTTCTAACATATTGATAGATGCCATAACATTTTTTCTAATACATCCAAATCCCCAGAATAAACATAGATTTAAAGAGAACGTGAAAGGTCCCAGTCTGCTGGCCCTACAGTATAGTTCCACACACTGATTCCAGTGGCTTCTCACACAGGGCTTAATCACATGGGCGTATGTTCCGTCCGTGTGCTGGCTATATGTTTCACGGCTACTACATGGTTTTTCATAGGAGCCGATGGTCAAACGTGTTTAAACATACCATACAGATGCCCTGCTTCCATATTAGACACATGCACACCCTTTAAACATAGAACACCTTGCACATGCATCACTCACATATATGCAGTAACGTTGTCATGTTTGCCTAGGGGGTTCTTCAGACGCACATATATGGCCGCCTAAGCGCAACATATTTGTGCAGTGAAGGAGATTGATTTGCACATACCCAGGGCCTGTTCACCTTCACGCGCAACGCACCCCCGTCCTGCTTTAAAAGGCTATTTAGCATTTGCAAACATCCCATAGACTTCTATGGGGAGCTTTGCTGCGCAAATACACGGAAAGGTAGAGCAGGTTTGATTAATTTGAACGCATTGACATCTATAGGTTGTATTCTATGCATATTGTGCGTGTATCTCATGCATGCGCAAAAACGCACTCAAATACGTCCATCTGAAGAATCCCAAAGGGCAGCCCCACCCTCACACAATGTGCAGCATATAGAACCCATTGACTTCAATGGGTTCCTTTGCATATTTTTTACCCACGCATTTTGAGTGCGAGGAAAAAAAATGTGACAGGCTGCATTTTCAGACACAATTGCGCACTGAAGGCCCCCATCTGTACAAAACCGCGCACTGAACTGCGCAACTTTGCAGGGCTAAACGATATAATCTAGGCCTACTAGGTCAGCTGTCCCACCTACTAGGTCAATGGACCCTTCTACTAAGTAGGCTGTCCCACCTACTCAAACATGACACTGCTGGGACTGTGCTGATGTGAGTGGTCCCGGCAGTGCAATAAAGTACAGTAAAACGCACCGATACGGCCGCAATAGCCCGCGATCATGCCCCATGCATATTAATATACGCCTCACGATAGCGAGCGTACATGCACTTACGCCCGTGTGTGGCTGCCCTAAGGCTAGAGCTACACAGATATCTGGTTCGTTTAAACAAAGATCGTTAGGTCACATGGTGACACTTCAAGGGAAGTTTGTGAACGGGACTTCACCAGGATACAACAGCCACAAAAAGTTCACATTTTTCAACTTTTTGGTTGCAGCTCAGAAATTGCAACCAACTTTTTAGCATAATTTTCAATGTCAGTCTCATGCGGCTGTGACGCGTTTGTGGCATGTCAAGCTATAAATCATAACCAAATTTGCAAATGTTTGATCAGCAACTTGTATGTGACTGGATGGCGGTGACTGCAGCGTTGGTTCAGCATGTCAGCCCTTCACAGGTCTGCCATGCACAATGACTCTCCCGGTTGCCCGCTGTGCAGGGAGCTGTAGCCCGATTCACAGGAGCGGCACTGCTGCAGGGAAAGCTGCATCCCCTTCATTGTTCGGGTTGGATTTTCTCTGCACCCCATAAGTGAACGGCACATTTTAGTGCATATCGGCTTATGGTTTGTAGACTTGCAGAGTCCTGACATAACCGCTCTTTGATTGATGGGAACTGATAAAAATAACCCAAAACAGGAAATCCTCTCTGCTTCTTGTAACTGAAAATATTTATAGATAATAACCGCTTGTCACAATGTTACCACAGCCTGCTGGGGGATTATTAGCTCACATTTTGTGCTCCGGAGGAAACTCTGCATGTCGATCAATTGATTATCAACTTGTTAGAAAAAGGTTCTAATACTAGGAAGGCCGTGTGAAGAGCAGGCGGCTCAGCTGAGAGTGCGGGACGGAAGGAGGGCACTGCGTCTTCATGCGCTGCGCACTTTATGGAAGCTAGCTGCAATCTGTCCGATGGGCGGTCTTGTAGCTCAGAGTGGTCAGCATGTGTCCCCTTAGACATCCCTCCCTTAAGGCTCCTTTAGATGAGCGTAAGTGCAAAAACGCTTGCAATAGCGTGAAGATCGTGCAATATTGTGCATATCTGCACGTTTTACTGTACTTTCTGCTCCGGGGACCATTCACAGTGCGGGACACGGGGCACCCATGCCAGGATTTAAAAGGTTGTGCATCTTAATTAGTCCCAGATGTTATTGATTGCCCTGAGAAATTGTGCAGTTTGTATGCAATTTCGCAGGGATTGGGTGCACATTTGCACACCACCATACACTCCCATAAGGCCTTGTGTGGCACATTGGTAAGGCAGTAGAAATGCAGTCCTAAGCTCTCACTCACGACCTGAAGGTTGTGGGTTCAGTCCCTACATGTTTCAGGTAACCGGCTCAAGGTTGACTCAGCCTTACATCCTTCCAAGGTTGGTAAAATGAGTACCCAGGAAACGAAAGGCCGGTCGTATGCGTGAAGCATTTCGTTGATCTTAGATATTAGGGGGCAGAAGTTGTGTATGTAAAGGTCCTCAGCCCTTCTGGAGAGTTTGATGCCTAGGTAGTCAATATGAGAGTTGGACCATTTGAAGGGGGAACTGGATTGTATCGATGTGCTTTGGGGTTCCGGAATCGAGACATTTAGGATTGTGGATTTAGAATAATTCACTTTAAAATTTGATAGGGCCCCAAATTCCTCCAGGAGTGAGACCAGTCCCGGGCTCCCCTTCTCTGGTTCCGTGACAATAAACATAATATCGTCTGCGAACGCAGCGGTTGAGATAGAGTAAGGGCCTATTTCGAGGCCTCTAATGTCTGGGTCCTGTCTCACCCTCTGGAGGAAAGGTTCCAGTGCGAGAATAAATAGTATTGGGGAAAGTGGGCAACCTTGGCGGGTTCCATTGCGTATGTCAAATGGGGGGGGGGAGAGGATATCATTAACTTTCAGTCTTGCATGTGGATTGGAATATAAGGAGAAAATAGAAGCAATGAAAGGGATGGGGAAATTAAATCGTCTAAGAACTGCCTCTAGAGACATCCAGCTCACCCTGTCAAATGCCTTTTCGGCATCGGTTCCCAAAAAGGCTAACGGGATCTTTCGGGATTGGGCATATCTTGCTATATGTAGCAATCGGTGGCAATTGTCCCTTCCCTCTCTTCCTTTCACAAATCCCGCCAGTTCCCTGTCCACTAATGTGGGGATTAAATCTTCTAATCGTTTGGCTAGCAATTTTGCCCAAATCTTCACATCTACATTTATGAGCGATATAGGTCTGTAGCTGCTGCATAATTCAGGATCTTTTCCTTCCTTATGTAGCAGCGTGACATGTGCTTCAAGAGACTACTTGGGTAGGGATTTTCCTTGTAGTAGTGAGTTACATAAATCCCGTAATCGGGGAACTAGAATCTTTTTGAATGATTTATAGTAGGCCAGAGATAAGCCGTCTGGGCCTGGGCTTTTTCCGGTAGGGAAGGAGTCCAGGACGCCTTCTATTTCGGCACTAGTGACTGGGGTCAATAGGTTGTCAGCTTCTGAGTCGTCCAGTTTAGGCAAGTGAAAAGCATTTAAGTAGTGATCTATCTCACTGTTTGATTTTTGCGGGATGGGATTTCCTCCTCGGCCACCCAAGTTATATAGATCAGAATAATATTTCTGGAATTCATCTGCTATTTCCGCGGTAGAGGAGGTCATCCCACCTGTTTGTGTCTTTATGGACGATATATGGTTTCTCCCTCGTGCCTTTTTAATTAGTGCCGTCATGAACTTGCTTCCTTTGTTGCCATGGGCAAAGACTGTGTGTTTGAGGTGTAAGCGTGTTTTATTAAATCTAGATTCTAGACAGTTTTTTAATTCCCTTCTGAGTGAGGTCAATTCCTCTAGAATGTTTTTTGTTTGGGAGATTTTTGCTTTTTGTTCTAATTTTGCGATTTGGTTGAGTTTGTTATCTATTTCTTTTTGTTGTTGTTTTTTCATTCTTGTCCCCAACGCTATTAATATACCCCTTATGAAGGCCTTGTGGGTTTCCCAGATAATCGGCGTTTCTGTATCGGCCTCGGAATTCAACTGAAAGAACTCTTCCAGCAGTTCAGACAGTCGAGTTCTTTCTTCCGCCAAGTCCAGGAGTGACTCGTTTAGACGCCATCTCCACTCCTTTGGCTCTATCTTGTGGGGATCAATATCGATGTGAAGAGGCGCATGGTCGGAAATTGTTAGCGTATCTATATATGCTTTTCCCACCCATGGAAGAAGGGAGTGGCAGACGAATAAATAATCAAGCCTCTGGAAGGAGGAGTGTACAGATGAAAAATACGTGAAATCTTTTGTAGAAGGATGTAAGCATCTCCAAGCATCCGTGACCCCTAGGTCCTGGAGTGCTCGGAGTAACGCCCTGAGTTTCCCCGGCGAGACCTGGGATCGACCCGTTGACGCGTCTAACAGTGGATTTAGGGTCAGGTTCCAATCCCCTCCCACTAAGATCTGTCCCTCTGCGAATTGCTTCAGTATGTCTAATTGTTTCAATAGCCATGGGACCTGATCTGAGTTAGGGGCATATAAGTTCGCGAAGGTTAATTTTATGTTGTTGAATGTACCTTTTACATAGAGGACCCTCCCCTCTCCATCTGCGTATTGGGCTTCACATTTAAATAGAGTGGATCAGTGGAATAAAATGGAGACCCCTTTCGATGCTGACGTAGGGTGTGCATTATGAAACTCCTGTGAAAAAAGTTTTCCCGGGAGTGACATATGTTTGTCCCCTTTAAAGTGAGTCTCCTGTAGGAAAATGACTTTAGTACCGTACCTTTTTAGTAGATGCAGTAGATTATGTCTCTTGAGAAGTGAGTTTAGACCTTGGGTGTTGAGCGTAGTGATGTGGGTAGCTTCCTGGTTTGGCAGAAAGAACATCCTTAAATCTTACGTTCTCTCGACAATCCTCTACAAAATTCACATGCTTCCAGTCTTCCTTCCAAACTCCTTCTTTAAAGCCATCAAGAAAGCTTTCTCAGACTATGTCTGGAAACACAAAAGGCCACGGTTAGCCCATAGCCTGATAAGGAGGCGTTGTGAAGGAGGAATGGACTTACCCTGCATGGAGGACTACTACAATGCAGCACAATTAAGTTACTGAATGGAACTTAGCCAACCCAGAAGAGACCCGATTTTAGCGGTACTGGCAGAAGGAGTGTATGGAAACACTTTAATAGAAGACCTCTGGTTCCCCCCCAGATTTAAGTCCAGGGGACGGGGCCGTGAGCCTCTTCTCCGGGGACCCTGCGAGACCTGGGAAAGACTCAGGAACTCTCTGGCACCTAGCCCATCTCCGGCAATGCCTTTACGCGCTTTATGTAAATTAGTAAACATTCCCTCAGACCCGATGTCACTTAATCTATGGAAAAAATTCAAGGGGATAACAGTAGGAGATCTACAAGCACATGCCCACAAAAAACCCTCTGAGATACTAGAGGCCCTCCTTCCTCAACACCCCCTCTCTATTGTACAGAAAGCCCACATCACGAAGACTATAGAGAAATTCCAGAGAGCATTTAAATCAACTAGACCCAAGACCAGTTTTGAGAAAACCCTGGAGGAGAGGGAACTGAGCCAGAGGAAATTAGCCAAAATAAAGAAATGTTTCATTTCCCCAGTCACCCTTACTAAAACAGCCTTTCTCCTATCATGGGAAAGAGAACTGAATATTACCCTCACTCCAGAGGAAACGAAAGTCATTATGAAGACAGCATTTGGCCTCTCTCCCTGTGTGCTAACTCAGGAAAGCCATTATAAACTACTAGTACGATGGTACAGGACCCCACAGTGGCTACATGCGTATAAATTGGCACCCCACAATAAATGCTGGAGATGCAACGCCAATGTTGGCTCCTACATACATATTTGGTGGGAATGCCCAATTATTACCCCCTATTGGAAAGAAGTGGAGGGAACCCTTCAAAACATCTTACCTAACTTCGTTCTCACAGCGGATATCATCTTCCTCTGGAGACCATCAGCTATTTTCCACCCATTCAAAAATAAACTAACAGCACTACTGATAGATGCAGCTAAGGCTCTGATCCCTCTCCTCTGGCTCCAGAAAACCCCTCTTACTCTAGATCAATGGAAAGAAAAAGTTGATCTAATCTGCAATCTAGAAGAACTAGAGAGCTGGGCAAACAATAAACACGATAGATTTATGGAAAAGTGGATCCCCTGGAAAGCATTGACCTGAGTCTCCTGTGGAGGTGAGGAACAGATGCTAAGGCATCCGTGTACAGATACAAACATGGTGAGACCCTCGGGTGGAGAACAGGTGGGAGTGATGGGAAGCGCAGAGCAAGCGCCTTAACAAGATATAATGTCGCGAACACGTCCCCCCCCCAAACTCAAACCTCCTTCCCCCACACCCCCTGTATGTCCGCCTACCCAGGGGACTTTACCTTTACCTATAGACTCCTGTAGTGTCTTTGGTGCACAAATGTGCACAAAAGCGAAAGTGTGTGCAGATGACCGTATTTGTGCGCACACAAAATATGTAGAGAATACAATTGGCTCATACAGGATTTTGTGCCTGTGTTCCGGAAAAAATAGGATCTGCTCTAGTTTCCTAAATATTTGTGCACCAAGGGCAAATGTGCAATACGCTGAGCAATTTCATGAAGAAAATAATGCATCTGGACCTCATCAGACTAAATAGCCTTGTAAATCATGGCGGTAGGTGTCACGTGTGTATGAACCGGCCCTGCATGCTCAAAAAGTACAGTACTATGCAAATCTATCCCATTGAGCTCATTCAATGCGTTGCGTTGAAGTGAGCACAATTACGCGTACGATCGTCTGAAGCCGCCCTAAGGATTAACCTCTACAGCTCACTCTAGTTTGTAGATGTCAAGGGGGAGGGCTGTGGATTACATATTCAGAATTATGGAACAGCTACCTGTGCATGAAGTCTATAGAGCATCGCCATCATACTGCAACACTTATTTATACAGCCATCTGGCTGAAATCAGAGGTATACGGATATACGCTGCAGGGGAGATATCAGGCTGACCGCAGCTTGTCTCAGTAAAATCAGCTGTTTGCCGGGGTGCCAAGAGCAGGTCTTGGGGTGATCAGCATTGCATTCTCAGGGGTTGTGTATTTTGGCACACGGCCTTGAAAGAGGTTTTCCAGTTCTATAAAATTAATGACCTGTCCTTGGTATATTAGATTGGGGTGGTCTAACTCTTGGCGCCCCTTCTGATCAGCCAACTTATAAAGTACGGAGCTAGAGTATGCTGTTCACAGCAGTATAACCAATGGAAGGCATGGAGTGTCATGAGACATTCAAACAGCTGATCAGCAGGGGTGTTGAGAGTCGGATCACCACTGTCCCAATATTGATGGTCTTTCCTAAGGATTGGCCATCAATTGTAAAGACCTAGAAAACGCCTTTAAGCAAGGAAGCAGTAGAGAAATATCATTGAATTTGGTTTTCTGCAGCCCATCAGAAGTCACAGGTCCATTTTATTGTGCAGTTATCCTTGGCCTTATTCTTTGTGTTTTTTTGCGATCCTTTGTCCCTAATTGAAATTTGCAGGCAAGAAAGGCTGCAATTAAAAGCTACTATCTCTGATTGCAGCAAACAACCACACAAAAAGCCAAATGCATGAGGAAGTATTCACATGAAACATGCTGCAGTCATGAACCACGCAGCAGAACCACATGCTGTCTTCTCATCATCTACTGTGGCTTTTCTATGTACTTTTTGGCTGTATGTAGTGTTATATAGGGAGACACTTACACACCGGGACTTAGCCTTAGTCTGTTATGTCCAGTATGTAAAGTTGTTCTTGCTAGTAAATGTGAAACATCTAAAACTGACGGCAGGAAAAGACCACATGGCTCATCTGCTCTTCTATTTCCTTTTGATTTCTCTCTTAGATATATGTGAATATACCTTTAAATAGTGATTGTGTCATACATACAGATGTGATCCTTACCGTTCCACTTGGCTTAACATATCCCGAGATGTTTGAAGCAAAATGAGTAGCTTTAAAATGAACATGATTGCATGATACTGTGTCAAGAGATCTCTATCCTATCTGTATATATTGTGGCCACCCGGTGGTTGTGATGTGTAATGCGCCCTGTTGAGGAGTTTGTTAGCATGTTGTGATATTGTATTGAAGTGGTTTCAAGAGAGATTGGAGTCCTTAAGACAGAACTAAGGTAAGGGTGGACTCATCTACATATATTTGTGTCCCTTTAATCAACTTTTGTTTTTAGCCGTCTAGTCGTTTATGACCCTTTGACTGCCTCCATGTTTTTTGGTTTTGCACTGCTTCTTTCAGTTGTGTGATATCCATGCCAGTATCAGCTCTGACAGTATCAGCCATCGTGTTCTTTGGCGGCCGGGTCTTCTTTTGCCGCTGATCTGTCCAAGCATTATAGATTTTTCTAGCGACTCTGCTCGCATTACATGGCCAAAATACATGAGTCTAAGTCTGGCCCTCTCCCCCTCCAGTGATATATCGGGTCTTATACTATTCAGGACTTCTCTGATTGTCACTCCCGCTGTCCAGGGCATACACAGCAGCTTTCGCCAGCACCACAGCACAAACGCATCAATCCTCCTTCTATCAGCTTCCCTCGCAGCTCAGCTTTCACCTCCATACATGGCTATGGGGAAAATGATGGTTTGCACAATCCTGTGTTTAGTTGCTATACCGATATCTCTAGTTTTTCACATTTTTTCCATGTTTAACATCGCGCTTCGCCCCAATGCTATCCTACGTTTTATCTCTGGCATAGATTCTCCAGCCTGGCCAATTTTTGAGCCAAGGAAGATGAAGTCTCGCACGTATTCTATGGCCTCATTGTTGATTTTGATTTGAATTTGGCCATTTTTTGCAGTTGTCATAATTTTAGTCTTCTTTAAATTCAGGCAGAGGCCCATATTTTCACGTTCAATTTTAATCTTCCATATCAGCTGCTTCAGACGGCTTCTATTTCTGCGATTCTGAGATTGTTGATGTTTCTGCCACCTATTTTCACCCCGATTTCCAATATGTCTAGGTCCATTTTCCATTTTAATCAGCTACTGATCCTTTATTACTGTTTATAATGAGACCGAATACATATGTATTATTATACTTCCATTCCTGTCTGGCTCTGCAATTGTTATTTCCTACTTCTCAAATATTGATAGACCTGTCTGTATTCATTCTGACCGCTGGTGATGTAGTGTATATCTGGTTTAGTCATCAACCAGGAATGAGCTTTTGATACAAACATCACTGACCCTTTAAAATAAAAGAAACAAGACAAAAACCCCTAAAGTGTAATAATATGTGAATAATTCTCCTGTTTTCAGTATTCTACCGTAGGGGAAGCAGCTTGGACGATGACTTTTCTCTTGGAGCAGAAGGTAAGAACAGGCGATGAGTACAGTATATGGTTAAAGTGAACATTAGAAAAAAATGATCTACTTGTCTTCCAGAAGCCGAGCTCCTTCTGTTGATGGGCAGTCTGGTATTGCAACTATATGCTTTAATGGGAATGAGCTGCAAAACCAAACACAGCCCATGTACAAGGGTGGTGCTGTTTGTGACCAACAAAGTAGACCCTCATTTTATAAATTCCTTTTATCAATGGGAACCTGAAGCCAAACATGCTGCCCCTCTATTGGTTCATCTCTAAAATACCTGAAGTAAAGGGCACTATTAAGGCTCGGCTCACATCTGCATCTAAGGTTCTGTTACGATGCAGATCCGGCATAAAATCCTGGACGAAAAAAGCGCAGCCTGCTGTACTATTTAATCTGGTAAAGTAGCAGTTGGCATACCAGAATTCAGATGGTCTCCATTATAGTCAATTGGATCTGTTTGGCACTGTTTGGCTTTGGTGGTTCTGGTATTTCCATCACTCAGCTCTGAGCAGAACAATGGAAATTGACCAGAACTGCAGGTGCAGATGTGAATATGCCCTATGTGGCCTCTTAAATCTATGATGTGCAGAGAAGAATGGGTCTCCATAGTACTTTCAGGTACAATGTGGCACAGTCCTAGCCAGCCACCGCAGGAGGTTCTGGTGCACCATCTCCTTGCAGCATCTGTGGAGGCCATATCCCAGATCTGGTTGTTGCCACCAATTTAAATGAGGTTGAGACTAGAGATGAGCGAGCACCAAAATGCTCGGGTGCTCGTTACTCGAGTCGAACTTTCAGTGATGCTCGAGAGTTCGTTTCGAGTAACGAACCCCATTGAAGTCAATGGGTGACTCGAGCATTTTTGTATATCGCCGATGCTCGCTAAGGTTTTCATTTGTGAAAATCTGCAAAACACAAGAAAGTGATGGAAACGACACAGAAACGAATAGGGCAGGCGAGGAGCTACATTTTGGGCTGTATCTCAAGTTCCCAGGTCCCACTATTAAGCCACAATAGCGGCAAGAGTGAGACCCCGTACGCGGGATGAATTGTCGGGAAGGGCTTAAATATATAAGCCCTTCCCTACAATTCATCCAGAAATGTGTAAACATAAAAAATATATATATACTTACCTGGTCCCGGCAGAACGATGTTAGCCCATTGAATTCAATGGAGCCGGCAATACAGCCGACTCCACTGAATGCAATGGGCTGCCGGCGATCGCGGGATGAATTGTCGGGAAGGGGTTAAATATATAAGCCCTTCCCTGCAATTCATCCAGAAATGTGTAAAACTAAAAAATATATATATACTTACCTGGTCCCGGCAGACAGAGTTCAGCGCGGCAGGCTGCAGTTCTCCTGAACTGCTCTGAACAGCTGTGAGTAGTATTCAGCAGCCGGGGATTTAAAATCCCAGCCTGCTGAATGAGAGGCCTCTGATTGGTCACAGCCTGACCAATCAGAGGCATCCCTCACTCACACCCATTCATGAATTCATGAATGGGTGAGTGAGGGCTGCCTCTGATTGGCAGCTCTCAGCTGTCCCTGCGCTGAGCCGACTCCATTGAAGTCAATGGGCTAACATCGTTCTGCCGGGACCAGGTAAGTATATATATATTTTTTATTTTTACACATTTCTAGATGAATTGCAGGGAAGGGCTTATATATTTAAGCTCTTCCCGACAATTCATCCCGCGTACGCCGGCAGCCCATTGCTTTCAATAGAGCCGGCTGTATTGCCGGCTCCATTGAATTCAATGGTCAGTGCTCGTTTAATCGAGACGAGTACCGCGTGGTGCTCGTCTCGAGTAACGAGCATCTCGAGCACCCTAATACTCGAACGAGCATCAAGCTCGGACGAGTATGCTCGCTCATCTCTAGTTGAGACCGATCTTTAAACCCTCAACAGTCACATTAAAATTCAAAAAATCCTCCCGAAAATGTAACTTTTCAGATTGTAGATTTTGAATTTATGTCTCATGTAAATATATTTGATGCATAAGTGTTCGTTCACATCAGCGTCGGAGGTTCAGCGCTATTTAGTTCTGTAAATTTTGGCAAATGCTGGACTGCTGGAAGGAAATTGAACAGACCCCCATTATAGTCAATGGGGAAGCGTTCGGTGTCATTGAGTTCCGTCATAAGAAGTCATAACGCTGGTGTGATCGAGCCCTGACTCACTCGCCTTCAGTGCATTTTTAACCACTTAGTGACATAACTGATTTTAGACTCAAGAGCCAATAAATCGTTTCCCCTAATGTGTTCCAGGGGGTCATAACTTTTTTTATTTTTTCATTACTATAGCTGTATGACATTTTGAATTTTCCGCGACAAGTTCTAGTTTTTATATTTACCAATTTCAGATGCTTATAATGTATTGAATAACTTTTATAACCTTTTTTTTGCTAGGGGCAATGGAAAGCAATACCATTGTTTTTGCCAATTTATTTTTATGGCGCTCATCATGGGGTATAAGTGTTATGTTACTTTTATTCTACGAGTCATTACAATTGTGACAACACCAAATTTTAAAAAAAGGTGTTTTTTTTTTAATGTTTTACCAGTTTTGCACAATCGAAACAATTAAAAAAAAAAAAAAAAAAAACTCTTTGTGTGGCACCACATTCCAGAACCCAGATAGTCTCCTATATTTTTCAGTAAGCAGAACTGTATCTGGCTTGTTTTTTGCGGGACACTTTGTAGGCTTCCTTGGTACCATTTTGAAGTATATACGCATTTTTGATTTTTTTTATCCCTGTTTAGGGGAAGCATGATGTTCAGAAAACTGCTATTTTGGATTACTTTTTCTATTTTCTTAATGGAATTTTCCGTGCCTGATGAATATGTAATATTTTATAGTACGGGTTGGTATGAATGTGACAATACTCAGAATGTGCAGGGTTTTTTCTTGTTCTTTTAATTTTTTCCAACATATATAGTCTGGTGTAAGGGGAAAAAAGTTTAAAAATGTTTGAATGCCACAGGTAGCAATGACTGCAGCATCTGCAGGGTTAAACATTGTAGAGGTGCGATTAGATTAGCAGGTCCTCATCATTTCACTCCTTTTCTAGGGAAAAAAACCCACATGTGACTACCAGAGAGCAAATATGGTCTCTGAGCGAGGTTGATGAACAAAAATGTATGTAATTTCTTCCATGTGACAGGAAGATATACAGGAGAATCACAAACATTCTCTGCTGTGGGCTTGTGCCCCTTCCTCTCTCCTCTGCAAACACTAACTGAAAAGTGACAGCTATAAATTCAGTATACCCGACTCCACTTTGTAACTCTAGTTCTGTATGGACTACGAACATGCTTTTGGTAGCATAATAATTGTAGCTATAAAATAGCAACAAAAGCTTGTTGCTGATAGAACTAGCGGTTCAGCCGTTTAATGTAGAAGAAGCTCTGTCCCTGCAGAATGAACAGACGGCTGGAGGGTTTATGGGCTTCCTCTTACAGAAGTTCCTATACCAACCACATGGTGGCGACCTCTAGGGTATGGTATATTGTTCCAAATTACTAGGGAACAAGAAGAAGTGAGACCAGTTTTCTCTTCCCCCTGCAACCTTGAATCATGGGAAGCCGTTTTGTCCCCTAGTGACAGGAGGCAGAACTGCAGGAAAGGCTGTTATGTGGCCTGTTGTAAGTCCTGACTGCCTGAAAAGATTTATATGGCGGGAGAGAAAGATGTGACAAATGCTTTGTGATGTGAGGAAGCTGCTTAGTGAATGTAATTACAGTTTCACAAGATCTATACAAACCTGGAAAGGCTTTTCCTTTAGTAGGATTTATATATGTATTATATATATATATATATATATATATATATATATATATATATATATATATATATGTGTACTATTAGGACATTAACCCTTTAACGCCCAATGACATACAATTATATCATGGATGTTCAAGGTTTGTATCGCTCCATACAATGCAGGTTACAGCTGACACCTGACCGCATCAGCGCTCACGACATTCTGACAGTGGCATTGAAATGCTCCGATCAGAGTCATGGGGTCCTGAATGGCATTCTGTGAGATTGCGGGGTTGCTATTCAATTGCCAACGCAGCTGGGGGCCTTCTAAAAAAATGTGTAAAAATCAGTTTAAAAAAGTTTTAATTTAAAAAAAAAAAAATGAAAGGTAATAAGAGTTTAAAAAAAAATTCCCATATATAGAAAAAAAGGTACATAAAAAAAACATATTTGGTCTCGCTGCATACATAAAAGTCTGATCTATCAGATAAGTGAGGCATTATCTGCCCCGCATGGTGAATGTCCCCCACCTCAAAGATTTTTCTTCCATTTCACTTCACTTAGAATTTTTAAAAAGTTTTACAATACATTATATGGTACATTATGTAGTATCATTGAAAAATACAACTGGTCCCGCAAAAAAGAAGCCACCAAGACAGCTCCAATGATGGATAGTTAGAAGAGTTATGATTTTTTAAAAGTGGGTAGGTAAAACCGCAAATTTAAAAAAAAGGGCTGCATTCTTAAGGGGTTAAATGAACTTTCTTTTCCTAAATGTCTACAGTATTTCAAATTTAGTTCTGTAATGAATACTCAGTCCACTAGAGGGCAGACTGCAATAGAGAATGTAATGTAGAAATCATCACTTTAATACAAAGTGTATACCTTCAGTAGATAAACACTGTTTCTTATTCTTTTTTTCCATTTTAGCAACTTTTCTTTGTAATCACCATAGGAACAGGATAAGGTAAAGAACAAGTCATGTAAATGATGTCAAGTTGTCTGTGTTCTTGTCACTCAGTTTTTTTTCAAGGTAAGATCTGCATTTTAGTAAACCTAAAGTTTATGGAAGTAATCTGTCATATCACCGATGACTCATCCTTAGAATAGGTCACCAGTAGGTGATTGGCAGGGACCTACCCCTTGGGATTGATGCTGATCAGCTGATCTCGAGGCCAGGTCAGTGTTGAGACCATTGGAAGCAAATTGCGCTCTCCGTACTGCAGCAGCTGATTTGGTACTGCAGGGCATACCTCCCATTGAATTCAGTGAGAGGTGTGCCTGTAGTATCACACCGACCCACTGCAATGTTGTCAGGTCTACCTGCTTCCAGCGCTGTCCACACTGATAGAAGGCATGGTGATCACCTGATTAACGGGGATCCCAAGCGGCCCACGCTGATCGACTATTGATGACTTATCCTGGGGACAGGTCATCAATAGTAAAAGTCCCAAAAAAGCCCTTTAATTTCTCCTGCATTGACACTACAGGAGAATTAAGCATTACTTTTAATCTTTTCTATTTTAGATAAGTTTTAAATACTTTTATTAGATCTTCCAATATTCCAGGATACAGATGTAGCAAACACTAACTTGACGCTAAAGGCTCCTTCACCTGAGCATATGCTATTTCGGTCCATGAAATACAATGTTTTCACAGCGTGTATTCTCTGCGCATTGTGTTTTTTTTGCATGCACGTTCATTGCTTTACGGGCTCCTTCACACGGGTGATTGCACAAACCACATCCAAAAGAAGCCCTTGGTTTCAATGGGTTCAATCACATGGTGCGTTTTTGCTCTATTTATGTGTGCATTCCGCACCCAAGGCTCAAAGAGTCTATCGGGTTGCGCAAATGCGCCCCTGTGTGCACGAAATTGTGCGATTTCACGATTTTAAATGCTAATACTGGGACTAATTAGGCTGCTGAGCCGATTCTAAACTGGTGTAGGCGTCTGCCGTGCCGATGTGAATGGGCCTATTAGCACAAAAATGTACAGTAAAATGCGTGGGTTCACGTGAAAAGCGTATGCTTAAATATTGTTCGCCAGTACAGAATGTATTTTTGCTTGAGCGAAGTTAGGAGATGGCATGAAGCATGAGGCTAATATGTTCGTGCCAGCAGATAGATAGTTTTTTGCGATCGAAATGTCAGTTCACATGCTTGCATGTAACACCCTTCCTATGGGATAGAATGGCAATTAAATACCCAATTAAAGGGGGGGGAGGGGCTTTCTTTTCCAGTGTTGTACGCAGGGTAACTCCCTCCCACTTCTTTTTTTGAGCTACCATAGAAGTCTATGATAGCTTTCTGCATGACAGGGACATAGATAGGACAGGCCCTACCTTTTCGCGGACGTATATTTTGCACGGAAAAAAACACATTCGTCTGAACGAATCTATTGCAATCGAAGACCTTGCTTTGTCGCATTATACGGGTGAGATTTTCATGTGCTGAAATGCCTCCGCAAAAACGTCTGTCTGAATCCGCCCTTAATGCGGAGTGTAAATATGCCCGTGTCAATGAGGCCTACGGTTGCGGTAAACTTTAAATTGACACTAAACACAACAAAATCAATTAAAAAGGCCACGTCAAACTAAAAAAAAGGTGTTAAGTGTCAAGTTAACGTTTGCTACATATGTATCTGATGTTCTAACATCTACCAGCTGCTATTCTTACTAGATTAAAGGAATGCTACCAAATAAAAGAATCACTCCTCAAGACAGAACAGTCATAGAATATAAATGCTCAAGCCTGTAATTGCTCCGTGCGAGGATGATTGCCGGCTGCACTGATGTTATGTGACTGTTCTGTATTGTAGAAATCTTACTATGAGCCTTCTTTGAATGTCACATTCTGAATCATTTACTGCAGGCATCATGACGACTATTTGTACGTTCAGTCAGAATGCTTCACTTTGACACATAAACATCTACTACTGATGACCAAATATAAAACTTTTGACACCAGGGCAATTTTCACATTTTTGGCAAACACAAATAAAACCCAAACTATAAATACCCCATATACTCCCATATAAGTTAAAGTCTGAACCAAGCAGAGCCTGAGGTACACAACTCCTAAAAATATGTGCAAAGGTCCTACACGGCGCACACATTTGTGTTTTTACATGTATCAAAAATTATCCGCACTCCGGCTGTAGAATTTATATTTCTCAACTTTCAGAAAACACAAATACATTATTTTACACCATAATCTCCCTGCGTTCTGATACACTTTGTCCGTCCGTCAACAATCTTTCGTATTTCCTCATTAAAAAATGTTTTAGGATTTACTGCGAGCCACGAACACACTGCTGTCTGCACCTCTTCATCAAGCATTAATCTTCAGCCTCTTAGGGCTTCTTTCAGGGGACCAAACAGGTGATAGTCCGATGGGGCACGGTCTGGACTATAGGGAGGATGCTTTAGCATAGGAGTGTCAAACTCATTTTTACTGAGGGCCACATCAGCCTTATGGTTGCCTTCAAAGGGCTGATTACAACTGTAACCACAAACACAAAACAACCATTCAAATGTATTCAAATTCAGGTTATTAAAAATGCTTACCTATTTTGTCCTCTGGACTGACACCGTTTCCCATGATCAGTGTGCCTATGTCTGGTTTTAGGGATTTTTCTGTAGCAATTGGTAAGACAGCATGGACGTTGTCATCGGTGATGTGCGATTGTGCTCAGTCTTGTTTAGATTCATTATTGAACACATGTTTGTGCAGATAGGTGCTCCCAATCGTGGGGAGAACAAGGGTAGCATGAAGTCTGAGCTGTGGCATCAAAATAAGCCGTAAAAGTCCTCTATTTTAACATCCTTGAACTTTGCTCCCAGGCACGAACGCTTTGAATATCAATTAACTTCATCTGAAAATGATGGGGTGCACTGTTGGCATCAGTGGTGAAAGGATCGGGAAAGATGGCAAAGTTTGAGTGCTGTGTCCTAAAGTCAGAGAAACGCCGATCAAGCTCATCAATTAACCGACTCAATTTGGTAGCCAACTGAATGCTTGAAAAAGCATTGGGAACTGAGGCTGAGATGCTCTGACAAACAGGAAGTAGAAAAGATTATCCCAGTTCAGTTGGGACTTCCAAAGGTGAAGTTTACGCTGGAAAGCTGGAATCATGTCGGACATATGCGTGTTTGTTAGGCTGGCTACCCGTGTCTGCCACCCTCTTGCTATTCCACTCTGTTCCTTCTGTATGAATGGACTCTTAGCTGTGTACTTTCCATCAGCACTGCAGGAGTTAATCCTCCCAGTACTCTGAGCCCAGCAGCAGGGTAATTACCCTCTTATTTAGCTGAGCTGGGCATCCTCCTTCTTGGTCTGAGTATTGGTGTGAGTTTGCCTCAGTTTCCTAGCAAGGGTTTCCAGTCTCTGACTTCTGTGTCTGCCCTGATTCCTGGACTTTTACCTGGATAACATTTGTTCTCTGCCTGCCCCGACATTGCACCGGGTTCTGTTTACAGTTTAACCTGTTTCACTTGGCTTTGCTTGATTCCCTTTGACTTCCATGGGTCAGCTGCCAACCACACCAGGACTACTCCAGGAGCTAGCGGCCTGCTTGGTTTCCTGCAGCGAAGTCCAGATCCTTGTACAGGGGTTAAAGGATGAATACCGGGGAACCGTCAAGATAAAGCCCTTAGAATTCACCCAAAGCCAAACCGGTTCACCCAAACTCCATAACAACTATCACAGTGACACCACAGCCTTCCGCAGTAGCCGCAACTCCGGCACCATCCCCACAGGCAGCCTCTGCAGCTGGATTTGTTCCTTGATTATCTGCCCCTCCATGTTACGAAGGAGATCCTAAACAATGCCTTGGTTTCATTAATCAGTGCTCTTTACACTTTAAGCTGTTGTCTCACCTGTTCCCTATGAACTGCACTAAGGTTGCTTTCATAATGTCTTACCTTTCCGGACAACCGCTGGCCTGAATAAACCCTCTCTGGGAGAGAGACAATCCAGTGGTCAATAGCCTAAGTATGTTTGTGGAAACGTTGCAGAGGGTCTTTGATGAGCCTGGCTGTACAACTTCGGCTGCCTCCTCCCTACTGTGTTTACGTCAGAGCAGTGTCACTGTGAGCCACTATGCAATTCAATTTTGAACCCTGGCCTCGGAGTTGGGGGTGCAACAATGAGGCCCACCCTGGTGGCGGAGATTTAGGAGGGCTTGGCAAGTTGCATTAAGGACAAATTGGCGGGTTGTGACATTCCGTCTTCCATGAACACTTTGATCTCTCTTGCTACAAGAATTGATCTTCGGTTCAGGGAGAGGACCAAAGAGGCGGCCCAGGAGAAGAGATCTACCCGACTGGCACCCAAGTTCCAGAGGACGCTTTCTACCTCCCCAACTACCTCCTTGGATATTGGGCCATAGCCCATGCTGGTTGATAGGCTCAACTAACAGATGAGGAGCACATTCTAAAACGTTCCAATAATCTGTGTATGTACTCAGGAGAATTACATCCCTTTCTGTCCTCTTAAGCCGGGAAACTCTTGAGCCTAGGGTCAGTAGAAGAGGCAACTCTAAGTAAAGATTGGTCCTCTCCAAGATCGAATTTACCTGTGACTTCATCCGTCTTCGGCACTCAGTTCACTGTGTTGGCCTTCCTGGATTTTAGTTTGGCAGGGAACTACTTGCATCAGGACATGGTGGACCGCTACCAAATTCCTATTCAACGTTTTGACGGACCTTTTGTGGTGACAACTGTGAATGGAAGTACCCTTTCCAAGACCATTCAGCTTCTCACGGAGCCGCCGGGTCTGAAAGTAGGCATTCTCCACTCAGAGAAGATTTCCTTGCTGGTCCTTCCAAGGTCCACCAGTTCCTTATTGTTGGGTCTGCCTTGGCTTCGTCTGCATAATCCCACCTTGGATTAGAGGTCTGGGGTGGTTTTTACGTTGGGGATCATCCTGCTATTCCAAGTGCATGCTTCCAATACAGCCGGTTCGATGCCCTCCAGGGCCTCGGAATCTCCAGGGCCTGCTAGAGGCCCACAACGGTTTTGCTGATTTCTTCGACAAGAAATAGACGGAATGTCTAATACCACATCGTCATTATGACTGCCCAATTGATCTGCTGCCAGGTTCCTTTCCTTCTCGAGGCAAGGTATACACTCTATTGCTCCCTGAGACCCAAACTACAGCAGAATACATCAAAGGCACTCTCGACAGAAGATTAATTCGCAAGTCTTCTTCTCCTGCTGGGGCTGGATTCTTCTTTGTTAAAAAAAAGGATGGGTCACTCTGGCCCTGCATAGATTATCAGGGCTTGAATGCTATTACCATTAAAGGGGTTGTCCCGCGCCGAAACAGTTTTTTTTTTTTCAATAGCCCCCCCATTCGGCGCAAGACAAACCCGATGCATGTGTTGAAAAAAAAAAACGGATAGTACTTACCCGAATCCCCGCGCTCCGGTGACTTCTTACTTACCTTGCGAAGATGGCCGCCGGGATCTTCCCCCTCGGTGGACCGCAGGTCTTCTGTGCGGTCCATTGCCGATTCCAGCCTCCTGATTGGCTGGAATCGGCACACGTGACGGGGCGGAGCTACGAGGAGCAGCTCTCCAGCACGAGCAGCCCCATTCAACACGGAGAAGACCGGACTGCGCAAGCGCGTCTAATCGGGCGATTAGATGCTGAAAATTAGACGGCACCATGGAGACGGGGACGCTAGCAACAGAACAGGTAAGTGAATAACTTCTGTATGGCTCATAATTAATGCACAATGTACATTACAAAGTGCAATATGGCCATACAGAAGTGTATACCCCAACCTTGTTTCGCGGGACAACCCCTTTAAGAATAAATATCTGTTGCCATTAATCCTTGAGCTGCTCGGCCACTTGCATGGTGCACATATCTTCACTAAACCTGACTTACAATGAGCTTACAATCTTATCTGCATCTGCAAAGGTGGTGAGTGGGAGACCAGCTGTCTTTCATGTGAATGACATCTTCGGGGAGATCCGCTATGAGTGCGTTGTTGTGTATCTTGATGATATTCTGATCTTCTCGACAGATAACCACTCATATCACGGACAAGTTTGTACAGTACTCAAGCGGTTAAGGGAGAAATGACTCTCTATGCCAAATTCATGAAATGTATGTTTGAAAGAAACTTTCTTCCTTTTCTCAGGTACATAGTTTCTAATCTGGGCCTGCAGATGGACCCTGACAAAGTATACGCTGCGCAGAACTGGCCTCATCCTTCTGATCTCTGTGTTATTCAGCAATTTTTGGGCTTCGCAAACTAGTACCAGCAGTTTATCCCTCACATTGACGGCCTTGACGGCGCCGATCTCTGCTCTCAATCGTAAAGAGGCAGATGCCAAGGGGTGGTCTCCGGAGGCCGAAGCCACCTTCCAAACCTTGAAACAAGTCTTTTCATCAGCACCCATTTTGCACCCACCAGAGATTCCCAAGCAGTTCTTCTTGGAGGTTGATGCATTCCTCCCTGCGGAGGAGCGGTTCTGATGCAGAGAAGTGCATCTAGGAAGATGGTAATGTGTGGATTCTTCTCTAAGTCTTTCTCTGCCACTGAATGGAATTACTCCATAGGAGATCATGAACTGTTGGCCATCAGAATGGCTCTGGAGTTTTGGAGATTCCTGCTGCAAGGAGCCTCTCAGCCTATAGTGATCTATACTGATCATAAGAATTTGACCTATCTACAAACAGCTCAGCGACTCAATCCTTGACAAGCCCGGTGTTCCTTATGCTTTGCCAGATTTGATTTTGTTTTGCATTTCCGGTCCACTGATAAAAATGTCAAAGCTGACACACTGTTAAGGTCCTTTGATCCGAGTGATCTCGAGGAGAGGCAGAAAGGGTGCACAGTCATCTGAGTGGTTGTCAATAGGTTTTCCAAAAAGGCTTGCTTCGTCCCTTTGCCCGGATTACCATCCAACAGTCAGCTACCAGAGAAGACCACTATCATTGATCACATCTTCCGGCTCCATGAATTACCTTTGCACATAGTGTCCGATGTGGGGGTCCAGTTTAAATAAAAATTTTGGAGGACCCTTTGTAAACTTATGGGTGTATCCCTGGGCTTCTATTCTGCTTACCATCCATAGTCTAATGGGTAGCTTAAACGTACCATCCAGATCCTGACCAATTACCTCTGTCACTTTACCAACGCACATCAAGACGATTGGTCCAATCTGCTTCCCTGGGCGGAGTTTTCCCATAATCATTGTCAGTGAGGCCACTGATAAGTCTCCCTTTTTCATTGTACATGGTCACCAACTCAGGATTCCTCTGCCTATTCCCTCCATGTTCTGCAAGCAGTTTAATCAGTGGAGAGTTTTTTTCTAAAATTTGTCAGGAGACCAAGACTACACTGGTGAAAGCAACTACCCAGATGAAGTAGTTTGCCAATCACAGGCGCCAATCCCCTCTGCAGTTTGTCCCAGGTGACAAAGTATGGCTTTCTTCCAAACATATCAAGTTAAAAATCGGCACTGCAGGAGGTAAGGCGGCCCATAGCTCTCAGCCCAGCTGAAGTGTAATAGGCTATTGTCTTCCTATTAAGCTGAGCTGGGGATCCTCCTTCTTTGTCTGAGTATTGGTCTTTGCCTCAGTTTCCCAGCAACGGTCTCCTGTCTCTGACTTCTGTGTCTGCCCTGATTCTTGGACTTTTACCTAGATAACACTTGTTCTCTGCCTGCCTCAACATTGCCCCGGATTATGTTTACAGTTTGGCCTGTTTCGTGCTGTGTTGCATCAGTGCCTCTGACTTGGGTCAGCTGCCAACAACACCAGGATTACTCCAGGAGATAGTGGCCTGTTTGGTTTCCTGCAGCAAAGTCCAGATCCCTGTACAGGGGTTAAAGCGTGAATGCTGGGTAACCATCAAGATAATGCCCTTATGATTAGCCCAAAGCCAAACTGGTTGGTTGGCGCAGTGGTTCCATAAACGCTGTCCAAAACAGTGATGACTTGTTTGATTTCCTGCAGCCTCTAAATTAAATTTGGTTAGATGTTCAGTTATGACACGTAACATAGCAAAATCACAAAACCAGTTTGGATCGGACAGCTCAACCAAGGGTTTTCCTTTAGTTTGCATGAAAAGTGCAATTCCTTCCCTAAGCTCAAAAAATCGTTGAAGAACAGCACTCCTGCTCAGCCACCTTATTTCTGTATGGTATGGCATGCTCGAAATCCATCTCCCGTAAACAGATGGAACTAGTGATGATTCAAGCTACGTGTCCACATGAAGTTAACGGTTTTCATGTCCGTGGTCATAATATCGTCTAGTTCTAGAACCGTTCCACACAGAGCTTCTTGATGGATAATGCAATGATACGTTATCAGAGGTGTGTGGCAGTTACGTTTTTGCATTTTCTCCTTCATTAGTCCAACCAAGGCTGTTTTTTCACCACACATTGCAGGTGCGCCAACGGTAGTTTGCCCTGGGAAAAGTTGGTGGGGCTATTTATGTTTACTTATGGACTTCTCCACCATATCCAAAATGTATCTTCCCTGTTGATGTCTCCTGCTTTGTAATTACATCCAAGAGCTCCTCAGTGACAGTCTGCCTTCACACCTCTTATAAAAATGGATAGATGCGCTGTACCCATGTCGCTGTGCTTTCATCAACAGCTAATGAAACCAGATAACTGCAGCCAGCTGTGTTGTCAGATCTCCTACTAGTTCATTAACTCTGTTTGTGATGGTGTTTCTTGACAAACTGACATGTTTAAAACTCTGTACCTGATCGGGGCGCACCTGCTCACACGCCTTAAGCATGCACCCTCCAAAAAACAATTGAGCGATTTCTTCAGCCTCTATAAAGCTAGCTTTGACTGCTTCATCATTTTTGGCTGTAACTTTTGTAATTATATTCTGATTGCAGCCTGCCTTTTAATTCTTGGACAATTTGTTGTCTTTCTATAGTTAGCATACTTAGCTCCATGTTTGGTCTCAAAATGCAGACGCATATTGTACTCCTTTACCACCGACTCTGCCCCTTAACACAAAAGACCATACCGATTTTCCTTATTGAAGCACAAACATGTATTTGCTTTCCCAGTTTTCATTAAATTGTCTTCCTTCTGCATCAAATTTTGTCTTGTTGGAATTTTGGGAATTCAAATAGTTCCACCAGAGATGATATGATGTGCCACCTAAAGACCCATTTACACTGCCAAATGATCGCTCAAAAGTTGCTCAAATGATAGTTTGAATGACAGTTTTGAGGGATCATCTTTGCGGCCGCTAATAGAAGGAAAACAGCTGCTTTGCATAAACAAACAGCTGTATTTTTCTCTGCTCTGACTGCCAGCGTCCCTGCTGTGAATTCACAGCAGGACACTGGCACAGAGAATCTTATCAGCCCAGCCGGCTGATAACAGCCTGCTCTGCTGATAACAGCTGATTGCTCAATTCAAGCAAGCTAGTGTAGTGTCCCAGAACATCATTCTGGACCCCTCCATAATTGTCATACATGTCTGTCTTATGTGGATGCACTGTTCAAAACTGTCATGTCTATTTTCTGTATGTGTGTTGCACAGCTGCAGCATCTGAAGGGTTAACTCCCTTAAAATCATTGTCTGTGAGCTTTGCTGCATGTTGAATGTATCTACCTTTCTGTGTCATGTGGTATAAGTGAGGAGATAAATGGGGGTGAATGAGAGCGGGAAGGAGGTTGATGATCTTCCATCTTCCCATGCTGCTGGAGGACCCACAGTGATGAAGGGAAGCACCTTCAGCTTCCCTGTATCGGAAATGGAGAAGGAGAGGTTCCCTAGTAGGAGCTGAGGATCTTCTCTCTTCCCTGATCAACTGGAGAAACCACAGGGGCTCAGAGAGACATCTTTGGTTTCTTTGCATCTAATATGGAGGAGACAGAGAGACCGCCTGGCCGTATGTGAACCGCATGGGAATGAGTGAGCCTAAATGTTTTTCCCCAAAAGTCCTATTACAAGAGAGCCATTGTAAGTAACTACTTCTTCTAGTGACTGTATGTTTCTTACAACAAGGCCAGTGCAGGAGTCTACCAAACCTCTGAAAATAATCTTAAGTCTATTTATGATTCCTATACGACCTTCTGAAGTCTGGATCACCATATAGTGGTACACCTTTGTTCTTGAAATAATAGCCAGCCCCCTCCACCTCTTAAGCACCAAGTCATGTCCCAAATAATGCCCCCCTGTCATGCATAGTAAGAGTTGGTTGTGTGGAGGGGTAGGTGGATTGGGTGCATCCATATAGGTAGCCTCTATTGTGAGCCCATTGGTTCTATTCTCTGTGCAGAGAATAGAACTCGTTTTAAGGGGTTCATTCTTACTCTTACTTTTGCACACATTTTGCACACTCAAAAAAGAAAAGCAACATGCTCTAATATGGTGCGCATTTGTGCACCAAAGGCATCATTGAAGTCTATGGGAGTGCGTAAATGTGCACTTGATCCCTGCAGAACTGCACAATTTCCCGGGGAAATCGAAACCACTGAGGACTAAGTATGCTGCACATCTTTTTAAATCACACCAGTTCCGATGTGAACGGTCCAAGGCAATATAAAAGTACAGTAAAATGCGTTAAAACGCAAGCATTTTTGCACATATGCCTGTGTGATGCCACCCTAAATATAACTGGAGTGCGGATAATTTTTGACTCTCCCTCATATATACTATATCTTCACATATTCACAAAAACTGAAGAGGCTAAAAATCTCCATCATCCACATGCTGCTAAACATTGCAGCCACGGAGTTGATGGATGTTTTAACCGCTCAACTTCGCAGCCATTTATTTGAAATGCCCGTGCCTGCCAAATGTGACAATCACAGGGCATACATATTTCTTCTCTCATTGGTAAGAGGATACTGAAAAGTGATGTTTGCTGATTCGCCCATCAGCGATTCCATCCGACACTCCTACACATGTACATACACTCAGCTCACTCTATAGTAGCAAGCAAGGATTCACAACAGGGAGAGAAGAAGAAGCCATTGCCTGTAAGGATGGCTTTTTACCTTGAGAACAATAAGATTGGGTATGTTAAAATCTAACTGCCCAATCTTTTTCTCGCTTGACATCTGCCAACAAGAGAGTCGTGCCCCCCCCCCCTCCCATACATACCAGATGGTCGATCAATCCCTTCCACAATTGACAGGTTCGATTGACACTCCTCTAATGTCTATGGCCACTTTAACAGGCTGTGGTCTTTCTTCCTAATGTTACTTGTGAGAATGTAAGAGCAGGATTACCGTAGTGGAAGGTAAGATGATAGCTACGGACTTGAAAATATAGTGAAAGATGTGAGGTATTCCAGAAAGTAATATTCCTATGAAGCTCATATGTTAATAGTATGTTATACTACAATTACTGTTCTTATTCTTCACAGTGTATTGTTAGACCGCCCAAATCTCAAGGCCATGAATCTGGGTAACAGTATGACCTCCAACGCTACCACTAAAACCAGTTCCAGGTAAAACATGTTAAATTAATATTTAAGATCCTATCCCAACCTATACCTGACATAGTCGTTATTACCTATTACCCCTTTCCAATCCAATGTCGGGCCTGCCCCGACATCATTATTTCCCTCCACAGCTCCGATGTCGGGACAGGCCCGACACTGCAGTGCAGGAGTGCATCTCCACCCGATTGTCAGACACATCGGGTGCAGAGGCACTCCTGCACTGGTCCCCATCGAGGACCCCCGAGGAGAAGGCAGAAAGGGTTTTTAACCCTGACCTCCAGCGGTCACATGAACACCAAGCCGTGAGCCTGCACTGTGGGAGGACCTGCTTACCTGACCGGCGTCTTCCGCATTCTGCTTCTGCCTCCTGGCCCGGCGATCATGTGACCGCCGGGTACCACCTGACCCCAGCGGTCACATGATCGCCAAGCCGGGAGACAGAAGGCAGAATGCTGAAGACGCCGGACAGGTAAGCAGATCCCTCCACGGTGCAGTGAGCACCTGCACCCTCCTGAACTCTGTCAGTTCAGGAGGGTGCAGGCAAAATGTATTTTTTCTCATCCATTCTCCCCAGCTCCAATTTATTTTGAGCTGGGCAGAATGGCTGAGAAAAAATAAATGGATTGGAAAGGGTTAAGGTAAAGCTCCACCTGTGCCATAGAGTATATTAAATTACATAGTTGGTAAAACTGAAAAACTGTGTTAATCCAGAGGAAGTCAAAAACCCTTATAAAATGGATGCTAAACGCCCAAAGTTAAAGGTGGGGGGTATCCTCCCGACTCCGAATTCTTGGTTCAATGCCCCATCTCCAGTAATATAGTACCTAGAACTATTAATATATTTTTCAAGATAGGCGTTCATACCCCTCTTGAACATGTACAATGACTCAACCAACACAAGATCTTGTGGCAGACAGTTCCGCAGTCTCACTGCTCTTACAGTAAAGAATTGCAGTCTGTAATGATGGTGAAACCTTTTCTCCTAAAGGCCTAGGTATCAAAAGATCATTAGAGCAAGTTCTGCTCTGCCCATACAAATATGTATACAGTGTGCTTACCAAATTTTTCGCTTTATAAGACGCACCGGTCTATAGGACGCACCCCCGTTTTAGAGCGGGAAAATAGGGGAAAAAAATTTAAACTCACCCAGAGACAGCGCAGGGTTAGTGCCGGGCGATGGAGCAGAAGAAGCAGCAGAGGTCTGAAAAACCGGTGCCCCATGTCACAGCGGCGCTTGTGTGCAGCAGAAGGAAGCCGTTTGGTGGAGGTGGGGAGCAGCAGAAGTACCCGCCGGCGCTCACCACCAATCAGTGGTATGTATGGGCGGCAGTGGGGAGGAGAGAACTCTTCTAACTGATCGCACATTTGTTCGCGCGATCACGAATTTAACGCGCAATCGCGCTAAATAAATCGCGTTCGCGCATTAAATTCGCGTTCGCGCTAAAAAGGCGATTGGAACGAATTTTCGCCACATTCGCTCTACAAGACGCAGGAACTCCCCCTCCCCCCCCCCCCCCCCCCGCTTTGGAGGGGGGAAAAGTGTGTCTTATAAAGCGAAAAATACAGTAAAGTACTCCTAAGGACCCTACAACATGGGGCTATTGTTTGGTGGTTTTGCACCTGACAGTTGTCTCAGCAATAACTGCTGTTGTGCTTTCACACAGGAGTGATGATCACTCAGTGAATGGAGGTGAAGCGGGCAGAAAATCTCTTCCAACTGCCTGTCTCCATTCCCAGTAAACAGGCAATCCTTCATACATGAACAACTGCCCGATGACACGGGCCGATCATAGTATCATAGTATGTAAGGTCAAAAAAGACATGTCTATCCAGTTCAGCCTATTACCCCCCAATGTTGATCCAGAGGAAGGCAAAAGAACCCCAATGAGGTAGAAGCCAATTTTCCCCATTTAGGGGGAAAAATTCCTTCCTGACTCCAATCTGGCAATTGGAATAATCCCTGGATCACCAACCCATTTGATATTTATGCCTACATGATCTGAAGAACAAGCAAAAGCGAAATAAATGATTGGTCATTCCTCGGTCGCTGCAAGTATTTACACTGAATGATTAGCTTCAGATTTTCACAATCCAGCAAGAATCTGAACAATATTGTTCCATGTAAAAGGGCTCTAAGACGTTAGTTTCCCAAGCAGAATAACCCAAGTTTGCCAATCTGTCTTGGTGCTCCAACACACACACTCCCTTAATTACCTTTGGATACCTCCTTCGCACCCACTCTAAAAGTAATGACTTTTGCAGGATTTAAAATACCTTTACATTGGAAGGTCAGCATCAGCAGCCAGAGATTCTGGTTTTATTTAGTTGTCCGGCACTTTTTTTGTTAATTTAAGACAAAAAAAAAATAACAAACAGGGAAGCAGCAAATACACACAGTGTGTGTCAGCAGCCTCAGATGTCAACAGTCCAGCCACTATGAATTATTTGCAGGCCATACATAGCTAGCAGTGATTTTCTCAAACTACAAAGGGGTAGGAGACGTGGCTGTGTTGGCAGTGGAGGTGGTTGTGGACGGGAGAAGTTGGCACATCAAGTGGCTCCCACTGAAGCAACAGCTCCATGTTCTGCTAGAGGGGAGGCAATTACACTTCTGATCCTTAGTAGTTCTGTCTGTGCATTACATCAGCAGCTTGTAGATCAGGTCATAGAGTGGATAAAAGAGCATGCCTCAAATACCACCACCCCCTCTTCCTCCCAGTCCCAGGCACACAGCAGTCAGTCTGCACTACTCTGCCATGAGCATTCCCCTCTACTTCACCCCATGTCAAATCCCTGCATCATCCGAAGCAGTCCACATGGATTAGTCTGAGCAGCTGTATTCAATGTCATGGACGTCACCCAGGCAGTTGATACAACCAGAAGGAGAAGACCAAGACATTGAATGCACTGATGCCAACCAGTTTTTCCCTCCAAAGAGGAAGATGAGGGTGGGTCAATGTGCATGGTCAGCCTTTGACAGGTAATTCAAAATTGGCACAATTTTTGATCTAGGAGACCCTATGTGGGCTTTCTTTTGTTTTCAGTGACACCCCTGCCCTACAAGTGATCCCTATTTTCACCAGTTTCTGGGGGAAGCACAGTATTCCCCAGATGTATGGTTGTATTCCCATGCAATTTGGGTGACTTTGGCTTCATTGTGCACCCAATTTTTACTCCCATTGACTTTAATGGGAGTCGGAATCAACCGTTCCGACTCACAACGATTTTTGTGAAATCGGACCACTACTGGCACAATCCGATTATTCCGCTAATCGCTCATCACTATCTATGAACAATACCTCAATAAGCAACTAGTGAACAGTCATTGCTCTGAGTAGAAGTAAGCCACAACTGCTGTTCATGTGTTTCATCAACTTTTCTGAGATATTATATGAACGATAGTTGTTCTATGTAAAGCTACCTCTACTCTGTTGTTGCCTAATGTCTCAGTGTCCTTCTCTCTTCAGTATCTCCGAGGTCCTCACCCTATGCCAGGCAGATGCAGAGACCATCCTCAATAACCTGGGATTTGCCTGCGAGAAAACCTGTTCTATGTATAAAATACCTTCCCGTTTTTTTTTCATCCCGTCTAAAGCAGAAGGCATCAGTTTCACAAAGTATTTTGAATCTGTTTCACATAGAATAAAGATAGGAGACTCCAGCTACATACCAGCAGGTAACCTGATTACTGAGAATAATACCTTAACTCCAGACACTGGTGTAACTATAGGGGATGCGGTTGCACCCGGGCCCAGGAGCCTTAGGGTGCCCATAAGGTCTTTCTTCTCCATATAGGGAGCCCAGTAGTATGAATAAAGCATTATAGTTGGGGGCCCTTTAAAGGTTTTGCATTGGGGCCCAGGAACTTCAGGTTACACTTCTGCGTTAAGGACTTAAGAGACGTTGGGGGGCCCCAAGATAAAGTTTTTCACCTGGGCCCATGAGCCTTTAGCTACGCCCCTGACTCTAGGTGTGCAGTTAATAAGGGGTGCAGAGGTAATAGTTGCAGTTGAGGGACCCTGAAGACCCTACTACCATGTAGGAGACACCATTTTTATACCAGGTAGACGGTTGGCGGGGTCCTTATTACAGTTACAAACTTAAACTTGTCTGTAAATATGTCGACAGAGCACATTTGTTTGTAGATTCGATTCTGCATTTCTAGTTTTGTAGCATCTAGATAAATCGTTGTGCTGTTTTTATTCTGGTTTGACCTCTTGCCTACATGCATTCCTCACACTAATTTTCTTTATGTCTTTTTAGATGATGAATTACTGAATGACACCCTATATACACTTCCAAATTCATACCCTTTCATAAGGACACCAGAGAAAAAGAACGCCCACCCAAGACATTCGACCCAAGAGTATATGTCCATCATACATGAGTATATGTCAAGTGAAAGAACGTCCTTCCTATTGAGCTGAGAACAAGAAGGTCCACAACCCAAATGTATCTTCTGGCGGAGCACTACAGTGTCATAGAGCTTTCACACAGATTGATTAAAGACTAAAAACAACAAAATCCTGATAGGGGTCTTCTATCGACCACCAAAAGCAACAGCAGAAACTGAAGACTTACTACTAAGGCAGATAGAGGAGGTGTCAAAACGAAACGAAGTAATTATCATGGGGGACTTTAATTACCCAGATATAACATGGGAGAACGAAACCTGCAAATCTCACAGGGGTGATAAGTTCTTGAGAGTAATTAAAGACAATTACCTGAACCAACTTGTGCAGGAACCAACAAGAGGGAAAGCCATTCTGGACCTAGTGCTAACTAACAAACCGGAACGTATAAAGGGGGTGCAGGTTGAGGGGCACTTGGGGAACAGCGACCACAATATAATCAACTTCCAGCTGTCAATCAATAGGATGCCTTATCAAGGAGTAACAAAGAAACTAAACTTTAGTAAAGCAAAATTTGATGAGCTTAGAACTACTATCGGTAACATTAATTGGGACAACATCCTCAAAAATATCAGTACGGAAGAAAAATGGGAAGAGTTCAAAAGGATCCTAATCGCCTCATGTGAGCAGTTCATTCCCTTCAGAAATAAAAGTAACTCAGCTAAAAGGAAACCAATGTGGCTCGACAAGACGGTACGAGGGGCAATAAACGAAAAGAAGAAAGCGTTCAAACTACTAAAGCAACAAGGCAGCGAAGAAGCGCTAAAATCATACAGGGAAAAAAACAAAATATGCAAAGATACGATTAAAACTGCCAAAGAGGAAGCGGAAAGACGGATCGCAAAAGAGAGCAGAAACAACCCGAAGCTATTTTTCAACTACATAAACAGCAAAAGGATTTGCAGGGAGAGCACTGGCCCTTTAAAAAACAATGCAGGAGAAATCATTGATGATGACGAAGGGAAAGCAAATCTAATAAACAGTTTCTTCTCAAGTGTGTTCACCAAAGAAAAGGAAATGCCACACGAGGAGCAGAGGAATAAAACGAACCCCTCACAAAATATCTCATACCTAACGCAGGAGGAGGTGCGGAAGCGTCTAAAGAAAACTAAAATTGATAAATCACCGGGCCCTGATGGATTACACCCAAGGATACTAAAGGAACTAAGTGACGAGATAGCTAGGCCGCTATACCTTATATTTCTAGACACTATCAAGACTGGAGTAGTACCATTGGACTGGCGCATTGCCAACGTGGTACCAATCTACAAAAAAGGGAGCAAAAGTGAGCCTGGTAACTACAGGCCAGTAAGTCTCACTTCAGTAACGGGAAAAATTTTCGAGGGGATTCTGAGAGACGCCATCGATGAGTACCTCAAGGAGATTAAGGGAATAACTCCTCACCAGCATGGATTCATGAAGGGTCGCTCATGTCAGACAAATCTGATCAGTTTCTACGATGAAGTAAGCTCTAAGCTGGACCAGGGAGAATCTATTGATCTTGTATATCTGGACTTCTCTAAAGCCTTTGACACCGTGCCACATAATAGGCTAATATACAAAATGAGGCAGCTCGGACTGGGCGAAAACGTGTGTAAGTGGGTAAAAAATTGGCTCAACGATAGAAAGCAGAGGGTGGTAATAAATGGTTCGTACTCTGATTGGACCACAGTCGCTAGCGGGGTGCCACAGGGTTCAGTATTAGGCCCCACTCTGTTCAACATATTTATTAATGACTTGATAGAGGGGCTGCACAGCAAAATATCAATATTTGCAGATGACACAAAATTATACAATGTAATTAATGCAACGGAGGACAATATGTGGCTACAAACGGACCTGGATAAGCTGGGGGCTTGGGCAGAAAAATGGCAAATGAAGTTCAATGTTGAAAAATGTAAGACTATGCACATGGGCAAGAGGAACGGATGTCACGAATATTCACTTAATGGGGTACCACTAGGGAAAAGTGATATGGAAAAGGATCTGGGGGTATTAGTGGATAATAGACTAAACTGGAGTAACCAATGCCAGTCAGCCGCTGCAAAGGCAAACAAAGTCTTGGGGTGCATCAAAAGAGGAATAGGGGCGAAGGACGAGAACATCATCCTCCCACTATATAAGGCACTTGTCAGACCTCACATGGAATACTGCGTACAATTCTGGACACCGGTGCTCAGGAAAGATGTCACAGTGCTTGAGGGGGTTCAAAGAAGAGCGACTAAACTAATACATGGAATGACGGGACTGGAATACCCAGAGAGGCTATCCAAATTGGGACTATTTACTCTAGAAAAAAGAAGGTTAAGAGGCGACCAAATAACCATGTATAAGTACATGAGGGGACAACACATGGATCTCTCCCGCGATCTGTTTACACCCAGGACCTCGACGGTAACAAGAGGACATCCGCTACGATTAGAGGAAAGTAGGTTTCATCACCAACACAGAAAGGGGTTCTTTACTGTAAGAGCAGTTAGACTGTGGAACTCTCTACCGGAGGAAGTGGTGATGGCAAAATCCATAGAGGAGTTTAAAAGGGGACTTGATGTCTTTCTGGAGAAGAAGGATATTACAGGATATAAATATTAGGTTAAGTGTCAATCCTGGAATATAGGCAGGTAGGAACTATTAGGGGTTGATCCAGGGAACAGTCTGATTGCCATTAGGGAGTCGGGAAGGAATTTTTTCCCCAAAAGGGCTAATTGACTTCTGGCCTTGGGGTTTTTTGCCTTCCTCTGGATCAACACAGTAGGATAGACAGGCTGGACTAGATGGACAATGTCTTCATTCGGCCTTACATACTATGTTACTATGTTATTTAACCTGCAGACTATCCAAAAACACGTCTGTAAATGAGACATTTAATATTTATTTGTAAGTAATATATTCTAGAGCCGTCAAAGGTCCCATGTAATGGTGGGTGAAGATCAGGCCAGTAGAGACATGATATTTAAATTTCCATTTGTACAAAGTACTAGTAAAATTAATCTGTCAGTGTACCCAGACTGTTAGGATATACAGGTGGCCAAAAATATGGAAACACCAGAGCTGTAGTCTGCTTCTTTTACATCACAACCCTAGGCAATGATCATCTGTCTCTGTCAGTCAACACACATTTCCGTCCATGCTGGATGCAGGTTTTTCCTGTCTTAGTGTATGCAGTCATAATCTTAGATACTGTGCCTCGTGATATCACCAAAAATTCTGCTACCTTTGCTAAAGAATTACCCACCATACGGGCCCCAACAATTTGACTAAGTTGGAATTCCGTGAGCCCTGCTATGATAACCTCGCAACTGAGCAGAACACTGTCTCAAATACAAATGATGCTTACCACGTGTTGGCGCTGTTATAGGGATCATTGCATCACGCAACAACTAAACCACCTCCTACTAACTGCACTGTAGTGCACATGTATAGCTCCCTGACCACTACACGCATGGGATTTTAATCATTAGCGCTAAGTGGCCCTTTTGATATAGTTACAATTTACTGGTAGTATTGTGAAATATGATTTATAATCCCATATAACATAAGGCATGCATTTCATATAGTGTTTCCATATTTTTGTCTACCCCTTTATATAAATAAAATCAATATGGCCAAAACACATATGCCGCATCTGTAACACTGATACTTACTTTGCTGGGTGGAAGTCAATCACAGCTTATATTTCTTAAAAACTTTAAAAAGAACAAGAATTAAGAGGAACATTATTGACATAACATGAAAAAACTTGTTTGGAAGAAAAATGCAGACAAACGAATCAACTTCTCAAAGACATCGCCTGCTGTGACTTGAAGACTAGAACTGTGAGGAAGAGCAAGATAATAAACCAAAACTCCACCATTTTTTGTCAAAAACTAGAGATGAGCGAGCATACTCGCTAAGGACAATTACTCGAGCGAGTATTGTCCTTAGCGAGTACCTGCCTGCTCGAAAGAAAAGATTCGGGTGCCGGCGTGGGTGAGAGGTGAGTTGCGGGAGTGAGCAGGGGGGAGCGGGGGGGGAGAGAGGGAAAGAGAGATCTTCCTTCCGCTCCTCCCCGCTCTCCCCAGCCGCTCCCCGCCGGCACCCGAATCTTTTCTTCCGAGTGGGCGGGTACTCGCTAAGGACAATGCTCGATCGAGTAACTGTCCATAGCGAGTATGCTCGCTCATTTCTATCAAAAACGTTTTCTTTTGTATAATTAAAACAATTTAGCAAAAATATTTTTTAGTGTTTTTTATATATAACGATTTAAAAAAATAATGTTATAATTGTTTTAGCATTTTCTTTAACAACATGTGTTAGGCTATATATAATCTTCGTGAAAAAATTAAATCAAGCACCTAGAAGGAGTAGTCGTTTTGCTACAAAACTTGGCATGCAGTTACATCTCATGAAACCGACGCAGCAGGAATATCACTGGTACCGGGGAAAATCCAACAGAGGTGTGGCATAGTTTTTTTTCAGCCTGTCAAAGCCTAGAGCAATGGCACAGGGTAGGACTCAAATGATTAGAGTTGTGGTGATTAGATGAACATTCTTGTCACCTGAGACCTAAAAGTGGTTCCACCCTTGGCCTATAAAAGGCTCTCAGAGGCTCCTTGTCTGCAGTGACCTCTTCTTCTGCTTGTGTAGAGCTTGGTGACCACTAGACATGACTCTACGAGCCAATCTAAGAGATTTTGCTCAGTTATCAGAGTTTGATAAGACCAAGTTGGATAGTCATATTAACGAATGGTCCATCATGTGGGCCATTCTGACCAGACTGTTAGGGGATGCTTGGAGCAGTGGTTGCATGAGGGCCCACACACAAGCTGACGGGGCTCAGGATGCCCTCGACAGACAAACAGTGGAGAGTATTGTCTGAGTATTCGAAAAACACAAACTGCTCCAACTGTTTCATTGTCCATCATCCAGAGTCAGGTGGCACCATCGTTACAGGCCCGTGTCTACCTGAACCATTTCCAGGTCCTTGGCTGAAGGACATTTTGGTCTCATGGCACCCATTACGTGTACTGCTTTTGACACCCACCCACTGTCACCTCTGTTTTTAGTGGTGTTGTGAACGACAAAACAGGACTGCTATAGAGTGTAACAACATATACCTGGTGTGAGTACTGGTCCATAACTACAAGAGCAGTTACCTCAGCCGATATGCTCGCAGCCATGTTATTGAGTCAGAATATGTATCATATCTAATATCCAAGCTAGAGGTGGTACAACAGGGTACTAGAGCCTCCATGCCCCCCTGTATCACATCTTGTATCCAAGCTAGAGGCAGTACAACGGTACTAGAGCCTCCATGCCGACCCGTATCACATCTTGTATCCAAGCTAGAGGCAGTACAACAGGGTACTAGAGCCTCCATTCACACCCATATCACATCTTGTATCCAAGCTAGAGGCAGTACAACAGGGTATTAGAGCCTCCATGCCTACCTGTATCACATCTTGTATCCAAGCTAGCGGCGGTACAACAGGGTACTAGAGCCTCCATGTCCACCTGTATCACATCTTGTATCCAACCTAGAGGCGGTACAACATGGTACTAGAGCCTCCACACAATTTCGTTTAATTTAGTAAAATACCACATTATTAATCCCACATGGTGAATGCCATCAGAAAACAATATGCAGTGCCAGAATTCCCCCCCCCCCCTGAAAAATTGAACTAAAAGTAATTAAAAAGTCGTATTTAATCCAAAATGGTAAAAATAAAAACTACAGATCACCTTGCAAAAAATGAGCCCTCCCATAACGCCATCAACCGAAAAGTTATTGGGGTCAAAAGATGATGAGATAAAATAGATTTTTAAAAAAGGTATTTCCTTTTTATTCTAAGTAGCGCCACATAAAAAAAGACTATATAAATTTGGAATCACCATAATCGTACTGATCCATGGAGGCTTTGAGAATAAAGATACCATGTCATTTTTACTGCACTCTGAACATCATAAAAGCAGACCTCCCCCAAAAATGGCAAAATGACATTTTGTAACCGTTTGTTCCCACTTAGAAGTTACTAAAAGTTTTCCAATACATTAGATTTCCCCTGCCTTCTGGGAGTCCAGGTGATCCCTTTTTTCATGATACTTCAGGGGATAGTTGGTGAATTTCTTTTTTATTCCAATGAAGATACTGTTAGCATTTTACATTTTGCCACTAGGTGGCAGAATACTACAATAAATATAGTATGCAGCCTGCCTTCCAGTATTTATCTACACTCTTGTTAAGTAGGGGATTTAAGGGAAAACCATCATGGCAGATCTTCTCTCATTAAACTGTGTTTTATAAATTTTAGTAGAATGAATAATTTAATCAAACTCAAGGCTGGATTTATCATTAGCCACAGTAGGCAGCAGAGGGTGGGAATTATATCATGCACGGAGTTAATCTCAATGTATTTTCTCCTGTTAGCATATACATGAATTTAGGGAGTAAGAGGAACCGTCTCATGTATGTTTAATCAAGTTGGAATAAAGTACAATACACTCGATTCCTGTACTATATATTCCTTGCAGAAAGAGAAAAGTTGGGAAATAAGGGAGGGGGCGACGGCTACGGTACATGATAGAATGCAGAACTTAGCATAGTGCAGGCAGAGAGTCCTGCAATATGTATCACACTATGCTAAAATATTAGAGGAGCCTGCACTCTACTATGGAGAATAAGAATGAAGACCGTCTGCAGCATATATTAGCCATAATACTAGTACAGGTGGCTGGGACCTTAGGAGGCAGTGAATTTTAGATAAAAAGGGGAGGAAGACCTGAGAAGACTCAGACCTCAAGGGTGGATTTCAGAAAGGCAGATTTTAATGAACTCAGAAAGAGGGTAGGAAGAATCCAATGGCTGGATGTTCTTAAGGACAGAAATGTCCAAGAAGGTTGGGAAATATTGCAAAATGAGATTCTCAAAGCCCAATCGTTAACAATCCCTAAAAGAAGGAAGAGTGGGAGGCATTTAAAGAGACCAGGATGGATAAACACAGAACTTAAAGGGGTTGTCCCGCGCCGAAACGGGTTTTTTTTTTTTTTTCAAGCCCCCCCGTTCGGCGCGAGACAAACCCGATGCAGGGATAAAAAAAAAACAGATAGTACTTACCCGAATCCCCGCGGTCCGGCGTCTTCATACTTACCTTGTGAAGATGGCCGCCGGGATCTTCACCCTCGGTGGACCGCAGGGCTTCTGTGCGGTCTATTGCCGATTCCAGCCTCCTGATTGTCTGGAATCGGCACACGTGACGGGGCGGAGCTACGAGGAGCCGCTCTCCGGCACGAGCGGCCCCATTCACCAAAGGAGAAGACCGGACTGCGCAAGCGCGTCTAATCGGGCGATTAGACGCTGAAGATTAGACGGCACCATGGAGACGGGGACGCCAGCAACGGAACAGGTAAGTGAATAACTTCTGTATGGCTCATAATTAATGCACAATGTACATTACAAAGTGCATTAATATGGCCATACAGAAGTGTATACCCCAACTTTGTTTCGCGGGACAACCCCTTTAACCCCTTAAGGACATGGCCCTTTTTTCCATTTTCGTTTTTTCCTCCTATTAAAAAATTGTAACTCCTTTATTTATCCATCGACGTCGCTGTATGAGGGCTTGTTTTTTGCAGGACGATTTGTATTTTTCAATGGTGCTATCTAATGTACCGTATAATGTACTGAAAAACTTTTCAAACATTCTAACTGGAGTAAAATGAAAAAGAAACAACATTCTGCCATCTTTCAGTGCGTCTTGTTTCTACGGCGCACAAACTGCAACAGAAATGACCTGATAACTTTATTCTACGGGTCAGTACGATTACTACGATACCAAACAAAGTTATTGTTTTTTTGCTGTACTACTTTTATTATTTTTCAAAGATATTTAAATTTTTTTAAATTATTTTCTGCCCTCATTTTCGGAGCCAATAACTTTTTTATTTTTCTGTCGACATACTTGTGCGACGGCTTATTTTCTTGGAGATAGGGTGACCAAAAAAGTGCATTTCTGGCATTCTTTCTTTATTTTTTTTGACAATGTTCATCGTGAGGGGTAAATAATGCATTAATTTGATAGATCAGACTTTTACAGGTCTTCCTGGTGGCATAAAGAAACACTGATACCAATTGTTTTATTGTAAATATGGCAAGAGGGGGATTTTTTGAACTTTTTATTACTTTTTTTAAAATAATTAGTAAAAATGTATTGATCTTCTTTTTAATTTTTTTGTTAAGTCCCCAGAGGGGGCAACAACTTGCGATGCTTTGATCGCTCCTGCAGTGTGATGCAATGCCACAGCATTGCACTATATTGCAATCGAGCAGTCAGTCTATCAAGCCACCCCACGGGCATGACTTGATAGGCATTCTGCCAAGACGGCCCTTTCAGCATGCCCCGGATGCCATGACACCGGCACAGCTCGGTGTGATCTCATCGCGAGGGGCCGTACGGGACCCCTGAACATCGTTACCCCTCCAATCATCGGTGTGTGGCTAATTGGAGCTGTTGCCGCTGCATGTCAGCTGTAAGAAACAGCCTGCACCCGCGATGGATGAAGAGAAACTGCCCCACTATCTCTCTTCATACATACCCGGATGCTGCAGAATGTAAATTCACGCCCTGCAACGTTAGAGGGGAATATCTAAAGAAGAATATACTGCAGTCGGCAGTAACTGTATGCCAAATGTCAGAAAAGCTAAAGATAATAATGAATTGAGGCTTCAATTGTACGAGAGATGCCAAAAGCGATAAAGGAGGATTTTGAGAGTATGTCAAAAGCAAAAGAAAAGTCAAAGTTGCTATCGGATGCTTATAGTATGGAAATGGTGAATTGGGTAAGAATGATGTTGAGAAGGACGAACTTCTAAATTCCTATTCTGTATTGGTTTTCTCTCAGAAAATAGATGGAACATCAGCTGATCTTCCATGTGCTTTTGGGGAAATAAAAGAATGCAGGCTATTTAATGGTATTAAACAAGAAGAAATGCAAAGTCCTACATCTGGGCAAAAAAAATGAAAAGAGCACATACAGATTGGGAGGAACTTGGCTAAGTAGCAGCAAATGTGGAAAAGACCTGGGTATACTGATAGATCATAGACTGAACATGAGTCAACAATGTGATGCATCAGCCAAAAAGGCAAACACAATTCTGGAATGTATTAGGAGAAGCATAGAGTCTAGATCATGTGAGGTCATTATCCCCCTCTACTCTTCCTTAGTCAGACCTTATCTGGAATACTGTGTCCAGTTCTGGGCACCCCACTTTAAAAAAGACATAGATAAACTGGAGCAAGTTCAGAGAAGAGTTACCAAGATGGTGAGCGGTCTGCAAATCATGTCCTATGAGGAACGGTTAAAGGATCTGGGAATGTTTAGCTTGCAAAAAAGAAGGCTGAGAGGAGACTTAATAGCTGTCTACAAATATCTGAAGGGCTGTCACAGTGCAGAGGGATCAGCCCTATTCTTATTTGCACAAGGAAAGACTAGAAGCAAAGGGATGAAACTGAAAGGGAGGAGACATAAATTAGATATTAGAAAAAACTTACTGACAGTGAGGGTGATCAATGAGTGGGACCGGTTACCACAGGAGGTGGCGAGTTCTCCTTTAATGGAAATCTTCAAACAAAGGCTGGACAAATATCTGTCTGGGATGATTTAGTGAATCCTGCACTGAGCAGCGGGTTGGACCCGATGACCCTGGAGGTCTCTTCCAACTCTACCATTCTATGAGTTCCACCCTGGGCGGTAGTCACAGGGAGTCTACAGGTCCATATGTTATGGCGATCATTACAATTTTATAAATCCTCTGCAATCCTGAATAAAGTATTTCTCTCCACTGAGTGGCGATCTATGATCATGCACTGCTGCGATTGCTGCATCAGAAGCATGGCAGCGATGGATTCAGGGCTGGGGACCAGTAGGTGCAGCGTCTGGAGGACACTAGTGTAAACATGCCGCGGGAAATGGAATGTATTAGCTCAGTCTTTCAGCTGCTGAGCCATGGATTTTAAGTGAACTAAAATACATCGTTCGAATGAAAACCCCTTTATGTCAGTCGTATTCACACCCTGTTTGGTGTCGTTATTTAGCTTTTTTTTGTTCTGCCTGTTAGCTAAATTCTCCAGATAAAGTCCATTTTATTCCTAGCTTCTATGCAGGTGAATGCAGTCTACTATATAATACACTCTAAGAAGCTATTTAAGCACAATAGTGAGGCTCAATACTATAATTACGGACTGAGAGTCCTGAAAAACATCTGCCGCCAGGATGCCTGCTTTATCCCATGTATCTCCAGTCCTAAGAACCTCCAGAAACATTAATATACAGTACATAGTGTATGTATGAACTATATTGGAAGAACTTCGTATAAGTTTTGCTTTTATATGATTTCTACTTTAGGTTTTTTTGTCTTTTACTAGACTAAAGTATTCAATGTATGGAATGCTATTTTACAATCAAAGCTAGCCTGACTTCTCAAAAGTACATTTGTTTTCCATGGGAAGACAAAGTGCTAGTCCAATGAAATTCAGTATCCGACTGTGTTTGGATTAAAAACGTCTTCACAATTTTCATTCTTGTTTTATACATTAGCTTTCTTCTCCAACCTTCCTCTAAGTGTAACAATTGCAGTTCCCTGCAGACATTTCCTAAAACGCAGCATCAGGGCCGTAGTAAAGACTCATCAGTCCTGGAGCAAAAGTTCATCTTGCTACCTCACAATATATGCCCCCTACTTTGATACAGGGGCTGTTTAGTAGTTTACCCCTGAATTAAGTAGGCACCAAATAGTAGATATCAGTTCTCCACACTGAAAAGTGACTGCAATATACTGATATCCAATGACCATAATTGACGTCTTCTCTGATTGAAGTCATCTCTTTTCCATTTACTTCTCTATCCAAGTCCAGACCGCTATGAAGATTTCTTCCAGTTATGACACGATTCTGAACCACAAATTCCCCATCTTGCTGCTACATCTGTCCCTTTCCTTGCCTCTACACAGTAATAGTGCCCTTCTTTATGCTCCACACAGCAGTAGAACTCTTGTCTGCCCTACCCAATTCAACCAATGTGCCCACCACCAAATAATAGTGCCTCTAATAGTAATAATACCCCGTTTGTGTCCCTACAAAGTAATAGGTGCCTGGGTACCCCATTGTGTACCCAGTTCCATTCTGTCCTCCATAGGTAGTTCCCACCCTTGTATACCCCACAAGGTAAAAGTGCCGCCATAAGTCCCTTTGTGCCCGCCAACTCTTCTCCTGACTGTACTGTTAGATGTTTAAAGGGGTTGTGGCAAGATGTACAACCTGTCAGAGAATGTGGGGCCCAGGGTGAACAGCTCAGCTCCACAGGTCCCTCTCTCGGCACCCCAGTAATTAGCTGATTTTGCCAGAGAAACCATGGCTAACTATACAGTTACCCTGCAATAAACACAAGAAAAATGTACAGTTGTCCTGTAATACCAGCACAACAGAAGGTCCATCAGCATGGGAACCACTCTTACTAAGTGGCTTTTCTGTCTAGGTAATTAAGGGGCTCCTGAATGGGGACCCTGCTCTATGAAGTTCATATTCCCTAATACAGGGCATATGAACATGCTCTCCTTCCTCGCCTTTCTTCTACACTTCAGCACCTTAAAGCATTCGAGAGGAGGACACAGAAGGAGGATACAAGATAGGCCATTTTCACATCTGCATTCGGGGGTTCTATATTCTACTCCATTATGGAAATCCCCTGGCTGAACGTACCAGTTTTGTGACGTAACCAAACAGTGCTAAATGGACCCTATTCACTACAATGAGGTCCCTTTGGTTTCTGCTTGGTTATCTGGCATTTTACTGGATGAAAAAGTCCTTCATTCAGGACTTTTTCATCCAGAATTTTATGCTGGTTGTGCAACAGAATCTCCAACTGAAGACCCCAAATGCAGATATGAACATAGCCAAACACAAGCTGCTGGCTTTAGGGGCCCAGACTCAACAGTAACCTCTGTGATCACTTATAGCTATGCCACTATGCAGCATACCCTTCACCCTTTAAGCTAGTATTTAGGCAAAAAAACATTTGTCATCATGATTAGATCATGACATTCTTGTGTATAGAGAAGAATAAAAGACTTGAATTTCAGCAGCCTTTAACTTCCTCCTGGAAGTTACAGAGAAAACATGGTTGAGATATAGCTGGAATAACTTGAATATCTTACCCATTGACAGAATTACAAGCTGTCTGTGTGTCTATAGAGGAACTTGCTAAGGTTGTGTTCACATTCACACTGACATTCCATTGGGGGTTCTGCGACTTTGGATGGCCAGAATAGCACAGGATGACTATGATTATACGTCAGTGGGGCTTGTCAGTTACTATAAGGCTAATGTAAGTTGAGTGTAGCAGAGGTCGGTGACATAACACCATATTTCAGATGTGATTTTGCTTCCATAATATGGATGTGCATCTATGATGCTTTGAAGTTTGGGTCAGGAATCCCATGAACAGGCCAGGATACATGTCCCTATTACAGACACATAATTGCATCTGAAATACGATGGTGTGTCATCGACCAAAGGCTTGTGGTTACAAGAACGCCAACATTAACTTAAGAAGGCAGTCTGTCTCCCTACAGTGTAGAGGGGAGTGCATAGAAGAGAGAAGTGTATTGTGGGGGGAGCGCGGAGGAGGGAGAAGTGTATTGTGAGCTACTGGACTTGTAGAGACAGTGACCATGACCGGACTTGCAGCTAAACTGTATGTCTAAGGCTGCTTTCACATCTACATTGGAACTTGTGCTAGATGTTCCATCACAGATCCAGCTAAAAATACCGGAAGAAAAAAAGTTGCATGCAGTACTTTTTCTTCCAGCCAGAAGCTGGGCAGCTGGGCAGAAAGCGGGCGGACCCCATTATAGTCAATGGGGCTCGTCTGATGCTGTTGGGTCCAGTCCAGAGACAGAACCATTGAGCCACAGGGTTTCCTCTTTCCTGCTCCCCAAACGGAGCAGGAAAGCGTCATCCGTGCAGTAGATGTGAAACCACCATTGTAAACCTGACAATGATCAAGTTTGCTGACAATGACTTAGGAAGAAGGAGAGCTTTGCAGCACGACAATTGAACTTTGAAAGTAAATACTTCATATAGGTATAATACACGAGGATCTAAAAGCACCGTGAAGTTTTCATTTTTCACTTGCGGTAAGCTTTAAGTAGTAATTAATATGAATTATTATTTATTTACTGTATATTTAATTAAATTCTCCTTCTGTGTAGACTAAAGGGATTTCACCATGACTAAGCTGCAGACAGTAATTCTTAGTGGACTCAAAAGGACAAGAGAATATCTTGGCAGACTCTGAGGCAGGCATGCGGGGCAGAATTGATTTCTGCCAATCTCCAGACAAATAGGAGATCAAAGACACACAAAGGAGAGAGATGGTCCCAAAATGACAATGCTCAGTAGAAATGTATGTGCACATATACAGATATGCTAATATAGCTGAGTGGATGTGTTTTCTTCTGCTGGATTATGTATCGAAATGATAATTAATTTACAAGAAACCTTATTTTTCTAGAAAAGTTCTAAACAGAAACTGCATTTGACGGCGTGGTGCCATAGCAACCGGTAGTTTTGTTCGGTGTTCTGAATATAATGCAATTATTTCTTCTTACTCTACCATACAGGATTTATAATGTGGCAGAATTCAACATGAAACGCTGACATTGCCCTAACCTTTCCAGTTATGTTCTCCCAACTCACATCCAATCCTGCCTTCCCTTTAACAACCCATAACTTACTTATCTTTTGTACCGGCGGCTCATGAAGTCAGGCTATCTTCCTGCTACAATCTCCCATACAAAAAATGTTTTACAATATATATATTATTGCAGCATCTGACATCTACATATTAACACCTATTATTAATGTTATATTATACAGGACCTCCCAGCTCTTCTATATAATCCTATAAGTAATGTTAGTTAAAAAAAAAGTATTTCCAATAAAATGAAACTCTGGAACATATTACTTGTAGAAGTCTACATTGTGCTATTCCTCTGTAATCCCTCTTGGAAATGCAAAAATAAATTGACATGAGTGTTACCATTCCCCTAATCAAAAGGGACGTGTCCCTACAGCTGCTTCCACAGTTATAGCTCTGTTCAATAAAATGTCAGTTGGCATGGCAGAAACTCGATGGACTCCATGATAGTTAATGGGATCCATTCGGTGCCATCTGAATACATACCTGTCAAATCCAGCGCTTTCATTATTTTCGTTCTTCGGGTCCTATCACAGGGCCAAACAATGGAAATACAAATCACATATGTGAACCAAGACCTTTACCATGTGCTAGGGCATGTGTCAAGAATGACTTTGGGATATTGCAAAGTTCAGAACTTATACGGAGGATCAGTCCCCAGAGGCTTTCAGACGATGGGTTTCTTTGGACACATTGGAATGCCCAGGCCATGCTCAAGGAATAGTTTGATATCAGGTCTAGTCAGGAAGCCCCCCAGGCTGGAATCTAATTGGTAAGATGGGATAGGGCCATAAGCTATCCTACCTGGGGTACAGCAGAGCCACAGTTCTTTTAAAGTTTTGGAGGACCACAACTTACTGGATAAACGTGTCCTTACTGGCCTACAGTATAACACAGAGTGGAAACACAATGCAGTCTTTACTCCAAGAGGTCTTTTCATCGTGAGGGTCTGGCTGGACTTAGTACCGGTACCGCCTGCAGTTTTATCTTTCTTCCTCTGAGATAAGCTGACTGTCCGCTGGACACATTTTGCAGTACTGAGCCTGATACTCCCGTAGGGAAAGGATCTTCAACAGTCAGAGACTTCGTCCTTAATTCAGTCCCGAATGTTTCTGAGTTTCACCTCATGCTAGGCTTCTTCATTTTCATTATGCACTATTGCTTACACAAGCCTAGATTGTGAATAGGCAAGCAATAGTTTACAATTGAACAACAACTTTAATACCTTTTTATTAATACTGTATAGTATAATATTGCTTAGTATTTTCATGCCATGAGCATATTGTTACTTCGGTGAAAAGATATAATTTATTACCGTAAGCAACAATTTCACTCTCAGAACAGAGACTTAACTATAAGAAATGCAGAGGTAGCAGTCACATCTTTGTCCTATCGCTCCTGAGGTGACCCAAGTGCACTTAAGCCACATAAGTAGACACCAGTGTTATAAATGATACTTTATATCGTTACATATTTTACATTGGTACTCAGAAATAATACATGTGACTAATGTAAATGTTATTATATATCTTATATATCAACAGCCTACAGCTCCCCTTTCCCTACTTGCACGCTCTGTATGACTGGGGAAATGCCTTCAATCATCAAAAAAAATCGCATACGTCCGGTTTCACGCAAGTGTATTACTGGCGCATTTATACGTTAATACAGGCAAGTGTTACGGCCTGACCCCGGGTCTCCGGCCCAAGCTAATAGCATCTCAGTTTCCTATCTGAGCTCTGAGTAGGCGAACAAAGGTTGGGCCTGGACATTTATCCACATTTCAGATGCATAAATACGCCTGTGATATGCTTGTATAAAGTTGCCTAAAGCTGTAAATTTCCATTGAGAGGAAGGTTAGTGCGTATATCCTGCGCAATCACTCGGAATTCAAATGTAGATGGTGGTAACCAATTTTGTGCCTGAAAAAGGTCATTCGTCAAGTATGTATAGATCGGTATACTACCTGATGAAGGGCCCGGTCAAGGTTCAAAACATGTTATGTCTCTGCCAATTAAACTAGTTTAACACCATCTACATTTGGACTGAATGTGGTTGTGTCGGATATGTGATCTATTCTTCCTTGCTGCATAAACGATGGACGATGAGCTGAACGATGAGCGTTTAGTGTAAATAGCACCCATTCAGTACTGAACAGCCACTATGTTAAGCGAATGGAGAGGGGCAGGGGAGAGCGAGGAGAGAAATCTCATCCAGTCTCCCCACTGCGGTCCAGCGATACTAGTATGTGTGGGGATGAGTATCAGGCATCGTTTGCCCGGCATTCGTTCTGTCTAAATGGGCCTTTACATTAGAACTAGACCTAATAATCAGTTACATTCTGAAATGACATTGGGAGCTGACAGCATATCCAGATACAGTAGAAAAGTGCAATGTATCTTATGTTTAATACAACTTATTCAGGGGAGCAGCCTTGATCTAACTATTAACCACTTCATGCTGTGGAGTTTTTGCATAAAACTGCAAATAGAAGACAGGGGAAGTAAGGCATGGAGCTGCAGCATTTCTTTCTTATCCTGTGCGTAGGGCTCTGCATGCTGTGCATGCTGTGAGAGGGGAGAGGGAGTAACAAGAAAAGACATGAACTTGGCTCTGAGCACACAGCACAGCTCTAGCATTAAACCAGGAAGAGCCTGTTCACCAAGCAAGCATAGAGAGAGAAAATCTGCATACACAAAAGCAAGCAAAAGGGTGGAAAAAACCCAAAATACGCAGGTTAGGTGCACTACATTTCATATACATCTCCTTTTTTTAAAGGGGCTTTCCAAGCAAAAACTATTGATAGGTTATCAGTAGTTAATTTCCAGGGATGTGCCGCTTGGGATCCCAGGCGATACACTGATTGCCCTGCCTGCTGTCAGCTGGCTTTACTCCCATTGAAATCATTAGGAGCTGAAACAGCTGTTACAAATCCATGTCCGACCCCGATGTCAGAGGTGGAAGTACCGGAAGTGTAAGAGCTGTGTCAGTTTTCATTGATTTCAATGGTAGTGAAGCCAGGTATAGCATTTCTGCTCCCGCCTTCTATGACGACGTCCAGCCCTGCTGCACTGATAGCAGACCAGGTGATCAGCTCATCACCGGTAACCTGCCATTCAGGATTGCCGGCATACAACTATTGAGAATAGGTCATCAATAGTTTTTGCCGGAAAAACCTGTTTAAGTGTTATGCTATATAATAATATAGTGTTATATGTTTTCAAGTTCATAGAGAGAAAAGTGTACTTTACATTGTGACTAGAGATGAGCGAGTATACTCGGTAAAGGCAATTGCTCGAGCGAGCATTGCCTTTATCGAGTACCTGCCCGCTCGAGATGAAACGTTCAGGTGCCGGCGCGGGGGGAGCAGTGAGTAGCGGCTGTCAGCAGGAGGGAGGGGGGGGGGAAGAGGGAGATAGATCTCCCCTTAGTTCCGCTCCGCTCTCCCCCGCAGCTCCCTGCCCGCCGCCGGCACCAGAACGTTTCATCTTGAGCAGGCAGGTACTCGCTAAAGGCAATGCTCCCTCGAGCAATTGCTCTTAGCGAGTATACTCGCTCATCTTTAATTGTGACTGAATCTGAACTTTAGTTTGTAATGCAGCAAATACCTGACAAGGTCTCTATTTTATACATTTGTACGTATTTAATTTAAAAAAAACTAATTCAGCCCATTACCAGGAAGGTCTGTGAATTGGGTAGCAAAACTTTTTTAGACATAAATGAGTATTCAGGTGCCCAAACGTTACATTGTACCAATTCTCATTATATTCTACTCCATTCTATTTATTTGAAAAGAATCTATTGAAATAGTTGATAAAATGATGGTCTAAACCTTTTTATATTTGAAGATATCTTGTTTTCTTCGCAATATATAGACATTATGTCAAGAAGAAAATTGTTCTAGACTTTTGTCATGATCAGGTGTCACCCAAAGCAGTGATGTAAGCAGTGGTAATGCAGCAGCTTTCCTGATATACTAGTATAAAGGACATAGAAAATGCATAGAGAGCAAGTGAAAGGATATTCCAGGCATATTACAACTGTTCTGAATTCAAGCAACAGCTCTACAATGACACTATTGTTAATATGTTTTTATAACTTACTCAGCCTCCTTATAGCAGTCATGTGACCTGCCATCATAGAAGCCATGGCGCATCCGCTGATGTCATGACTATTGAATTGTTCCTCCCCTGTCTATATGGTTCGGGGTATCTAACAAGAGAATGAGTGGACCTAATTGATGAGAGATTTACAGCTTCCGGGTCAGACGGTCCAACACAGACAAAAGATCCCTGGTGAGAAAAGGCATAAATGCCCTGCAGGGGCGTAAAGCTTTATCGATCCAAGGCATGGAATAAAGAGCGTAAGGGGAGATAGAGGACTCAAGGTGCACCCACTATCGGCGCCATGAAACCAGTCCATTAAATGCGCTAGCACGAAGGCATGATGGTTAAGCAAAAAGACTGGGAGACTTGTGCCACCATTGAGTTTAGATCTGTATAGGAACCTATGACTCAGATGTGGTTTTATTGAGCCCCAACAAATTTGGAAATGGCCTAGGACAGCTGTGTGAAAAAGAAGGATGGTAATGTTATCAGGAGGGCCTAAAATAAGTAAAGGAACCATTTTAATGATATTTATCCAACTAAACCAGGAAAGATGGGCACAATCATAGAATTGTAAGTCTGCAATAGTACGGGAAAGGAGTGTATGGAAGTTAGATTGGTAAAGATGGGTGAAAGAATAGCACCTGAACACCAAGATATCTGATAGACTCTAGTGGAAAGAGAATGATTCCTTAAGGGAGGCAACCTCAGCAAGGGAAGTATTTAAAATTTCAGCTCTGGATGAGTTTACCTTAAAACTACTAACAAATCCACATTTAGTAAACTCATTTAAAATGGAAGGAAAGGAAGTTATGGGATGAGAGACATATAGAGAATTAAGTCATCCAGTCTTAGGGCAGCCATGTATTTTGTATGTCCGTTGACTAAACATTTAATATCAGGATTATTATGTAAAGCAATTGTCAGGTGCTCCATGAGTCCATGAAAGGGATGAGGAGACATATATGAGACTTGACCCTTGATATTGTACAAGGGCTGGTAATAGTCTCAAAAAGTGTTGGATATTATTAGGAGTCCCAGATGGAGACTTAATTTTTAGGATGAAGGTATCTGTATGTATGGGAGATACTAGGAAGCTTGACAGAGAAAGAGAGGGGGTTAGGGTCCAAGAGCGGGAGAGAGGAGTTAGTGAAGTTGGAAGCAGAGCAGAGACGGAGGAAGACCAGATCAAGAGTATTGCCATCCCTGTGAGTGGGAGAGGCTGTGAGTTGTAACACCCCAAGGGAGGAGGTAAGCAATAGAAACTGAGAGGCAGATGGAAAGATGGGGTCATTGGTGGGGATGTTAAAGTCTCCTAGGATGAGAGTTAGAATTTTGCAGGAGGGGAAGTGGGAGAGCCAGGCGGCAAAGTGGTCCAGAAACAGGCGAGGAGCACCTGGGGTGTGGTAGACAACTGCTACACCATGACGACTTCTCTTGGCCATAACTTGTCTCTACAGAATGTGACACATTCTGTTTTTCTGGACTAAGGATTCAGGGTTCAAGTGACTGTTATCTTTTCCAACAACATTCACAAAGGAGTGCTGCTTGCTAGTTTTTTATTTTAGTAACTCATCTTCCACTGTTGCTCCCCAGCTGCTATAATTGGCACTGTTTCTTTTGGGTCCCTGCTCACTGCTTGGTTGTGCGATCATGTGAAAAATACACATGATCCCTGCTGTCAATCCCCGGTCTCAATGTTAGTGAGGTCGGGGAATGACCACAGCACTGTTGTGTGTTTGTCACATGATTGCACAACAAACATAGTATGTAAGGCCGAATGAAGACAATGTCCATCTAGTTCAGCCTGTTTATCCTCCTGTGTTGTTGATCCAGAGGAAGGCAAAAAAAAACAAGAGGCAGGAGCCAATGATCCCTTTTTGGGGGAAAATTCCTTTCTGACTCTCTAATAGCAATTAGACTGTTCCCTGGATCAACCCCTAATAGTTCCTACCTGCTTGTATACCCGGATTAACAAATAACCTTAGATTTATATCCTGTAATATCCTTCCTCTCCAGAAAGACCCTTTTAAACTCCAATATGGATTTTGCCATCACCACATGCTCAGGCAGAGAGTTCCATAGTCTCACTACTCTTACAGTAAAGAACCCTCTTCTGTGTTGGTGATGAAACCCGCTTTCTTCTAGACGTGGAGGATGCCCTCTTGTTACCATCGTAGTCCTGGGTATATACACATCTTGGGAGAGATCCTTGTATTGTCCCCTCATGTATTTATACATAGTTATTTGATCACCTCTTAGCCATCTTTTTTACAGGGTAAATAATCCCAATTTGGATAGCCTCTCTGGGTATTCCAGTCCTCCCATTCCGTTTATTAGTTTAGTTCCCCTTCTTTGAACCCCCTCCAATACTGTAGCATCTTTTCTGAGCACCGGTGACCAGAACTGTATACAGTATTCCGTGTGGGGCCTGACAAGTGCCTTATATAATGGAAGGATAATGTTCTCGTCCTTCGCCCCTATACCTCTTTTAATGCACTCCAAGACTTTATTAGCTTTTGCAGCAGCTGACTGGCATTGGTTACTCCAGTTTAATCTACAAGCCACTATTACCCCCAGATCTTTTTCCACATCACTTTTCCCTAGCAGTACCCCATTTAGTGTATTGATTATATTGTATAATTTCGTGTCATCTGCAAATATTGATATTTTACTGTGCAGCCCCTCTGTCAGGTCGTTGATAAATATATTGAACAGAATGGGGCCTAATACTGAGCCCTGTGGCACCCCGCTAGCGACGGTGGCCCAATTAGAGGCCAAATGAATCGTTTATTACCACCCTCTGCTTTCTATTTGTGAGCCAGTTCTTGACCAATATACACACGTTTTCGCCCAATCTAAGCTGTCTCATCTATATATATAAAGACGAAAGCCCTCACTGACTCACTGACTGACTGACTGACTCACTGACTTGCCACTAATTCTCCAACTTCCCGATGACGTAGAAACATGAAATTTGGCACAAGCAAAGATTATGTCCAAAACAGGAAAAGTAAAGGGGTCCCAACTTGATTATTCAATTCTAATTGCAAAAGAATTAGTGTCCAAATTTTGCGTACGGAATCTAATTCTCTCACTTCCCGATGCAACAAATAACTACACAAATGTTTACCCACAAATGTGAAATTTGCCATGACCATTCTTTGCGTACTAAATATTGGAAATTTAAAGGGTTGCAACTTGATTATTCAATCCTATGCATAAAAGTAAGTGATCCCCTATGTAATGTAACTAATACCACACATCTGTACTGCACAAACTTGAAATTTGGCATGACCATTCCTATGTTATGTAACTAATAACATATCTGTACCCCGCAATATATGAGACAGTTATCTTCTCAGCAAAACAAAACGCATTTAGAAATATGAGTATATACTGACCGGAATAAAACTGACTGTCGTATGTATTGAAAGGCTGTAAAGTACAAAAGGAAGTGGACATGGACTGCTGGGATGGAGTATGCCTTTAAGTAAAACAAGGGGCTGCAACCTTCAGTCTGGGTAGGAAATTTGAATTAAAAGGGGCATTACCTTTCAGAGTAAAAATGAGGAGAGTGTGAGAGGTGGCACATTCTGTGGGGTGACATTTTCACATACAGTCTGAGATAAATCTCTCTTCTATCTGCGTATATACTGAGAAAAAACTATCTGATCTGTGTGTAATGAGCAGCGGTGGACATTTTGTGGAGGAAACTTTTTACATACAGTTTGAGAAAAATCTCTCTCCTATCTGTCTATGCACTGAAAATCAGCAAGAAATACGATTAATGAGAGAGGGTTTTTAAAAAATATATATATATTTAATGGATTTAACAGAATTGCAGTACTCAACATTGATGTGTGCATTAAAGGTGTAGAGAAGAACAGGATTAAAAGGAACTACCCAGCTGTTATCAAGTACCCAAGTCCCTTGAGCCTTCTCAATAGTTACTGTAAACCCACCCTCACTTGGCAATCTTCTTCTGTACTTCTATACCCATCATCACCAGTCTGGGTCTCACTGAGGAAAGCCTTGGAGTACCTCTTGGAGCAGTTGCCATTCTTTATGCACTGGGACCAAAGAACCATGCAAAATGCTGAACATATTTTTTTCCTCGGTATCTCTAAAGTAACCACGACTTTATAAGATTTTCCGTGTGAACACCAGATAAACACCAGTACCAAATTAACTCGGCGAAGCCGGGTATATCAGCTAGTTTTATATATCAGCCTATTATGCGGCACGGTGTCAAATGCTTTAGAGAAGTCCAGATATATGAGATCAATAGACTCTCCCAGGTCCAGCTTAGAGCTTACTTCATCATAGAAGCTGATCAGATTGGTCTGACATGATTGACCCTTTATGAATCCATGAACCAAGAAATCAGTAAGGGACAACGGCACAGAATACGGTGGCCAGGGGGTGAAAGAGGCAGGTGAGTATAGTCATTTTTTATTTTATAAAACTCACTTAAAAAAAAATTAAAATCAAGGGGGACCCGACTGCCATGCCTTAACCAGCAGCCCAGGCCCCGGGATTTGAACAGCTCACTGGGTTTTCTCTCAGTGTGGTCAATGGCCTGTGTGCCCCTTACTGTAATGATCAATGGGGGTTGGAATTTTCTGGTATGTTTGATCCGGTCAATATTGTTCTCTTAGATTTGGAAATATACATTGTGGACGGCTCCCACACGAGAACACATTTCAAACCCGTTGATTCTAATAGTTAATTAGATTTTTCTAGTTGCCACGCTTATTATTGGAAAATATACATTCCATGTGGCTGATTTAGGGGAATTAGGAAGAACTATACCTCAGGTGTTTAGCGAAATGTATAACATTTTAAAACACTGTTTTAGAGAAAGAGGCTATCCAGAAGAACTGATCCAGTCTCCCTATATGAGGGTTTTAAAACAAGATCGAACAGCATGTCTACTGAGACCTTCGGAAACTAAGAACTTAATCGGAAGACCCTTTTTATCACTTCTTATAATTCCAGAATTCACAACTTTTAATCCATTCTATTCAAGCATTGGGGAACATTAAAGAGAGACCCTTTCCTCATAAATGAAATCCCAGAAACACTAAGGTTTAAAGGGGTTGTCCCGCGGCAGCAAGTGGGTCTATACACTTCTGTATGGCCATATTAATGCACTTTGTAATGTACATTGTGCATTAATTATGAGCCATACAGAAGTTATAAGAAGTTTTTCACTTACCTGCTCCATTGCTAGCGTCCTCGTTCCCATGGAGCCGACTAATTTTCGCCGTCTAATGGCCAAATTAGCCGCGCTTGCGCAGTCCGGGTCTTCTTCTGTTCTCAATTGGGCTCCGTGTAGCTCCGTGTAGCTCCGCCCCGTCACGTGCCGATTCCAGCCAATCAGAAGCCCTGCGGTCCATGGAGGGAGAAGATGCCGGCGGCCATCTTCAGCCGGTAAGTAAGAAGTCACCGGAGCGCGGGGATTCAGGTAAGCGCTGTGCGGATTTTTCTTTAGGTCCCTGCATCGGGGTTGTCTCGCGCCGAACGGGGGGGGGGGGGTTTGAAAAAAAAAAACCTGTTTCGGCGCGGGACAACCCCTTTAAAGTAACAAAAATCTAAAAAATATTTTATCCCCTTCCAGTCCTCAAAACAAAGTATCTACCCATGCTGCCGTCAGGAGTGTAACATCTGGGCTCCTAAGAGGTTCTCTTAAATGTGGGATCAGGAACTACAAGAGTTATCCAAACATTCAACATGGGAGAAAAGAAATCTTTGTAGATATGAAAAAGCCTCTATTTTTCTGAAACAATATGTGAACTGTGGCTCTTCCTACGTGACGTTTCATTTGGAATGCCCATGTGGCCTGAGGTATATTGGAAGGACTATTAACGCTCTAAGAACTAGAGCTAACAAACAGGGTTTAAATATCCAGATTAGCTATTTAAAACACAGTGTGTCAAAACACTTTTCTAGTGTTCACAATATGGATGCTTCCCTCATGTGAATCACACCATTGGAAAAAGTCGCAAACGGCCATTTTACACATCTAAGAACAAAAGAGATATACTGGATTTTTCCTCTCAATACACTTGTACTTAATGGACTTAATAAGGTTTTGGAAAAAAATTAGTTAGACAAAACCTGTACTTCCTTTTTATCTTCCTGATTTTCTTTCTTTTTTTTTCATTTCTTATCATTTTAGATTATTTTATTACTAGACTCCTTTTACTCTAAACAGTGTATATATGTTTCGACATCAATTCTTTTATATATGCTGTATATACGTTCTTATTTTTCATACTTGAGAATACTTTACATTATTTTATTTTTTAGTTGTTCCATATTTAAATTATTTTAATTCTAGGTTTATTTTATCATATACACTTTATTTCAACCATGTAAATTTTTATAGTTTTTTTTACACATTTTTATAACATATATATTATCTGTTAAACATAATTTTAGTTTGTATTTTTTAATGTGTGGGTTCCTCTCTATATATAACATTTTATAGATGTTTTTTAATAAATGTATGTATTATCTTACAATTTATTTAAACCTCATACCCCCAACCCAATCCATTAGGCCCAATGCCCACGGACGGAAATACCGCAGCGAGATTTCATGCGGAATTTCCGCTGTCGCACGCTGCCATAGGATTGCATTAGTTTATGCAATCCTATGCTGACCGCCGCGATTTGACCGCGTGCAATCTCGCGCGGTATTAAAAGCACGGCATGTCCTATTTCTGTGCAGGCCTTGCAGAGGCTCGCACAGAAACGTCACCCCTGACACGCCATCTCTGCTCTGTGCATGCGCTACAGTGCGCCAGCTGGTACATCGCAGAGCAGAGAAAAAGACGCCGTACAGGTAAGCGGGAGGTCAATGTCGGGGCACAGGGCACATCCCGCTGCGTGACTCTCACAGTCAAAATCTGACCTGGCCATGGGCATGAGGCCTACATCTCAAATAATGGACATAATAATCCTTCTATATTCTGGTTGTTACTATTTTCATTTGTAGTATTTGTACAAATGTTACTATTGTCAGTATTTATCAACATAGTTGTGTCCTCTTCCAGTTTGCGATTCGCATGCTGAACGCACGCAGTAAGTCATTAAACCGCATGGGTCAAGGTGACAGGCGGTCATCGGAGTGAACGCCCAAAGTTGTTGCCCTTTCGTTGGATTGAATGCTCACTACCAGCGTCATACTTCGCGAAAGCGCATGCTCAACTCACACAATTACAGCCACCCCCCATGCAACTTTTCTTCTATATCGTATATTACCTTTTAGACATTTTTATTGTAAGAAATGGGATTGACAAAGCAGACGTTTACTAAACATGTTTCACTGTCCTTGTACTATTGTGTATGCTTCTGGATGCTTCTGTATCTGGATCTGATCCAGAAATTCCTGGGAAGCGTACTGGATTTTATTGTACTGCACTCCTGGATAGAAAGAGGGGTCTGGAAACCATCAGACCCCCGTCTCAAGTAAGAACCCATCACCTTAATTTGGTGTTATTACAGACACCATTCATAGGCGTACTCTTTCAGCGCCGGAGTTTATTATATTTTTTGCTGTTTATGTATCTCTTTACATGTGTAACCGAGACCTCTGGAAGTTTCTTGAGCCATTCCTACTGTGCTCTACCTCTGTGGATGTCTTATTGATGGAGTAGAATGTAATTGTTCCCAGCAAGAGAAACCAAGTAATCCTGTAGATATGATACCTTTTAATGGCTAACAAAAATACATGATGTTATTGTGAGCTTTCAAACCTCTCAGGGTCCTTCCTCAGGCAGGACGGAGTGTCACGTCCAGTCTTTAAGTCTGCCGGGACAACAGGTGTGACGGCCTACCAGAAGGTTAGGTTGCCCACACCAGATGAGTCCTCTCCTGTTTACTTCTTGGATTTCACTTTCTCCTCCAACTCCTGAGGCGCTGTCCTCCTTATTACTTCTTTCCTAACTGTAATGGGTCTGTGTGCTGTCCGTGTGCAATCAGTTGCATACAAGGACAATACATGAATGGTATTGTACCATGTGCATATCAGATACCTTAATAGGCTCACATGTAGATTGACCATCATTCTACAATTACTACTAATCATGATTTTTAAGTATCTTGAATTGCTTTTAATTGTTGTGAATTCCCTTATTTTTGCTGCAACTATAATAAAGTTTTCGTTATTTTGGATTTATGGTTTGCGCTAATTTTGGCTGAGTAGTTTGGTTTGTTGTTGTGATGCATAGTTTTGTGTGAAAAGTTGCACTATAACTTGTAATTTATTTGCTTACACCCCTGGACTTATGAGTCTAGTGGGAGGTCTCACTCAGTAACAGACTGCCGTCCCCATGTGAGTATTTATACAGAGATAGCTATCAGTCATTGATTAAGAGCGCCCCCTGGACTCGTAAGGCCAGGAAATGCAGGGGTGTACATCAATAGGTTACAAAGACAGAGCAGTCTGACAGGTTGACTTTACTGACAGCTTCTTTATAGCTTCTCTGCTATAGTAGAGATGAATTTCTCTTTTTACTTATCTGTAGAAGAATGTAGAATCAGACGGCAAAATGTAGAACCTCAAAAACTCCAATGTAACAAATTACATAAAAGTGAGTCTTAATGAGTCTATCTGTAAATCAATGTTAATGGTTTAATGAATGAAAATAGTAATTATGGGTAACATTTTTTAGTGGAAACATTGGCATATTGAGCAGTGGAGTAATTTATCCCATGTTGTACTAGGTATAATTGTGCTGTCTTCATAGCAACCGACTTCTTATATTCATTTTTTTTTTAGTGTAGTTTGCTGCATCTAATTGGCTGCTATGGAGTACAGCTCATGCATCGTCTATTAACTGCTTCATCACCACAGGGATCTAGGAGAATTTACAGTTTGGGAGATTTGGTTTTCTTATGAATATTTAATATGTTTTTTATCTGATGCTCATGTTACTTTATGGGCGCTCCTTTATACTCTGCGTAGTGTATTAGTACTGCATATGTACTATTGCAAAGCTAAATATTGGCTGTGTGAGCTTAGCCAAGTCGCTGTTTGCCTAAATGACTAATAAAGAAGCTCGCATTGATCACAAGAGACAGACAGACGGAGGAGGGCATGCAATACACTGATGAACTAATACAGGAATATGTACAATGTAATATGAAGAAATCTTACAGAAAGGTGACAGCGATAAATGCACAGGGACTGTTTGGTGCTGCAGTATATACTGTATACTGTGATGCATGCTAACTGTAAAATGGATTTCAGCCAGCAGAGGGCAGTGTAATCGTAGTCAGAGATACATGTATTATTTTTCCTTACCTAGCATTACTTTGGCATAATGTGTTCTCATACTCTAATCCCCCCTATTTCTATAGATGTGCAGACATAGAGCTAATCATTATGGGTGGATTTACATCTGCGCACGGGGTTCTGCTTCCCTGCTCAGGAAAGTTGAATCCCCACGGCCAAACAGCTCCGTCTCATGGTGGAACCAAATAGCTCAAAACTGACCCCATTGACTTTAAAGAGGCCGATAAGTTTTTGCTCAGCTGCCCTGCCGTATCTCCAACGAATGTGAAACTACCCTGATCCCACATGGACCAAATTCATAATTAAAAGTTTACATTTAAGTTCATTTAGAATGTTCTTCTTAGACAATTTAAATGGATATAAAATGTTTGCTTCTGTAAGATTAAGGCCTCCTTCAAACGTACGTGTGCACAAAACCACATATTAGAATCATTGTTTTCTTATGGTGTGTTCACATGTCCGTGTTTTACAGGCATGCAAATTTGCGCACCTGCAAAAGATAGGATATGCATGCATGCATAGGTCCGTGCTACGCATAAATACTTCCCGCGGGGAGTCCCCTCATCACTGAACACTGTGACAGCACTGTCAGAGTGTTCATTGACAAGAGCACTCCCCACAGGGAGTAAAGAATCCCCTGCCACCGCTGTCACCGCTGCTGCTAGCAGCCCCATTGAAAGCAATTGGATGCCAGCAACCTCTGCAGTGATTTTCAGGGAAGAGCTTTAAGTATAAGCCCTTCCCTGAAAATCATCACTAGCTTGTGTAAAAAAATAAAAAATATATATATACTCACCTCTCCGGCACTGTCAGGGCTCTGCGCGTCTAGCCGCTTGGCTCCCCTGCACTGTACTGAAGCTCTTTCAGTGGGCAGGGATTTAAAATCCCCCCTTCCTGAAAGGAATGTGCCTGATTGGCTGAGCGCTCAGCCAATCACAGACAGTGCTCAGCCATTCATTGAATGACAGCTGATTGCTGCCTGTGATTTGTCACAGTGCTCAGCCAATCACAGGCGGCGCTCAGCCATTCATTGAAAGCAATAGGCACGCAGCTTCATTCATGCGCTTTTTTTGCACATCCATACAGCGCTGTTTTGCACACATATACACGTGTGCAAAACAACGCTTGTGTGAACGAGGCCTAAATTCGTGCTATCTAGTGGCTCACTAGCTAGTAATGGTGCATTAGGGTTGGATACAATCAGGTATACAGAAGAGTAGATACAATGTGTCCAAAGTCTAAATGAATGAAGATCTGGCCCTCTAGCTCTAGCATTCAGGCTTGTCATACTAAGTGATACATTGCCTCTTGGTGCTGTCACAGTTCTGACATTTCATAGAAGTACAGGTTTCTTTATTGTCACTAGTCAGTAGGGGATTATGAAGATAAGAGATGGATATAGATCATGTTTCATGTCAAGAACCAGAGAAAGCAGATCCATCTCTAGAATACATATGTATCCTGCGATTTCCATCATTCACCTCAGTTACCAAGTGAGGATTTATTTCCAATTACAATCAATGCTATTTTTCAGATAAGGCAGTTTGTGAAAAACTAGGTATATGTGCCATAAATGTTGGCGCCTAATACAGTACTGAGCCTATTGACAAAGTAGAGCCATATGTTCTAGAGATGTATGTGCTGTACAGCTGTCACTGCACATTAAATACACTAGAGTCAAAGTGTATTTCCCCTTAAAATATCATGTGCGCTTGTCAATATAAGCCCTTGCTGTGACCTAAGGTTGCTAATACACATATAAATATTGTATGAGAAATGGATATGATTAGAGATGAGCGAGCGCCAAAATGCTCGGGTGCTCGTTACTCGGGCCGAAATTTTCGCGATGCTCGAGGGTTCGTTTCGAGTAACGAACCCCATTGAAGTCAATGGGCGACCCGAGCATTTTTGTATTTCGCCGATGCTCGCTAAGGTTTTCATTTGTGAAAATCTGGGCAATTCAAGAAAGTGATGGGAACGACACAGCAACGGATAGGGCAGGCGAGGGGCTACATGTTGGGCTGCATCTCAAGTTCACAGGTCCCACTATTAAGCCACAATAGCGGCAAGAGTGCCCCCCCCCCCGCACTGTCAGCATAAAGATCGTTCTTCTCTGCCATAGCTGTAACAGCTGTGCAGAGAAGAACAATGTTAGCCCATTGAAATCAATGGAGCCAGCAATACAGCCGACTCCATTGAATTCAATGGGCTAACATCGTTCTTCTCTGCCACAGCTGTTACAGCTGTGGCAGAGAAGAATGATTTCTCTTCTATATGTTCTCAATGCGGTCGGCGCTGCTGCCGCCGGCCCCATTGAGCGCATATAGAGAAGAGAACAGGAATCGCAGATCGCAGATAGGTGCGATCTGCGATTTCTGTTCTATAATTTATCGGACGAGCGCATAAAAAGCGCTCATGTGTCCGATAAAAATTCGCCGGACGCATGCGCAAATCGCGCGATAAACGCCCGTCTGACTAAGGCCTTAGTCAGACGGGGGTTTTTTCGCGCGATTTGCGGATCGCATGACGGATGCGCATCCGCAAATCGCGTGACCAGTGCCCGAAAATCGCCCGAAAATCGGGCGGAGCTGTCCAGCGCATTGCATTCAATGGAGCCGGCAATACAGCCCGCTCCATTGAAAGCAATGCGCTGCGGGCGAGTGTGGGATGAATTGTCGGGAAGGGCTTAAATATATAAGCCCTTCCCTGCAATTCATCCAGAAAAGTGTTAAACTAAAAAATATATATATACTGACCTGCTCCCGGCAGCCGGAGTTCCGCGCGGCCGTCCTGCAGTGGGTGTGAAGGGGGTGTGAGTCAGACCTGCCCCCTGATTGGCTCAGCGCTGAGCCAATCAGGGGGCAGGTCTGACTCACACCCCCTTCACACCCACTGAATGGGTGTGAGTGAGACCTGCCTCTGATTGGCTCAGCGCTGAGCCAATCAGGGGGCAGGTCTGACTCACACCCCCTTCACACCCACTGCAGGACGGCCGCGCGGAACTCCGGCTGCCGGTAGCAGGTCAGTATATATATATTTTTTAGTTTAACACTTTTCTGGATGAATTGCAGGGAAGGGCTTATATATTTAAGCCCTTCCCGACAATTCATCCCGCGATCGTCGGCAGCCCATTGATTTCAATGGAGTCGGCTGTATTACTGGTTTCAAAATCTGCTTACATTTATTTCATAATTTAATTATTAAAATAATTGCTGGCTATTGTCCCCGTCTTCCTCCGTTCATCCCTCTCTCACAGACCGTTATAGGGGGCTACAACCTGTTATTTTAGAAACTAATCTCCCATTATACCCCATCCCGTTTCTTTCTCCCACCACTTCAGCTATTGCAATTGAGATGCCAAAAGATATATCCAAACCTTTGGAATTGCCAACCCACCAGATTGTTTATCCGTTTGAAGGGTCTCCAATTTAATTCTAGCAGATTTCTTGCTACATAATAAACTACTAAATATTGTATGGAGTCAAAAAAAACAATCATGATGGAATCCAAACCGGAGAATGTTAAAGTATGTAAAGGAATTGTGGGATCAAAACCAAATTAATAAGATTTTCCCTGCCAATTATCGATAATGGGAGATGATTCCACACCTACAGAGCTGTCACTCTACTAGAATATGAGCCAATCAGAGGCAGCCCTCACTCACCCATTCATGAATTCATGAATGGGTGTGAGTGAGGGCTGGCCTCTGATTGGTCAGGCTGTGACCAATCAGAGGCATCTTATTCAGCAGGCGGGGATTTTAAATCCCCGGCTGCTGAATACTACTCACAGCTGTTCAGAGCAGTTCAGGAGAACTGCAGCCTGCCGCGCTGAACTCCCTCTGCCGGCACCAGGTGAGTATATATATATTTTTTATTTTTACACATTTCTGGATGAATTGCAGGGAAGGGCTTATATATTTAACCCTTTCCCGACAATTCATCCCGCGATCGCCGGCAGCCCATTGCTTTCAATGGAGTCGGCTGTATTGACGGCTCCATTGAATTCAATGGGCTAACATCGCTCTGCCGGGACCAGGTAAGTATATATATATTTTTTATTTTTACACATTTCTGGATGAATTGCAGGGAAGGGCTTATATATTTAACCCCTTTCCGACAATTCATCCCGCGATCGCCGGCAGCCCATTGCTTTCAATGGAGTCGGCTGTATTGACGGCTCCATTGAATTCAATGGGCTAACATCGTTCTTCTCTGCCACAGCTGTTACAGCTGTGGCAGAGGAGAACGATCGTTTTGCTGACATGGGGGGGGGGGGGGGTCTCACTCTTGCCGCTATTGTGGCTTAATAGTGGGACCTGGGAACTTGAGATACAGCCCAAAATGTAGCTCCTCGCCTGCCCTATTCGTTTCTGTGTCGTTTCCATCACTTTCTTGTGTTTTGCAGATTTTCACAAATGAAAACCTTAGCGAGCATCGGCGATATACAAAAATGCTCGAGTCACCCATTGACTTCAATGGGGTTCGTTACTCGAAACGAACTCTCGAGCATCACTGAAAGTTCGACTCGAGTAACGAGCACCCGAGCATTTTGGTGCTCGCTCATCTCTAATCACCACAAATCATGGCAAGCTGTGAAAAAAAAAGCCCAGCCAATCAGAGGCAGCACTCAGCTGTCATTCAATGACGGCTAGGCACTGCCTCTGATTGGTCACAGCGCTCAGCCAATCAGAGCAGGAGCTTTCTGGAGGTGGGGATTTTTCTGTCCCCGGCCTCCAGAACAGAGAAGAAGAATGCCGGGACTGGAGAGAAGAGGATGGCTCTATGGCTCTTCTAGGTGAGTTAATCTTTTTCTTTTGTTAATTTTTTTTACAACTTGCCGTGATTTACAGGGAAGGGCTTATATTTCAAGCCCTTCCCCGAAAATCATTGCTGCAAACCCACTGCTTTCAATAGGGCCACAGCAGTGCCAGCCCCATTGAAAGAAATGGGATAGCATCACGGACTTCTGTCATAGCTGTGACAGCTGTGGCAGAGGATTCCTTCATCCCTGCGGTCCCAGCAGGGATGAAGGAATCCCCTGCCATAGCTGTCACAGCTGTGTCAGGGGGGCGCAATGTACTCCTTATGTTTTCAATGGGGCTAGCGCACATTCTTCTGTGCGATGCAAGATTACAGTGAAAACATCGCTAATGAGAATGAAACCATTGAAAATCATGGTTTCATTATTGTGCATTTTTATTCACTCTTGCATCGCAAGCCTATCAAATAGCCAGTGGGTGTTTACCCCACTCTGTGCCACACTATATCTATAGTATTGGCTGCAGGAGGTTTACTGCAGAGGAGGCTTATACAATAATTGTGTCAGCTAGTGAGGGTGACCCCACTTTTGTGGCATTATCCACTTAATCATCAAGCGAGTCTGAACCTCCTGTACCTTTTAGAAGGTGTCCAAGTACGGCCACTTCAGAGGACCACCATTCATCTGATGCTCAGTGGATTACCCCAGAGAATTTCAGCCCCCAGATCCCTGACTTTACTGGGAACTCAGTGATACAATTTAATACAATAGGGCTCAGAGGGGTGAACTTTTTAAGGTTTTTCTTTTTCAGATGACTTAATTGCCTACGTTGCTACTCAAACTAATTTATATGCCCAGAATTTTATCCGAGAAAACCCGAACTCCAGTTTTGCAAAATGGCCCCTGTGGATGCATCACACATGGCTACATTTTAGAGCATTGTATTACGTATGGGGCTAGTAAAGAAGCCGGACATTAGTGCCTACTGGAGCACTTGACGTCACGCATTCCTGGACCACACATCATAATACAACCATGACGGATGGAAATAGAGGAAGACAGACCAGATCAGAGAATCATAGGACTGGAATGGTGCTGAATATAAAAGGTAAGTATACTACTTCTCTTAATTCTAGGAGTCAAAGATCCCATTAACCTGTGCCAGTTGGTCTGGAGCCTAGGCAGTGGGCTTCTATTTTTGCTATGGCTCCATTAAAATGCAATGATTGTGTCCCCAGGTACTTGTGGTTTCTTGGAAGGTAGAACAAGACACTCCATATCTCTTAAACATCTGTTGCTTCTCATCATGATGCAAGATCTGAAAGGAGATATCAATGCTGCAATTAATACCTTTGTGCCAAGAGTCCTTGTAGTTAAAGTGGCCCAAATATCAGTTCAAGTAATGTGGAGTGAAGAGGCTTATTTTACACTCCAGATGCAGAAAGGGTAATGGGAGCTCACAGTTCTCTGATGTATCCTTGTAGGACAGCACATTCTACACTTAGGGCTTCTTCAAACTGGCGCAAGCGCAAATACTCTCACCACTATGGAGCGTATTTGCGCATCAAAAAGTCCAAGCTCTTTTTTTTTTTACTTTTTAAACTTGGTGCTATTGCGCGCAAAAAAAAAAATAGAAAAGTAGCTAGACCTATCTTTTCTCGCACATATAAAAGTACATGTGAGAAAGATACGGCAAGGCTATCACTCTAGTGAAAACGAAACCATTGAAATCAATTTTATCATTTCAACCCATTTTGTGAATCCCCGCAAACAGCAGTGCCTCATTTGGCTTCACAGACATTTAAATAAGGATGCGGTGATTCGGCCGCCCATGTGAATCAGCGGTGGCTGTGAAAATGCGCACAGCTTGCGCTTGTGTATCGTTGCCCTTAGGGTGCTTTTAGACAGAACAGTTATCAATCAAAAAAATCACTAAAACGAGCAAAAGTAGACAATAAGCGTTCAGTCTAAACACAAGCGAAGACTGAATGACTGAACGACTAATAAAAATTGTTTGCTTCTCGTTCGTCATTCATTTTATCCGTGCGCTCTGAGTCCTCAGCATCCAACATGGCCTGCAGGGATTCTTGCGGGGAACACCCAGTGAGGTATCTCCCAGTCCCCATTGCCGTGGATGTCCCCGTCGGTGCCCCGGTAAGGGCAGTTGGCATGGCTCTTCTTTTGATTGCCCATTATGGATCTCTGCACTTCTGGTTGCTTTTTTTTTTATCAAGGTGAAGGCCTATTTCAGAGTGGGAGTTAAGCTGAGATGCTTCCTCACTCCACCATAGCCAGGCCGCGCACTTTTTTTTTGCCACTTATTACTTGCGATAAAGCCCTATTGGTTTCTGAGGATATGTAATAAACTGAGTATTACCTTGAGTATGTGCGACATTTATACGCAATGTCACTAAGCGTCAGAACAGGAAATTCAAAAAAAGAAACAAGTCACGCTGCGCATGACAGGGTGCATGAGATACATTGTCATGCGCAGTCAAAAATCGTTGCCCTACGCAGCGATAAGCTGGCTCACAAAAGAGGTGTGTGCCCAAGGAAAATAGGATCTGCTCCATTTTCCTATGTTTTGCACAGCAAAGGCCCCATAGATGTCTATGGGGGTGCACAAATATGCAAGGGGATGCGTGAAACACTGCGCAAAATGCATGAAAAGAAGACAGCTGGAAACCATAAGGCTTTAATAGCCAATCAATTCCACGGAGAGGGAGCGTCACGTGCGTGTGTGAACTGGCACTGTGCGCACACATATAACAGTAATATGCGCTGACACAGCCCGAACAGGCTGATTACACGGCTGTTCAAACATTGTTCATGCGCCAATACACTGCGGGGAGTATATTTGCACTTACGCTCGTCTGAAGGAGCTCGTCAGTATTACTTAATACCAAAAATCAGAATGTGTAAATGACATAGCGAAGCTGTGACCTCCGGAGGAAGCATGTGGAGAGGGAAATTGTCTACGTAAATGAAAACCAACGCAGCCGATTGTTCCACCGGACGAGCATAAATACGTAGTATAATACAATCTGAAGCCAGCTTATGGAAGAAACACGATGAGTGGGGAATTCATCTTAGATGCAGAGATGTGCAAAGCTCACTGTGTAGAAGACCACCGACTGCAAGGGCTTAAACAGGTGAACGTATTTGCGCACATTTTTGACCGTGTGAAAATCAGGCCCGCAAAACATGACAGATAGAACCCATTGGTTTCAATGGGTTTGTTCTCATGAGCGTGTTTCTTGCTTAATTGCTAACACCAGGGACTAATTAAGCGGCTAGGCTGGTTCATAACCAGTGCAGGAGAACGAGCCCAGCAGCGCAAAAATGTTCAATAAAAAGCAATCGCGTCATTTTTTCGCAAGCGTATCTACAATGGCGTGCAGGAGCCGTTGGAATAATCAAACATGTTGGCTCATGAAGACAAGCCCTGTCTGTATACCCTACTGAGGCGTAGGCCGTCATAGAAGAGCGTGCTACTTGGGTCCTTCCTCTATGATTCAGAATGGACAGTCATCGGACACAACCATACGCGGAAGGCTTTTACCGCTCTCATGCAGGGTCATACCGCTGTGGAACGGCCTAGCTCTGCATATGGCAGCAACTTTGTACTGCGCATGACAACGTATCTCCGATACGCTCTTATGCGCAGTCTTTCTGGCTTTTTTTGCAACAGCGCATATCAGCGCAGCATATGCGCAATGTAATTGCGTATGGGCGTCGTTGATTACGCACCCATAGCGAACAATGGTCTCTCTCGCGCGTAATACTGAAATGTGAGCTAGGACAATGTATTTGATTTCCCGCGAATTACCGCACATCACACAAACGTACATCGCTCGAGTAATATGCGGTAAACTACACTCATGTGAGCCCGGCTTTAGGAACGTACAGTTTCAAGTAGTCTGATTTAGAGCTCCTGCAGAAGAGCGTAGGCGTATTTACGCCATCAAGTGCTTTTGAGTGTATCCACGCATTCTATTGTACGTCTTTGCACTACTGGGCCGGTTCACATTGGCGTGGAATAGACCTTCGCCTTTATTAAACCAGCTGCGCAGCCTAATTAGTCCCGGTGTTACCAATTAACACCATGATGTTACGTAGTTGCTTGTGTGATTTCGTGCAGACAGGTGCACATATAGACTCCTACGGTACCTTCGGGTGCTCAAATGTGCGCAAAAATGAAGCATGTCGCATATATTTTTGCGCTCCCAAAAATTTGGCACAAAAACGCTGACAGTGAGGGAACCCATTGAACTCATTGGGTCCTATTGTCAGCGGTTGCACAAGAGGTTTTGCACGCATGAAAACGCACACACAATCTTCCATCTGCAGGAATCCCTTTTTTGGACGTCTCTGTTTACTCCTCTGCACGCCGAGCTCTCAATAGATTTTGCTATTTTCATTCGTAAGTTAAATTGTTAATGTTATAGATGAAAAGTGAGTTTTATGCAGTTGCTACGGAAACTGCTAAGCTTCCTCTTCAGAAATGGTTTTTCTAATCCCAAATTCAGATGCAAAATGTTTTCTTACACTGAGAAAATAAATAGCAATAATTAATTCAACAGTTATAACTGTTGTCTAGAATTAGAAAAACCTGGCCGTTTCCCCCCCCCCAAAACAGCGCCCCTCTTGTCCATGAGTTGCCTCTGGTATTACAGCTCAGCTCCAGTGAATTGAATAGGGCAAAACAGCAATACCACACATAATCCGTAGACAGGGGTGGTGCTGTTTTTGAAAGAACAGCCTAGTTTTGCTCTTCCTGGACAACTCCTTTAATAAGTGAGCACTAGAAGACATAACTGAATATTTGGATACTTGTCAGATGCACAAGTGATGCTATAGCATAATCTGCAGAGGATAAAAACTACCCCAATTTCTCAATGACAACTTCAGATTTTCTACTTGCTGCAAGTACTTAGAGATAGTAAAAGTAATAAAGTAGCATTAAAAGTAATGCTCTAAGTTAACTAAAGTTGCAAAACTTTTCAAACTTTTTTCTGCCCGGAACGCCTTAGGCCTCTGCCATTAAGTGAAGATCTATGTAGCTACTTAGAGCTTACTTTGGGCTTGGGGCTGCTTCAAATGATCATGTTTGTGCAAGTACTGGAGCATGCAAAATCTGCATGCACTAAATGCAGAGAATGGAATCCATTGAATTCAATGGAAGTCTATGGGAGGTGCCAAAATATACAAGGGGAAGGGTGTGACAAAACACAAAGAAAAGAACACACCTGGAGCTCATTAGGCTTCAAATAGCCATTAAATCCATGTAAGGGGTGTAACACGTACGCGTGAACTGGCCTCACATGCGCAAAAAGTACAGTACTACCGTGTTTCCCAGAAATAAGACACTGTCTTATATTAATTTTTGTTCAAAAAGGTTTAACTTTTTTAAATTAAAGGGGTTGTCCCGCGCCAAAACGTTTTTTGTTTTTTTTCAATAGCCCCCCCCCCGTTCGGCGCGAGACAAACCCGATGCAGGGGTTTAAAAAAAAAAAACGCATAGTACTTACCCGAATCCCCGCGTTCCGGTGACTTCTTACTTACCTTGCGAAGATGGCCGCCGGGATCTTCACCCACGGTGGATCGCAGGTCTTCTCCCATGGTGCACCGTGGGCTCTGTGCGTTCCATTGACGATTCCAGCCTCCTGATTGGCTGGAATCGGCACACGTGACGGGGCAGAGCTACGAGGAGCAGCTCTGCAGCATGAGCGGCCCCATTCAGAAGGGAGAAGACCGGACTGCGCAAGCGCGTCTAATCGGGAGATTAGACGCTGAAATTAGACGGCACCATGGAGACGAGGACGCTAGCAACGGAACAGGTAAGTGAATAACTTCTGTATGGCTCATATTTAATGCACGATGTATATTACAAAGTGCATTAATATGGCCATACAGAAGTGTATACCCCCACTTGCTTTCGCGGGACAACCCCTTTAACTTTTAGCAGGGCTTAATTTTGGAGTAGGGCTTATATTTCAAGCATCCCCAAAAAGCCTGAAAAATCATTTTGCATCCTCAAAAATTCTGGAAAATCATGCTATGTCTTATTTTCAGGGTATGTCTTATTTTCAGGGAAACTGGGTATGTGCAGATGATGTACCTCTTCAAACCTTGTTCATGCGCACATATGATGACTACTGAAATCACCTTCTGGATCACAAGAATGGGGGTCCTGAGCGTACCAGATTGAATGGTGGTCATGTGTATGCCTAACTTCACCCTTCATTTCAATGGGACTGCCAGAGAGGCAAGTTCACACACTAGGACTCCAATTTCATATGGAGGCATGCAGAAGTATTCCACATGAACCCAGTAGAAATAAAATCCTAATTTGTCACCATGTGGACTTTGTGCTGTTTAACTTTGTACAAATCTGATAGAAATAAAATTGCGCCGTGCTCCATTACTACCTGAGCTATTATCAAGTCCCATTCATATTACGCAACAAAGCTGTATGCCATTCCTGAGCTAGTTACTATTCCCTGGGTAAGAATATTGACCTAGTTAATTCAGAGAAAAGCAGCTGTACATATCTCCTCCCAGTCGCATGAATAAGTGATGAATATTCACAGGTCAAAGGCTCATGAACAAGGCAGAACACAGAATTTACAATAAATCACTCAAATCTCATACCATAAGGCTAAAATTCCCCATTCCTAGTCTTTTATTCATTCGTCTTCTCAGTTATCATTAGAGATGAGCGAGCACCAAAATGCTCGGGTGCTCATTACTCGGGACGAAAATTTTGCGATGCTCGAGGGTTCGTTTCGAATAATGAACCCCATTGAAGTCAATGGGCGACCAGAGCATTTTTGTATATCGCCGATGCTCGCTAAGGTTTTCATTTGTGAAAATCTGGGCAATTCAAGAAAGTGATGGGAACGACACAGCAACGGATAGGGCAGGCGAGGGGCTACGTGTTGGGCTGCATCTCAAGTTCCCAGGTCCCACTATTAAGCCACAATAGCGGCAAGAGTGCCCCCCCAACAATTTTTACTTCTGAAAAGCCCTCATTAGCAAAGCTTACCTTAACTAAGCACCACACAACCTCCAACAAAGCACAATCACTGCCTGCATGACACTCCGCTGCCACTTCTCCTGGGTTACATGCTGCCCAACGCCCCCCCCCCCCCCCGCACGACCCAGTGTCCACAGCACACACCAAAGAATCCCTGCGCAGCCTTCAGCTGCCCCATGCCACGCCACACTCATGTCTATTTATAAGTGCGTCTGCCATGAGGAGGAACAGCAGGCACACACTGCAGAGGGTTGGCACGGCTAGGCAGCGACCCTATTTAAAAGGGGCAGGACGATAGCCCACAATGCTGTACAGAAGCAATGAGAAATATAATCCTGTGCCACCGCCATCAGGAGCTGCACACGTGGGCATAGCAATGGGGAACCTATGTGCCACACACTATTCATTCTGTCAAGGTGTCTGCATGCCCCAGTCAGACCGCGGTTTTTTATAAATAGTCACAGGCAGGTACAACTCCGCAATGGGAATTCCGTGTGCACCCACAGCATGGGTGGCTCACTGGAACCCACCGGCTGTACATAAATGTATCCCATTGCAGTGCCCTGGACAGCAGAGCTAACAACAGATTAAATGCAGGTGGGCTTCGGCCCACACTGCATGCCCCAACCTGACCGGGGTTTTGAATTCATAGACACAGGCAGGTACAACTCCCTATTGTGAAGTCCCTGTGGACCGACAGCATGGGTGGGTGCCAGGAAGCCACCGGCGGCACATAAATATATCCCATTGCATTGCCCATCACAGCTGAGGTAATGTCATGTTTAATGCAGGTGGGCTACGGCCCACACTGCATGCCCCAGTCAGACTGGGGTTCTTTAGAAGTGGACACATGCAGTTACAACTCCGTGTGGACCGACAGCATGGGTGGCTCCCTGGAACCCACCGGCGGTACATAAATATATCCCATTGCATTGCCCATCACAGCTGAGGTAATGTCATGTTTAATGCAGGTGGGCTTCGGCCCACACTGCATGCCCCAGTCAGACTGGCGTTCTTTAGAAGTGGACACATGCAGTTACAACTCCGTGTGGACCGACAGCATGGGTGGCTCCCTGGAACCCACCGGCGGTACATAAATATATCCCATTGCAGTGTCCAGCACAGCTGATGTAACGTCATCTTTGATGCAGGTGGGCAAAAAATTAATTGGATTACACTGTAGGCGAGGGCCCACAAAAATTGGTGTACCAACAGTACTAATGTACCTCAGAAAAATTGCCCATGCCCAACGAAGAGGGCAGGTGAAACCCATTAATCGCTTTGGTTAATGTGGCTTAATTTGTAACTAGGCCTGGAGGCAGCCCAGTTTAAATAAAAATTGGTTCAGGTGCAAGTTTCAACACTTTAATGAGCATTGAAACGTATAAAAATTGTTTACAAAAATTATATGACTGAGCCTTGTGAGCCTAAGAAAAGTTGCCCGTTCGGCGTGATTACGTCAGGTTTCAGGAGGAGGAGCAGGAGGAGGAGGATGAATATTATACACAGATTGATGAAGCAAAAATGTCCCCGTTTTTGATGGTGATAGAGAACGATGCTTCCATCCGCGGGTGCAGCCTACGTATTGCTTACGTATCGCTGCTGTCCGCTGGTGGAGAAGAGAAGTCTGGGGAAATCCAGGCTTTGTTCATCTTGATGAGTGTAAGCCTGTCGGCACTGTCGGTTGACAGGCGGGTACGCTTATCTGTGATGATTCCCCCAGCCGCACTAAACACCCTCTCTGACAAGACGCTAGCCGCAGGACAAGCAAGCACCTCCAGGGCATACAGCGCGAGTTCAGGCCACATGTCCAGCTTCGACACCCAGTAGTTGTAGGGGGCAGAGGCGTCACGGAGGACGACCACTCCCTCACCATCCTTTTACAGTGCTCCCGCCGACTCAGCCTTGACTGGGGAGCGGTGACACAGTCTTGCTAGGGAGCCAGAAAGCTGTCAAAGGCCTTGGAGAGTGTTCCCCTGCCTGTGCTGTACATGCTGCTTGATCTCCGCGCCTCTCCTGCTACCTGGCCCTCGGAAATGCGCCTTCTGCCACTAGCGCAGTCGGATGGGAATTCTACCATCAGCTTGTCCGCCAGGGTCCTGTGGTATAGCATCACTCTCGAACCCCTTTCCTCTTCGGGTATCAGAGTGGAAAGGTTCTCCTTATACCGTGGATCGAGCAGTGTGTACACCCAGTAATCTGTAGTGGCCAGAATGCATGTAACGCGAGGGTTACGAGAAAGGCATCCTAATATGAAGTCCGCCATGTGTGCCAGGGTACCTGTACGCAACACATGGCTGTCGTCACTAGGAAGATCACTTTCAGGATCCTCCTCCTCCTCCTCCTCAGGCCATACACGCTGAAAGGATGACAGGCAAGCAGCATGGGTACCCTCAGCAGTGGGCCAAGCTGTCTCTTCCCCCTCCTCCTCCTCCTCCTGAACACGCTGAGATATAGACAGGAGGGTGCTCTGACTATCCAGCGACATACTGTCTTCCCCCGCCTCTGTTTCCGAGCGCAAAGCGTCTGCCTTTATGCTTTGCAGGGAACTTCTCAAGAGGCATAGCAGAGGAATGGTGATGCTAATGATTGCAGCATCGCCGCTCACCATCTGGGTAGACTCCTCAAAGTTTCCAAGGACCTGGCAGATGTCTGCCAACCAGGCCCACTCTTCTGTAAAGAATTGAGGAGGCTGACTCCCACTGCGCCGCCCATGTTGGAGTTGGTATTCCACTATAGCTCTACGCTGCTCATAGAGCCTGGCCAACATGTGGAGCGTAGAGTTCCACCGTGTGGGCACGTCGCACAGCAGTCGGTGCACTGGCAGATTAAACCGATGTTGCAGGGTGCGCAGGGTGGCAGCGTCCGTGTGGGACTTGCGGAAATGTGCGCAGAGCCGGCGCACCTTTCCGAGCAGGTCTGACAAGCGTGGGTAGCTTTTCAGAAAGCGCTGAACCACCAAATTAAAGACGTGGGACAGGCATGGCACGTGCGTGAGGCTGCCGAGCTGCAGAGCCGCCACCAGGTTACGGCTGTTGTCATACACGACCATGCTCTGTCAGACCCTGCAGCAGTTCGTGGGCCGTGTGCCTCTTATCTCCTGAGCTGAGTAGTTTCAGCACGGCCTGCTGACGCTTGCCCACCGCTGTGCTGCCACGCCACGTGACACCGACTGCTGCCGACGTGCTGCTGCTGACACATCTTGATTGCGAGACAGAGGTTGCGGAGGAGGAGGAGGGTGGTTTAGTGGAGGAAGCATACACCGCCGCAGATACCACCACCGAGCTGGGGCCCGCAATTCTGGGGGTTGGTAGGATGTGAGCGGTCCCAGGCTCTGACTCTGTCCCAGCCTCCACTAAATTCACCCAATGTGCCGTCAGGGAGATATAGTGGCCCTGCCCGCCTGTGCTTGTCCACGTGTCCGTTGTTAAGTGGACCTTGGCAGTAACCGCGTTGGTGAGGGCGCGTACAATGTTGTGGGAGACGTGGTCGTGCAGGGCTGGGACGGCACATCGGGAAAAGTAGTGGCGACTGGGAACTGAGTAGCGCGGGGCCGCCGCCGCCGCCATCATACCTTTGAAAGCCTCCGTTTCCACAACCCTATACGGCAGCATCTCCAGGCTGATAAATTTGGCTATGTGCACATTTAACGCTTGAGCGTATGGGTGCGTGGCGGCGTACTTGCGCTTGCGTTCCAACACTTGCGCTAGCGACGGCTGGACGGTGCGCTGAGAGACATTGGTGGATGGGGCCGAGGACAGCGGAGGTGAGGGTGTGGGTGCAGGCCAGGAGACGGTAGTGCCTGTGTCCTGAGAGGGGGGTTGGATCTCAGTGGCAGGTTGGGGCACAGGGGGAGAGGCAGCGGTGCAAACCGGAGGCGGTGAACAGCCTTCGTCCCACCTTGTGGGGTGCTTGGCCATCATATGTCTGCGCATGCTGGTGGTGGTGAGGCTGGTGGTGGTGGCTCCCCGGCTGATCTTGGCACGACACATGTTGCACACCACTGTTCGTCGGTCGTCTGCACTCTCAGTGAAAAACTGCCAGACCTTTGAGCACCTCGGCCTCTGCAGGGTGGCATGGCGCGAGGGGGCGCTTTGGGAAACAGTTGGTGGATTATTCGGTCTGGCCCTGCCTCCACCCCTGGCCACCGCACTGCCTCTTCCAACCTGCCCTGCTGCTGCCCTTGCCTCCCCCTCTGAAGACCTGTCCTCAGTAGGCGTAGCAAACCAGGTGGGGTCAGTCACCTCATCGTCCTGCTGCTCTTCCTCCGAATCCACTGTGCGCTCCTCCCTCAGACTTACTGCCCTTACTACTACCTCACTGATAGACAACTGTGTCTCATCATCATCGTCCTCCTCACCCACTAAAAGCTCTTGAGACAGTTGCCGGAAGTCCCCAGCCTCATCCCCCGGACCCTGGGAACTTTCCAAAGGTTGGGCATCGGTCACGACAAACTCCCCCAGTGGGAGAGGATTCGGAACCATTGCTGGGCAGGGCCAGAGAACAGTTCCTGGGAGTCTGCCTGCTCCTCAGAATGTGTCATTGTAATGGAGTGAGGGGGCTGGGAGGAAGGAGGAGCAGCAGCCAGAGGATTCAGAGTTGCAGCAGTGGACGGCGCAGAACTCTGGGTGGTCGATAGATTGCTGTATGCACTTTCTGCCATCCACGACAGGTCCTGCTCACACTGCTCATTTTCTAATAAAGGTCTACCGCGTGGACCCATTAATTGTGAGATGAATGTGGGGACGCGAGAAACGTGCCTCTCTCCTAATCCTGCAGCAGTCGGCTGCGATACACCTGGATCAGGAGCTCGGCCTGTGCCCACACCCTGACTTGGGCCTCCGCGTCCTCGCCCGCGTCCACGTCCACGTCCTCTAGGCCTACCCCTACCCCTCAGCATGGTGTATTACCAGTAGTGCAGAAACAGAACGCTGTAATTAAATGTGCCGCTTATTGGCCTGTGGTTGGAGGCTGACTTCGCTTACGGAACGCACAGCAGAGCCAGGAAAGAATTTTGCGCAAGCCTGCTGTAACACTTAGCTGGCTGCGTATGAATTAGGACAACTATCCAGCAGAGACCCAGTACACTGATCACGGTCACAGGCAGCCCAAATAGTTTTTTTTTTCCCAAATGTTTTTGGAAAGGCCCACTGCCTATATAGACTGTATATGTCTTCTGTCCCTGCCTCACCACTACTGGCCCTGGACTATGTAAAATTACTGCAGACTGTTTCACTGTGGACAGGAATACAGCGGTGATGTAACAGGCAACACAGAGCCAGGAGAGCCAGGAAAGAATTTTGCGCAAGCCTGCTGTAACACTTAGCTGGCTGCGTATGAATTAGGATAACTACCCCCAGCAGAGACCCAGTACACTGAGGACGGTCACAGGCAGCCCAAATAGATTTTTTTCCCCAAATGTTTTTGGAAAAGCCCACTGCCTATATAGACTGTATATGTCTTCTGTCCCTGCCTCACCACTACTGGCCCTGGACTATGTAAAATTACTGCAGACTGTTTCACTGTGGACAGGAATACAGCAGTGATGTAACAGGCAACACAGAGCCAGGAAAGAATTTTGCGCAAGCCTGCTGTAACACTTAGCTGGCTGCGTATGAATTAGAACAACTACCCCCAGCAGAGACCCAGTACACTGAGGACGGTCTCAGGCAGCCCAAATAGATTTTTTTTTCCCAAATGTTTTTGGAAAAGCCCACTGCCTATATAGACTGTATATGTCTTCTGTCCCTGCCTCACCACTACTGGCCCTGGACTATGTAAAATTACTGCAGACTGTTTCACTGTGGACAGGAATACAGCGGTGATGTAACAGGCAACACAGAGCCAGGAAAGAATTTTGCGCAAGCCTGCTGTAACACTTAGCTGGCTGCGTATGAATTAGGACAACTACCCCCAGCAGAGACCCAGTACACTGAGGACGGTCACAGGCAGCCCAAATAGATTTTTTTTCCCAAATGTTTTTGGAAAAGCCCACTGCCTATATAGACTGTATATGTCTTCTGTCCCTGCCTCACCACTACTGGCCCTGGACTATGTAAAATTACTGCAGACTGTTTCACTGTGGACAGGAATACAGCGGTGATGTAACAGCCAACACAGAGCCAGGAAAGAATTTTGCGCAAGCCTGCTGTAACACTTAGCTGGCTGCGTATGAATTAGGACAATTTTTCCCCAAATGTTTTTGGAAAGGCCCACTGCCTATATAGACTGTATATGTCTTCTGTCCCTGCCTCACCACTACTGGCCCTGGACTATGTAAAATTACTGCAGACTGTTTCACTGTGGACAGGAATACAGCAGTGATGTAACAGGCAACACAGAGCCAGGAAAGAATTTTGCGCAAGCCTGCTGTAACACTTAGCTGGCTGCGTATTATTTAGGACAACTACCCCCAGCAGAGACCCAGTACACTGAGGACGGTCACAGGCAGCCCAAATAGATTTTTTTTCCCAAATGTTTTTGGAAAAGCCCACTGCCTATATAGACTGTATATGTCTTCTGGCTCTGCATCTAGAGGAAATAATGTTTCTACATCAACATACAAAGGCATTCTTTACTGTAAGAGCAGTGAGACTATGGAACCCCCTGCCTGAGGATGTGGTGATGGTAAACGTGATGTAAGAGTTCAAGAGGGGCCTGGACACCTTTCTTGAGCGATACAATATTACATGCTATAGTCAAAATGTGATTGTGCTCAGTAAAAGAAACCAAGTAATCTTGTGGAAAAGATACCTTTTAAGGGCTAACAAAAACACATGATGTTACAGCGAACTTTCCAACGTACTCAGGGTTTTTCCTTAGACTTATGGAATAGATCAGAAGAGGCATCTATATATATACACGCATACGTATAAAAATGCACAGACATGGTGTGATTAATTCGCACTTAATACCAGAAAAGAATGAGTAGAGGCGTAAATACTTAGAGCCACCAATATATCAACTACTCCAATACACAGAGAAGGAAGGAAACAGGCGTGTACCTCTAGTAGTGACCTACAATCCAGAGCTAGAGGTACTAAGGAAAACTGCAAAGAAACTCCACCACACTCTACATAAGGATGACCGTCTGAAAACCATATTCCCGGACCCTCCATTTCTGTGTTACAGGCAACCTCCAAATTTGAGGAACTTTATAATTAGTAATGCATTACCCTCCGATCTATTCCATTTAAGCCTGATAAAGACCCTGAGTAGGTTGAAAAGCTCGCTTTTACATCATGTATTTTTGTTGGTCATTAAAAGGTATCATATCTACAAGATTACTTGGTTTCTCTTACTGAGAACAATCACATTTTGCTCTACTGGCTAACACGGTACCAAACTTTTATGTTATAGTCACTAATTACTTCAGAAAGGTTGGTGATCCATGGATTATTCCGATTGCCAGAGCTGGAGTTGGGAAGGAATTTTTTCCCTTAGGCCCAATGTCCACAGGGCAGGTTTGATTAGCGGAGATCCGATAATCAAGCCGCCCATAGAGATTCATTAGCGTTCACAGGACAGTAAAGAGCATGCAGATGTGATTTTTCCATGGCGTGCAGCATGCTCCATTTTCCTGCGGAAGTCAATGGAAGCAGTCCGATCCCTGGACCGCTTGCAGCTGTCACTGTGGACAAGCAGTGGATCCGCGGGAAAGCAGAGGATTTGAAAAAAAAAACCTAAGAAGCACTGTGCATGCATCGAGCGCGCCCAGTCACATCCGCCGTGCTGAAGAAATAAGATCCAGTCGCGACAGAGAAGACCCGTGCTGTATCCAGAGAGGTAAGAAAATGTCTTTTCCTCTCCATGTCTGCGGGCACGCAGGGATTCTGCTGTGGGATTCTGCAGTCGAATCCCTGTGTGCAAGTGGACATTGGCCTTAGATGGGTAAAATTGACTTATAACTCCTTGGCTTTTATTGCCTTCCTCTGGATCAACACTGGGGAGTAATAGGCTTAACTGGATGGACATATATCTTTTTTCAGCCTAACATACTATGTTATGTTATATATTTCTAAATTTATCAATAGAGTAGGCAATAGATGTGGGAGAAATGCGGTCTGTGAAAAGCCATGTTTAAATGGGACTCTCCAATTGGATGGTATCTGGATTAATATGCAGCCGTAGAGAAGAGGCAGTGATCAGGCTGCACATGCAAGTGGCTACCTCCATAGTAGTGTATGGGAGTAATAAAAACAGCTGAGCAACTGCCATCAACTACAATGGACAGAACCTCATGCATGCAAAGCCACTTTGTCTCTGGAGTGCCAAACCACTTATGGACTACTGTATGTTGTGGATATACCATTAATATGTCTAAAAGAGCACTCTAATGCACTGTGCCCAGTACAGGTTCTGAGGCAGTGGTGCATGACCCAGGGGTTCATAGAGCACATAGAGAGAATATTTATCATGGTCTGCCCCATTTACTTGCTTAAAATAGAGCTCATACAGCCCCACATTTGCACCATAACCGGACCTCCATTACAGTGCCAGCCAGTCAGTGCACCATTAGTCCTTACTAATAAAGAAAGGAGAATGGAGCTGCCTTCTAATGAGGGGACTCCGTTCCCTGCAACGGAAGTATGTGGCTGTCTTTTGACCCCTTCAGGACACGCCCCCCTTTTTTCATTATCATTTTCGGTTTTTACTCCTCACAAGAATCCTAAGTCTTTTATTTATCCATTAATGTAGCTGCCTGATATCTTGTTAATTGTGGGGCGAGTTGTATTTTTCAATAGCACTATGCAATGTGCCATATAATGTACTGGAAAACTTTTACAAAACTCTAAGTTGAGTGAAATGAAAAAAAGCGCAACTCCGCTAATCTTTTGATTATATTTTTCTTGGAAACGGGGAGGCCAAATAAGTGCAAATTTGACATTGTGTATTTTTTTTGCTGACGACATTCACCGTGAAGGATAAATAATGCATTACTTTGATAGATCAGAGTTTTATAGATGCAGCGATTCCAAATATGTTTTGGTGGTTTTTTATTTAGATTTTCGTGTTATAAATATGGGAAAAGAGTTTTTTAAAAACTTTTAGTATATATATATATTTTTTAAATAATTAATTAAACTTTTTGAAACTGATTTCTACATTTTTTTTTAGTCCTCACAAGGGACAAGGACTTTCTATGGTTTGATTGCTCTTGCAGTATGATGTAATGCCATGTACATTGTGCAGCGATATGACAGGCATGGCTTAATAGGCAATCTGGAATGTCAGCCCTGGGGGTTTTCAGAAATCACAGGGGCCGTTCAGGACCCCCGACTTTTGATCAGATTAGGGACCGACCAGACCCCTTTCTTGGAATCGTTCAGTGTACTAGTCGTTAAACCCAACTAATTAGCTAGTTATCCCCCATCCTGTAGAGGAACATTTAGTCCTTTTTGGATCATGTACTCCAGAATGTGACATTTCACAAGCATTACCAAAATTTACATTATTTTCTGTATTAGATATGCCATGAAGACTGGAATCTTTAATTTTTTATAATGATCCATTTTAAATCAAGAGGTTCTTTGCCGGTCATGGTAGAAAATGTCATTAAGTGCCTATTCAGCTCGGTATTAGCTCATTGTCTAATAACGATCACTAGGGATTGAGCTGCTTGATTCTTGGAGAGGTAGACCACATGTAAAATGATGATTCATAAAAGTGGGTAATTAATGCCAAGGAATAAGGACGCTGAAGGCAAAAGAAAAGCAGAATTAACACTTACAAAAAATCTGAACTTTTTCACTAATAATGACAGAACTTTAGAAGGCAAAAAGGTAATTTTTGGAGAAAATGTAAAGAAAAAAGAATAAAAGTTAAAAGACTATTTCCATACAATAGATGGGAGACAGGTGCCAAGGAGAGCACGGAAAGATAAGGAAGACTCTTATTAGGCAGTTTATATCAGAACATTGTGTTACAGCACTTTTCTAGCTAGTCCCCTGTCAGCATGATCTCCAGCTTTTTGTATTTAATTTGCAGAAAGCCTCCTCTCTTTCCATTAGATGCGTGAAAAGGGAACAGTCACAGAAGAAAAGGATTATTAATATATAAGTCCTTAGAAATACTGCTGAGGGGTCTGATCCACCAACAAGTGCTACTACCAAAAGTGAGGAGTATAAAAGGATGATGCTCCTTTGAAACAAACTTGTAAAAGTTCTTAACATTATTAATCCATGTGTGCAGCTTCATGGAAAATGTTAGAATTGGGTCAGAAGTCGGGTAGTAGATGATTTTGAGGAACATTAGTAGGTCATTGTGGTTTCTTATCGTCGTGAGAAAATCGCAGTGGTATCGCATCTCTGGTCCGTGCGATACGGCTGCGTCTTCTTGCGGCAATACTGCGATTTTGCAGCACTACAAAGTCACATTTGGAGCTACAAAGTGTGCGACTTTGTACCATCCCATGTGAGGATTTTTGGGGGTGGGGCTTGAAATATAAGCCTTATCCCAAAAATCAACCATAGCTCAAGAAAAAAAATGTTAAAAAATATATACATCACCTCTCCCGCACTGTCCGTGGCTCCTCTGCAGCTTCTCCCCGGGTCCTGGAACCCATCTTATTTCCTTCTGGATGGGGATTGAAAAATCCCCACCTCCTGGAAGCGCTGACTGTGATTGGCTGATGCTTAGCCAATTAGAGCCAGCACTCAATGAATGGCTGTGATTGGTTCATCGAGTGCTGGCTGTGATTGGCTAAGCATCAGCCAATCACAGCCACCACTTCCAGGAGGCGCAGATTTTTCAATCCCTGCCCAAAAGATGATGCAGAGAAATAGTGCCGGGACTCGAGGAGAAGACGCGGCTGGGCTAACAGCGCTTTTAATGTGATGTATGTGTTTTTTTTAATTTTTGCCTGCAACTAGGGCTTATGTTAGAGCTTTGACAGTAGGATTTCCTACTGTCAAAGTTGCATCACACCGCACGAAAACTGCGTTTTTCTGTGATGCGATCCAACAGTGAGAAAGGCTCCATAGGAAAACATGGATTACGAAACGTCACGACTCGCGTGCATGTTGCGGGACCTGTGAGGTTTTTCTGTTGCGTTGTTCCATGCTACAAAACATAGCATGTGTGAAGTAACCCATAGGAAAGCATGAGCTTCTCATACATGCAATTTGTAGCAACGCGACTTTGTCACACATGTGAACGAGGCCTTAGTGGTAGGATTTAAATTTTTCTAACTGTGTCCACTCTTAGCTCAAAACAATCGCATGAAACATATTTTTACATATAAGCTTTATGTAGCGGTTTCAGGCACTGAGTTGGAGCCTCAGGTGTAGCAGCTGTAGGTCTGGAGAGTAGTCAGGGAAGAGCCTGGGGTCAGCAACGGTATACAGCTGAGCGCTCCGAGTGAGGTATACAGAAGACAGCTGGACCGCTGTCTTCTGCATACTTCTGCTGTGTTCTTCGAGCGGTGTACTAGCTGAAACAATAGTATTAGCGATATCCCGCTGAGAACTCAGCGAGCGGTCCTGATAAGACTCATCGTTGTCTTTCAGCTAGCTGAAGGACAACAATGAGCGAATTGTTAACGGAATTTGCATGATGGCCGCGCATTTAGACAATGATTATTGCTCAAAAGACTTCTTTTAAGCGAATTTTGAGCGATAATCATTGTGTCTAAATGGCAGGTTAGTCGTTAAAAGGTATCAAATCTACAGGATCACTTGGTTTCTCTTGCTGAGAACAATCAAATTTTGCTCTACTGGCTGATGACACTGAGAATTATGAAAACCTTGCTAAAGATCCTACTTTACAATATCAGGAAACATTAAGAGTGATCCTGGTTGAAGCCTTTGAGGAATAATTGATAGAGAACAACAAATTTACATTTATTTTACCTGAGCACCTCTATGGTCTTCCATAAAATCTACAAGGGCTTAGACCCTTTGAAATGTCGTCGGCTCATCGTGTCCCATATTGACACGGCTACATTCACATGGACAAGCGCGATATCGGGCCAAGAAATGCCTCTCATAACTTCTGGGAAATTGCAATCATCAGTTGTGTGTTTTACCCCTGCAAGGGAATCACACATGTTTCCCATTAATTTCAATGGGAAACATTGCACTCACATGCACATTGCAGGGCATGTAAGTGTCATGCAATGTTTTTGAGTTCTCAGTTCGGCACATCGTAGATTGGGTTGACAGAGGATCCAGCAGTCATGGTGCACACTGGCAATCAGAGGTTGATGGAGGACCCTTAAAACTGATTTCAGGGGTCTAGGCTCTAAGATCAGAGCAAGGTACTCCAAGGTAGTTTTCTCAGAAGTACTACCTGTACCACAAGCCACAAGAAAGGAAGCAGGAGATTAGGGAGGTAAACAAGTGACTCAAGAGTTGGTGTAGGAAGGAGTTTGGGTTCCTGGAGAACTGGGCTGACTTTGCTGCTGGCTAAAGGATCAACCGTAGGGATAAGTTGCATCTCAATGCGGAGAGGGGCAGAAAATGACTAGAAGGTTGGATGAGTGTTTAAACTAGGGACTGGAGGGAGGGCAACAAGAGAAATAGGGGGAAAAACAGTGTAGACAGAGTTCTGGGATTAAGGAATGGAAATGGGGGTCGAGCAGGAGTTGGGGCTAGTACAGTTGGAACTGATAGAGCAGCTAATAGGATCATAAGTAGCATAATAAATACAAACAATAACCACAACCATATAAATTCTATGGCAATGAATACAAGAAGTCTGATCAGTAAAGGGGGTGAGCTTGAAGTAAGAATGTCTGAAGACATCTACGATATAGTAGGAACAATGGAAACATGGCTTAATGAAAAATGCGATTGGGCAGTGAACTTACAAGGTTACAATCTCTTCAGAAGGGACCGTGGAAACTGGAAAGGACAAGGGGTATGTCTGTATGTTAAATCCTACTAAATGCAGAGACTACGAGAAGATATAGGTGTAGGAGATGAACACTTGTAATTTCTATGGGTAGAAATACAGGAAGAGAAAATTAATAAAATCCTGATAGTTGTTTTCTATAGGCCACCAAAAATAACAGAAACTGAAAACTTATTACTAAGACAAATAAAAAAGATGTCAAACCGTGTTGAAGTAATTATTATTGGAAAACTACCTTACCCAACTTGTACAGAAGCCAACTAGAGGTAGGGCCATTCTGGACTTATTATTACCCAGCAGACCGGACAGAATCACAGGGGTGCAGGTTGAGGGACACTTGGGAAATAGTGACCACAATATAATAATTTTTCAGTTGTTATTCAATAGGAAGCCTTATCAGGGAGCGACAAAAAAAACAAACTTTAGTAAAGCTAACTTTGATCAGCTCAAAATTACTCTCGGCAACATCAAATGGGACAATGCCTTCAAAAATAAAAGTACAAGCGAGAAATGGGAAAGTTTAAAAACATTTTAAATATCTCATGTGAGAAGATCATACGCTTCAAAAATAAAAGAACTGCGAATAGAAGGAAACCAATGTGACTCAACAAACTGTAAGGGGGCAATGAGTAAAAAAAGAAAGTGTTTAAATTACTAAAACAAGAAGGCAGTGAAGAAGAGCTTAAAATATACTAGGAAAAAAATATGTAAGAAAAAAATAAAAACTGCAGAAAAAGAGGCAGAGAGATTGATTGCCAAAGAAAGCAAAAACAATCCTAAACTATAATTCAATTATATAAACGGCAAAATGATTTGCACTAAAAGCACTGGTCCTTTACCAAATAATGCAGGAGAAACCATAGAAGATGATGAGGGGAAGGTGAATCTATTAAATTCTTTTTTTCTTAAGTGTACTCACAAAAGAACAAGAAATGTCACATGAGATGCAAGGGGATAAAATGAACCCCCCAACTAAATATCACCTGCCTCATGCTGGAGGAAGTCCAGAGTCGGCTAAAAAAGATTAAGATTGACAAATCACCGGGTCCAGATGGAATACACCCAAGAGTTCTTAGGGAATTAAGTGATATGATCGACAGACCGCTATTTCTTATATTTAGGGACTATATTGAGGCCGGGGATGTACCGCTGGATTGGCACATTGCTAATGTGGTTTCAATATACAAAAAGGGGTCAAGAAGGGAGCCTGGTAACTACAGGCTGGTAAGTCACACTTCAATAATTCGAAAAATATTCAAGGGGTGTCTGAAAGATGCCACCATGGAATACCTCAAAGAAAACAACAGTATAACTCCACATAAGCTGGGGTTTATGAGGGGATGATCATGTCAAACCAACTTGATCAGCTTCTACAACAAAGTAAGTTCTAGGCTGGAACTGGGAGAGTCTATTGATCTTGTATATCTGGATATTTCTAAAGCATTTGACACTGTGCCACCTAATGGATTAATATATAAAATGAGACCGCTCAGTCTGGATGAAAATGTGTCTAGCTTGGTAAAGAACTGGCTTGGAGATGAAAAGCAGAGGGTGGTAATTAATAGTTTGTGCTCTGATTGGGCCACCACAGTTAGTGGGGTGCCATAGGGTTTAGTGTGAAGCCTCATTCAGTTCAATATATTTATTAATCACCTGATAGAGGGACTGCACAGTAAAATACTATATATTTACAGATGATACACAATTATACAAGATAATTAATACAATGGAGAACAATGTATGGCTGCAAACTGACCTCGATAAACTGGGTAGAAAAATGGCAATTTAGATTCAACATTGATAAATGTAAGGTTATGCACATGGGCAGGAGAAACAGATGCCATCAATATACACTAAATGGGTTACTGCTTTGGAAAAGTGAAATGGAAAAACACCTGAGGGTACTAGTGGATTGTAGATTTAACTGGAGCAATCAATGCCAGTCAGCTGCTACAAAAGCTAATAAAGTCTTGGGGTGCATTAAAAGAGTTATTAGGACGAGGGCCGAGAACATTATTCTTCCACTATATAAGGCACTTGTCAGGCCCCACATGGAACTGTATACGATTCTGGACACTGGTGCTCAGGAAAGACATCACAGTGCTTGGGGAGGTTCAAAGAAGGTCAACTAAGTTAATAAACTGAATGGAAGGATTAGAATACCCAGAGAGGCTATAAAAATTAGGATTATTCACCCAAGAAAAAAGATGTTAAGGGTCGACCAAATAACTATGTTTAAATACATTAGGGGACAATACAAGGATCTCTCCCATGATCTGTTTATACCCAGGACTGTTAAGAACAAAGAAGGTTTCATCATCAACATAGAAGGGGGTTCCTCACTGTAAGAGTAGTGAGATTGTGGAACTCTCTGCCTGAGGACGTGGTGATGGCAAAATCAATAGCGGAGTTTAAGAGGGGACTAGATGTCTTTTTAGAGCACTATGACATTACAGAATATAGAAATTAAATAGTCAGAATGGGTTGTTCGGGATCTTCCAATTGCTGGAGTTGGAGTCAGGAAGGAACCTTCTCTAAAGAGTGTTGATCCAGGGATTATTCTGACTGCCATTATGGAGTTGGGAAGCAATTTTTTTCCCCAATGTGGGGTAAATTGGCTTCTGCCTCATTTGTTTTTTTTACTTCCTCTGGATCAACATTGGGGTCCGGAAATAGGCTAAAATGGGTGGATATTTGTCTTTTTTCAGCCTAGCATACTATGTTACTATGTTAAAGGTCCCGTTGAAAACAATGGGTGAGGGAAGGCCAAAAGATAGAACATGCTATATTGACAAGCCCATTTATAATGCCCATTCATACTGACCTTACTGTCATATATCAGAGATACCACCAACCTTCTGTTGAAATTGGAATACCTAATACTTGAAGAGAATATATTTCTTTGTAGTATTCATGTCAAAGCTTTGTATAGCTCCATTCCACATGCATATGGCATGGCGGCGGTTGATTTTTCCTTAAAAAGTTGCAGTATCGAGTATAAACGACATAATGTCTTCTCAAAAAGCTTTTACAATACAGTTTGACTAACTATTTTTTCTTTGATGCGTGATTCTTCCACCAGATTAGGGGCACTGCCATGGGCAATCCGGTGGTGGCCACTTTTGCCAACTTGCTTCGGGGCTGCTGGGAGGATACCTGCATTTTTGGGGATGGGCTTTCGCATTTTCAGTGTAACATCATTTACTGGGGACGTTGTATTGATGGTATATTAGTGATTTAATCTGGGTTTGGAATACTCCTTTCATATATTTGTTGCTAAATTAAATGACCTTAACAATAATCATTGTTTTACTTATGAGGTTCGATTTGAGGAGTTATGTTTTTGGACATTAGAATCAAGCATGACGAGACAGGCCATTTACTTAAGAACACCTTCTGGAAGCCAACAGCTGGCAACAGCTTGCTTGCCTAGAACAGTCATCAATCATCCCTTTGAAATGAGGCAGCCTTAAGGCCCAATTTTTAAGCATGAGGAGGAATTTTTTGTCATTATACAACGTCAAATGTGACTAAGATGACCTAAGAGAAAGCTTTAAGAAAACAAGCTATCCAAATAACGTATTGTCTCAGGTCTACAATTTTCAAAGAATACACAGGAACGTTTAACACTGTAGTTGAGAGAGACAAATTCAAAAATTTGCATCGTTGCCTGGATCGAAAAATCTATGATGCTTTTTGCTGTGGACGCTGACAAGCTTGCAAATTTATTCATAAACCTAATAATTTTAGTAGTGTAAGCACAAAGTTGACATTCAACAATGGAGATTTTGCAAACTATGGAATGAATGAACTCTACTATCAATGCACCCCTCCATTCCCGCTGTCATATGTAGGGAAAACAAAGCGGGAATTTAGACATTGTATTCTCAAACGCGGGAGACATTGAGCGCAAAAGGGAGAAACTGATCCTTAACCACATGTGGTCTATACATGAAGAGTATGCCCTCTCACTTTTACTTCAATCTATGGAAGTCATGATGAAAGGAGGGGGGACTGGAAACAACAAATTCAACAAAAAATAAACCCAACGGATATATTAATTGAAAACAACTGTTACGGCACTCTGCCCCCCGAGCGCCAGGTGGGGTGCCCTGAACTCTCCTCACCCTACTGTCCCTGCCTACTTGCCTCGGCCCTGGCTAACCCCAGGCGGACAACTGGGCAGCGGTCCCTGCTCTGGCTAGGGACCTGGCAACTACCTAAATGGAACTAACTAATGGGGGACAGAGTGCCGACAGAAGAGGCAGATGGAACAGACCAACAGAACTTACAAGGCAGAGTAAGGCTGGAAATGGAGCTCACAGGCAAACTGGAAGGATACTGAATAGCAACTAGTGCTAACTGAGACAGACTAGACTAGAGGCTAACAGAACCAACAAGAACAAGACTGAGCAATAGGTAACTAGAAGGAGCTGACTGGCAACTAGGGACTGGCTGAGGGTAACTGCAGCAGACTGGCTAGATGCAAGCAGAACCAATAACTGGCAGTGAGCTCAATTCACTGCCAGTCTTTTAACCACAAGGCTCCGCCCAGTGGCGGAGAGTGGGAGGAGGCAACTTCACCCACTGCTGTATAAGAAGGATGAAGGAGTGCGGGCGGCACCCTACGGGCGGACACGCCCCATGCCGCCGCCCACCAACCGCCCCAAGCCTCTGGGAGAGCCCCAACACAGAGCTCCAGGCCGCCAGAGCCGACGCCGGAGCGACGCGCGCTGACCACAGGACCCCGTGCCGCCCTGCATGGTAACAACAACTTAACGGGGTAGCCTTAATGAATCTCTGTTATTTGTATCATTTTTATAACTTCTCGCTTCTATCATGACCATCTCTCAATGTGATATATACATATCTATTTTCATTGACAGATGGAAGGGGTGCATTTCCATTTTTTGGGGGATCACCCCTGGTTTATGTTAAGAATCTTTTATGGGGATTGACTATGCAAGAGAATCAAAATTAAGACTAATTCCATTGATATTGGTTTCAACATTATTGACTGACATTGTTCCCCCTGTTGTATGGGGGGGGGGGGAAATTGTATGGAAGTGGTATATATTAGAGATTTGAATGAATTAGAGACTAATGGCCCATTTAGATACGAGAATTGCTCAAAAATCGCTCAAAGCCGTCTTTTGAGTGAGTCTCGTTGCGTCTTAATACACTGACATCGTGCAGTTTTCTACACGAGTCGTTGATCGCTCACTTCAAGTTTTCTTGAAGTGATCCATCAGCTGTTATCAGCGCAGTGGGCTGTTATCACAGCCAGCTGCACTGATGAGATTCTCTCTGCCTGTGTCCTGCTGTGAATTCACAGCGGGGCACAGGCTGTAAGCCTGTAGAACAATACAGCTGTTTGCTTATGCAAAACAGCTGTATTGTTCTATTAGCAGCCGCAGAGGTGTCCTGCTCCAGCTTCAAAACTATATAGTAGCTACTTAGCTACTATAGGATATGTAAAGATGATCACTCAAAACTGTCACGCAAACTGTCAGTTGAGCAACTTTTGAGCGATCATCTGTCAGTGTAAATGGGGTCTAAATTCATGATTCGTTCTTTTGGGTGTCCACTGAATTACATACGAAGGTGCATGCTTTATTCTTTTGCGTGCTCCTGTTTTTCGTACAAACATTCTCATTGCTTTGATATTCAATATTAAGTTATTACAATTGCGAAAACATCGGGCGCTCGCACGTACTTCTTGACTGATAGAGTACAGCGCAAAAAAAGCGAAAAAGGGCCCCACAGAAGTCTATGGGAGGTGCGCGAATACGCAGTCAATACCTGCACAAATGCGCAATACCCTATGCAAAATCGGAAGAAAAAAGCATATCTGGATCTCATTAAGCTAAATAGCTATTAAATCAGGGCTGGGGTGTTTTGCACATGCATGTGAACATGCCATGTGTGCACAAAACATACAGTACTGTGCTAATATGTGCGCACAAATAACTAATTCATGTGCAAATATGTCGCGTTGAGAAAAAAAAAATGAGATGAGAATGAACCCATTGAAATCAATAAGTTCTATTCTGCATGTTTCGCGCTCATGTTATTTTTGTGCGCAAAAACTTGCTAAAATACGTGCGTCTGAAGAAGCCCCGAGGCTGCAACGTCTGCTAACTTTTCAACATAATAAAGTCTTAGCATAGAAAGTCAAGTAAAAGCCCAAGAGAATAGAAAAGAAATAATCACTATAAAACCACATTTTAATCCCCGGTTCATTACCGAAGAGGAAAATTAATTTCTTTGTTTATCTGGAAAACAAAATGTGAAACTAAAATAGCAGAAAGTGTCTGGGTCCCCACGGCGCACACAGCAGCCGCCGCTACTGACAGCGCAAAACACGGAGTCAAGTAATTGCAGCAAGCAAGCAGATATTGTTTATAAAATCCAGTGTACATGGCAACCTGGATGGAGAAACTTCTCGAAGTCATTAAGGGCCCCTTCAGACGAGTGTTTGTACATACATGATATAGCCGTGTAATTAGGCTGCTGCACGCGTGTCAGCAAATATTACTGTACTTTTTGTGCATTAGGGACAGTTTACACACGCCTGTGACACTCCCTTTCCATGTAAGTGATTTTCTATTAAAGGGGTGGTCTCGCGGCAGCAAGTGGGGTTCAGCACTTCTGTATGGCCATATTAATGCACTTTGTAATATACATCGTGCATTAAATATGAGCCATACAGAAGTTATTCACTTACCTGCTCCGTTGCTGGCGTCCCCGTCGCCATGGTTCCGTCTAATTTCGGTGTCTTCTTGCCTTTTTAGACGCGCTTGCGCAGATCCGTCTTCTCCCTTCTTCTCCCTTCGGCTCCGCTCGGCAGCATCGGCATTTTGGCTCCGCCCCCTTGTACGCATCATCGCGTAGCTCCGCCCCATGATGTGTGCCGGTTCCAGCCTCCTGATTGGCTGGAATCGGCACGTGACGGGGCGGAGCTACGCGATGATGCGTACAAGGGGGCGGAGCCAAAATGCCGATGCTGCCGAGCGGAGCCGAAGGGAGAAGAAGGGAGAAGACGGATCTGCGCAAGCGCGTCTAAAAAGGCAAGAAGACACCGAAATTAGACGGAACCATGGCGACGGGGACGCTAGCAACGGAGCAGGTAAGTGAATAACTTCTGTATGGCTCATATTTAATGCACGATGTACATTACAAAGTGCATTAATATGGCCATACAGAAGTGTATAACCCCACTTGATTTCGCGAGACCACCCCTTTAAAGCCGGATGAAGTCCAGCTGTCTTCTTTTACTGCATTTTGCTCGGTGTTTCACCCTTTCCCTTACGCATTTGTGTACCTCCCATAGACCACTATAGGGCCATCGCTGCATAAAACGCATGAAAATAGGGCAGGTCCTTTTTTTTTTGTGCACACAAAAATGCACATGCAAAACAGACTTCTGAAGACAAACCTATTGAAATCTATTCTCTGTGTTTAGCAAAAATGGTGCGCAAATGGGCACACAATATGTAAGAGGATGCATGAAACACTGCGCAGTTCCATGAAAAAAAGAACACACTGGAAACTCATTAGGTGAAATTGCCATATAAAAAGGGTCATGTTCGTCTGCCGTGCGCAAGCGTGGTAGTGTCCCGTGCGCAAAAAAATTACCGTAAAATACAGTTATACGCACACAGGAAAGACTCGCGCACAAATACGTTACACTTAGGCATGCACAATTGCATATACACCCTTGCGAAAGAGCCCTTAAGACCACAGACTACAGTATGCTAACAATGTGCATTGGAAGATAAGGCTTCAATTCGCACAGCAGTATCGGAATTGGACCACTGCTGATTGGCAAAGGGTTGCCTTCTCCGATAAGTCACATTTCATCTTCATTGAAGAGATAAATGTTGGCAAGTCAGGCGAGAAACACCCTGCAGCCATTGCATTCTCTGGGCCGCTCTTCCATGTGGAAGGCACTCTGAACCGATTTGGTTATGAATCCATCCATATAGATCACATATGCCCATATATAATGTTTATCTTCTCTGGGGCAAATGGGATCTTCCAGCAAGACAATGTAACATCACATGGCAAGAAATGTCCAACAGTGGTTGGAAGAGCATGACCAAGACTTCCAAGTCCTTCCCTGGTGCCCTAATTCCCCAGCCTTCAATACAACTAAGCATCTGTGGGACCACCCTGATCATCAGGTCCTCTATATGGATCCTCCCTCTGCACCGTCCAACAACTGTAGGATGCACTGCAGTCAGCATGGCTTCAGATACCAGAGACAACCTACCAGCACCCTATTGGGTCACTCTCAGCCGGTGTAGCTGCTGTCGGTGCGGCACACGGCGGTGAATCTGGATAATAGCTGGTGGTCATAATAATGTGACTCGACTCTATATAAATGGTTTATATTCATAGGGCTCAGAACTCTTCATATGTAAAGCAGGATACAGAGCTTTTGATATTCAGAACCCCACCACTAGTAATGGTATAAACACTGGCTCATGCGAAGGGCCTTTGGGATCCATTGTGTTTATTACGTGAATGCTTATTTTATTTCTTTTACTTGGCACAAGAAAAAAGTCATTTCATGTCTGCTTCTTCTGTCTTCCAAGGCAATGCGAGAAGCACATCACTATCCTGCTATGACTATTCATTTCGTGCCCTCGGATTGTCTGTCCTCTTTTGTTTGCAGAATTGTGCATTTTGCAATATTTCCCTTTCGGCTTGTGTTCCTGGAAAGCTATAAATAGCGGAGATCATATTCATGTGTGAAAACAGCTCCGAACTATACCTGGCTCCTTCTCTGTGTGTGATTTATTGCGTGAACCTCAAATGCAGATGCAGATCTAAATGATAAAAACTGGAAAGGAAGATGGAACACAGACTATGAATAAGAAGTGCATTACAAGGCTCAGATGTGGTTTTCAGTAGCATGAAATATATCACATAGTATCACTTCTAGTGATAAGCGATTGGTGGAATAATCTCCTGGTATCAGGCTGATTTCACAAAAATCATTGTGAATTGGGATGGCCATTTCCAACTCGCATTTAAGTCAAAGGGAGTAAAAATTGGTCTAACTAATTTGCCCTCCTGAAGGTCGCCAAAGCCACCAAATTGCATGGAAACACAGTCATACCTGGGGAACACTATGCTCCCCAAAAATTGGTCAAAATAGTGTACAATGGTGTAGGGGTCAATTGTAGCACAGGGGTGTCACCGAAAACAAAAGAAGGTCCACATAGGGTCTCCTAGATCATAAAGTTTACCAAGTGAACACAACACTCAAGCATGGGCCTGCTCCAAGGAACAGCTATAGTTCTACAAAAATGTTGCTACCCGAGACAGAAGGCATGCTGCTTGTTTTGAAAGGAATGTTATAAATTTTACAAAGACAAACTCTGACAGATGAACACAACACTCAGGCACGGCCTCCTACCCCTCCTCCTGCAAGGAAAAGCAGTAGAGTTACCAAAAAGTACGCCAAGGAAGACAGTAGGTGTGGTGCTTGTTTTAAAAGCAATATCATCAGGTCTGTAAAGGACATATTCTAAGAGGTGAACAGAACAGCCAAGCATAGACCTCTTCCAAGAAAAAGCTGTAGAGCTATAGCTGTTTCTTGGGCTTTAGAAAATTTTAGTTTTTTGAGAAGGAGTAGGAAACATGGCAGAAGCAGGAGAGCAGCAGCAGAACCACTAGAAGTGACAGGACCTTGAGGACAGAGTGTGGCCTTTGATATAAATCTATGCTCACTCATATGTGAGTAAAATTGCCATCATGCTAACTAATCACTTAAATCTGCCATGGGGGTGCAGCAGTCAAGTGAAATCCATGCCTGGTTCATTTTTATAAACATCAAGCGATTCACATTGACTGTGGGCAGGCAGATGTGTCTGTCAGCTATCACACCCCCAGCTGTGCTGGAAACCCTTTCTGATAGCACACTGGCAGCGGGGCAGACAAGCACCCCTAAAGCATGTTGTACAAGCTCTGGCCACTCAATCAGCTTGGACACCCAAAAATCAAATGTCTGAGTACATCCACGCGGGAGCTGACATACTTATGGACCATCATGGATAAGTGCTGCCTGTGACTGTTAGTCCTACCCTCTGCTGTTGCTGCAGACTGCGGCAGGTTGAAAAAACGACACCACACCTTCTGTTAAGGCCCATTTACACGGAGCGATGATTGCTCAAAAAAAAAAAAACTCTGTAAAACTATCGTTTTGGGTGATAATTGTTGCGTCTAAACACGCGGCCATCGTGCACTTTTCGTGCACTGCTAGCTGATCGTAAAATTCAAGCCAGCCTAAAAATCATTGTGCAGTCTTATCAGGACCGCAAGCTGAGTTCTCAGCGGGTAGTGCTGATAGGATTATTTCATCTATTTAACCCATTGGAGCTGAATGAAGATAAGAGCCCCCCAGCTATTAACTGCATTTAGCTAAAGGCTTCATTTGTATGCTAATAAGCTCTTAAGTAGCTGAGTAGCTACTTAATAGTTTATGCAAAATGATCGCCCAAAACTGTCGCTTGAGCGATTATTGCTTCGTGTAAATGAGCCTTTAGACTTTTCCCGTGTTGCTATTACTGCAGAAGCTTCCTACTTGTCTACCATGAGCGAAAGAGCTGCGATCCATTGTAGATGCATCCCTTTGTCCATGGGTAAAGGCTCTGCTCAAGTTGTTTAACAGCCTGATACTGCTGTATTTTGAGGTCCCTCACCACTGCTGAAATGAGATTTGTCATTCTGGCCTTGTAGCGGGGATCAAGCCGGTAATGATCTGATGTTTTGATGTAGGCTATGCGATGATCTTTCTGCAGGCCTTGCAGCATAAAAGCACTCTTATGCCTTAAAGTCCATAAGGGTGATGACCCACATTCCTCCTGGTCAGGTCTAAGAGAGTCCTCCAGGTTGGTCCTGCCATCCATGTAAAATATAGCTGGGGTTAGTGAAGGATGGAAGGAATATCGTGTAGCCATCTTCCATGCCTTTGGACCTATATTATCTTCTTCTTTCACCTGCTGTTCCTCCTCTGTACATCTTCCAGGGGTAGAGAAACATGTTGGACTGGCCAGACAGTTCGGAGAATGGTATCCCTTCCACCAACTCCTGTGACAACACATCATTGTCCCTACAGCCTTGTAATGTCTGTTCTAGTGGCAGACAACTGGGATGGTCATACTTATCAGTAGATTTACGTCATGCAGCGTCAGGGTATGTATGAAGAGAGATCATGGGGCGACCTCTTTTCACACAGTGCGGGCGTCAGCTGTTTATTACAGCTCATACCCGCAGGCAATAGGTGCAATCAGCTGCGCGGCCGATCGCGGCTATTAACCTTTTAAATGCCGCTGTCATTTCTGAGTAAAAGTAAAAGTCAGATCAATAAACTTTTACTAATTGTAAAAAAAAAAAGTAATCCAAGTTTAAATCACGCTGCGTCCATAAAAGTCCGATCTATTAAAGTAGCACATTATTTACCATGCATGGTGAACGCCAGAAACACACTTTTTTAGTCAACCTTTCTCCCAGAAAAAAATGCAATAAAAAGCGATGAAAAAATCATATTTATTCCGAAATGGTACTAACATAAACTACAGGATGTCTCAAAAAATGAGCCTTCGCACAACTACGTCAACGGAAAAATAAAAAAGGTTATTGCGCGCAGAAGATGGCGGCAGAAAATAACTTAAAAAAATTAAATGTCTAAAAATGTTTAAGAAATAAATGTAGTACAGCAAAAAAAAAAAAAAAGTTTGATATTATAGTCATCGTACTGACCCATCGAAGGAAGTTATCATGTGATTTTTGTTGCAGTTTGGGGTCGTAAAAACAAGATGCACTGAAAGATGACGGAATGTTGTTTTTTTTTTCCATTTTACTCCACTTGGAGTTTTTTTTTAAGTTTTTCAGTACATTATATGGTACTTTAAATAGCACCATTAAAAAATACAACTCGTGCCACAAAAAACAAGCCCTCATACAGCGACGTCGATCGATAAAGGCGTTCTGATTTTTTAAAAGGGGGGAGGTAAAAAACGAAAATGGAAGAAAAGGGATGCGTCATTAGAGGTTAAATTGCACAAATGTCTTTAATCTGTAGCCACTCCACAGGTGTCAAGTGACCGGCCTTCATACACCTGCAACGGCCGAGCAAAGCACGCCAAAGTGAGGGAGACCACGAGGGATGCAGAAGGGATGTCACAGGTGGCTCTATGGTCCCTTTAGACAGTGGCGCCAAAGGTGCTGTGCTGGGGGTTGTGCAGCGACCCAAGAAACGTACCATAGTATACTTACAGGAAGGCCTGTTTTGTCAAGTGTCAAGCCAGCACTCCAACCGGGACTCTCGGGATGGAATGCTGATGAAATACATGAGATGCATCCGGGAGATTGTGGTAGTAATCTGGGAGTGCGCAGATTTACTAAGCTTAAATTTGAAACAATTGAACAGTGCCAAATCTCCAATGCAGTACTTGGTAGTAGTACAGAGATATACAACGGTATGCAGATTGAACAAGTTGTAGAATACAGAAATACTCAGTTGTGTAGAAACTAACTTCAAGGCTCTCTCCTTTCCTTTTGCTATTTCTCTGATGCTGAACTGAAACTGATTCAAGAAGACAATTCCCCACTAGTTGTTCTAACTGAAGGGATGAGTGAACTGAATTAAGTGTAGATCGAGGCAGAATGTGAAGTGGCTGTTAGACTAATCCTGGCTTTGAATTCACCGGGTAGTTTTCAGACTCACTGTTTTGGTGAAAGTCCAACCTCTGAAAGATTTTCCTCCTCTCTGCTTTAGATCACCAATGGAGTGCAATGAATCCTCGCTCAACCTTGGGAAGGCTGGGAATATCACTGTTTTCTCTCTGGCACGAGTACCTCCTCCTCTCCAACACAACCTGACTACAACCTCTCCTCTCACTCCTGGCTGCATCTCCCTAACTGCTTACTGCCTCCTCCTTATATCTCCTCTTCTCCTTCCCGCACGTTCTCTACCTCCTCCCACTCTGCATAGGGACTTGAATTGCTGTTTTCCCGCCCTTGGACTGAGTTTGAAGCTGACTATCAGCCAATAGGGCACCAGCTGACATCAGGACAAAGCTCTAGGCTTAGTAGAGGAATGGGAGAAACTGGGTCTCTCGTACAGACGGCACCTTCTATGTCCATGGACGGCACGTAGACAGGTGAGACACAAGTGTTGCTGTGAATGTTTTGTAGGACCCGCTGGGCCACTACACACAATCGGCGACCAGCATGTGTAATCTGGTACACAGTGATCACCCTCTTCTGCTTGCTTAGCCTTTGCAAAATATGCAACATGGAATTCCAAAACGTAGGCATGTCGGAGATGAGACAATTAGATGGTTGCACCTCCGTCAAAAGAGGGGCAGCTGGGTGTGAATGCTGAAAGTGAGTTTCCTGGCCTTTTCCAGTACTGGATGTAAACCTGGGTAATTGTTTAGGAAGTGCTGCAATACCAGGTTCATCACATGAGCCAGGCAAGGTACATATGTGAGATTGCTGAGGCAAAGGGGTGCTAGCAGGTTGGCCCCACTTGCACACATGACCTTACTTGGTTTCAGATTGTGCAGGGTAAGCCAGATGTCAGCCTGGGCCTGCAGAACTGTCAACAGCTCTTTGGCTGTGTGACTATGGTCCTCTAGATGTGTGAGTTTTAGGACACTATTTTGGAATTTACCACATGCAGCGCTGTATGGAGATTGGATTTTGTCTATACAGATATCTGTGTTGATATAGAGGGCATTGAAAGCTGGTATGAAGAGGTGGAGGAAGAGAAGCAGGAGGAAGTAGAGGAAGGGACAGACAAGGATGACTGTCCGCTACTCTTTGGGGTACCATGAAACATGGATCACCACTTTCAGATTCATGCCCCATCTGCAGGACATTGACCCAGTGTGTTGTTAAGGATATGTAATGCCCCTGGCATTGATTGCTGGACCACATGCCCACTCGAAGTGTGCAGAGGATTTGGCAAGTAGGATTTGGGTGAAGTAGAGGGAGGATGCTCATGATTGACTGTGTAGTGGCCCAGAGTTAGTTGGGCCCCTCCATAATGCTATATGCCCGTCTCGTGCTATTGTCTTGTTTGTGGCATTCATTTGATTTATGTGGATTGAATAGTTACAGGACTAAAAGCACTAATGTCTTGCATGTTATGTCCTGTCTAGAAAATGTATTATATTGACTATATCGTTTCGTGGTCACGTGAGGATGTTACATATATATATATATATATATATATATATATATATATATATATATATATATATATATAAATGTGTGTTTGCTAGAGCTAGATATAGTGATAGAGATGAGGAGTGAGAGAAAAAGAGAGTTGGAGAAAGAGAGAGGGGATGAAGAAAGAGATGAGTGAAATGAGTGGGTGAGCCACACAGACACCGGACTGATCAGTCTGTATGGGGAAGCATGGAGGAGGCCGAGCGACTTCCTTATGCTCGGCATTGGCCTGATCAACCCAGGAACTTTCAGTGCTTCTGCTGATCACCAAGAGAAAGGACACACTGCTTTAGAGCAAGAAGATTGTAAGGGAGTGAGTGTATGCCGGTGTAGAGAGAGAGTTTTGCCGGGAGTGGAACTTCACAGATAACTTGGACTGTGGACTATCCAAATGTCCCAAGAATCCTCCCAGTTACACCACTGTGACTTATTTTACTGTACATAGACTGTTATGTGGATCTAAGTTCAAGAGTTTTCCAGTAAACGGACAGAATCAACCGTTCCCGATTCTTGTTCAGAAAGTTACCCTGTGTGTGGACTACTTTATTACATCCGAGAAATCCGTCACAGAGGACGGAACGGTGGCATCACGAGTGACAACTGAATTTAAGGTAATCCCCAGTTACAACCCCTGTGCTCTCCCCCTGCAGTTACGGGGTTGAGTTCCGAGCTACCCCAAGGGAGGAGATGGTAGAGCCCAATGACAAGGCCTTTTTCTACCCCGCTGTCTCCTCGGCTGTGGGCTCGCTCCTCAAAATGCTGCAACTGGTACAGACTGACTGCTGTGTGGCTGTGACTGGGAGGAAAAGGAAGTGGTGGCACTTGAGGCATGCTGTGTCATCCTCTGTATGACCAGACTTTGAAAGATGTCTGAGACCACAAATGTAAACTGTAATATTCCCCACACCAAAACATAGTTTGTCTGTCTGTTTTGCTGCTATAAACGTTGACAGCTGCAGAAATACAGTATACCCTCTCCCAATGTACAGACCACATTTTGTATAGGCATATAAATGTGATGCAGCTTCTTTCTCTCTTCTCCGTCCAATATAACCCTGTTTAAGTTCTCTGCTGGTTTATAAGCAATTTGTCCACCACTTCAGAAGATCCCTGTACTAAATTTCTTGTAAACTCGATGGCACTGTTGCATCAGAGGCTTGGCAACTCACAATTACACCTGTGATTGGTACATATGACCATTACATTGCTTTTATACCATTAAAGGGAATCTGTCACTAGAGAAAACTCCTTAAGATAGCGGTTTCTCGCTGTCTGCCCCTTCCCACAATTAAAGATTAATTTGTTCATATTTTATATAGCAAACTCTGTGAACTGCTTTGTAGCAGAATTGGTATCACATCCAGTTTAGACTGCATTAGGCACAACCTGGTATTCCTTTGGAATTATATACCAGCTTCTAGAGATGAGCGAGCATACTCGCTAAGGGCAATTACTTGATCGAGTATTGTCCTTAGTGAGTACCTGCCCGCTCGGAAGAAAAGATTCGGGTGCCGGCGCGGCTGAGACGTAAGTTGCGGGAGTGAGCAGGGGGGAGAGAGGGAGAGAGAGAGCTCCCCTCCGTTCCCCCCCGCTCTCCCCCGCCGGCACCCGAATCTTTTCTTCTGAGCCGGCAGGTAATCGCTAAGGACAATACTCGCTCGAGTAATTGCCCTTAGCGAGTATGCTCGCTCATCTCTACCAGCTTCACATTGAAACTACTTTGCGACACAAGAGTTGATGCTTGAACGATAGGGTCATACAACGCTCTGATATGTTACTTTGAATTCTGTGTTACATTAAGGGTAAAGTCCTTGGTTTAACCCTTTAATGGCCAGCTCTATGTATTTTTACAGCGGTCACTAAGGAATCTTAGGCTAGGCCACTGTGTTTTTACAGTAGCGTAATCTAAGGCCAGCATGGGAGACCCATGTCGGCATGAGCCGGGGCTCGTAAAAGGGCAGATAAAAACACCCCATATCCCTTAACATGCAGACTGCCAAACTGCTATATAGAGGAGCAATTGCACTCTTGTATAAGTACATTGTCTAATTTCATGTTTCTGCATATTATAAAATAAATTGGAAAAAACATTTCTGGATTTATTGTTATCCTTCGGGGATTCCAGTGTTGACCAGGATAATAGAGAAGTCCTTCTGGTTGAACAGACTCTTCTACAAAGTGTTGTCAACTTCCTATTCAATATTGATTGTGACCGTGCATATTATATACCCATGCGGAGCATGGGAATTTTTTTTCTAATTCCTACTTGTTCCTACTTAGCTCTGCCCCATCCCGCCCATTGCAAACAGTGGCGAGGGGGCAGGAACTCAGTGCCTGGCTCGCCTCCTTCTGCTGCAGAAAGGGACACTGTATATCGGCCGGGTGTGAAAACCTGGCAGATATACGGACGTGTGAATAAGCCCTTAGTGTGTAATGATGTAAGAATGGGGAAAAAAATTGAATGGTCATTAGGGCTTCTTCAAACAATTATATTCATGCACATTTTTGCGCACTTAAAATATAACCATGGACAATGCACAAAGAATAGAACCTGTTAACAAAGTATGTAAGGTTGAAAAAAGGATATATGCCCATCTAGTTCAGCCTATAACCCCCCAATGTTCATGCAGAGAAAGGCAAAAAAAACCCCAATGAGGTAGAAGTCAATTTTGATGTCCATGGGTTCGTTCACGTGTTTTGCGTGCACATTTTGTACCAGCGCAAAGAGGTCTGTGGGCGGTACGCAAAGGCACACTCAACGCATGCACAAAAGTGCTATACATAATTTAGTGAAAAATAGAACACATCTGGACCTCATTAGGCTAAATAAGCCTTTTAAATCAGGGCGGGGTTGTTTTGCACACACATTTGAACATGCCGTGCATGTGCAAAAAGTACAGTATTGTATAAATCAACCTCAACAACCTCATTCACTGTGCAAATACATTGCGGTGAAGCGTGCGCAATTGTGCATATGGTCGTCTGAAAAAGCCCTTAAGGCTAATTTCTGCCACGTTCCGAATTATGCCGCAGCTATTAGGTTCTATTGAACCTAATAGCGCAATGAAACCGCGGTTTGCTCTAATTACCGCGGAAATAAACTCATTGTAGTCAATGGAAGCTGGCTGTCATGCTATACTTCCGCTGTAGCACAGCGTAAGTATCGCGTGATTACGTGTCTCTGCCCACCGCCAGACTCATCATCCCGCTCTGCCAGCGCGTCACACACTGTACTGCCCCAGGTGAGATGCGCACAGTGGATCTGGAGAGGTGAGTATAGGATCTTTGGGGGGCGCCATGATGGACTCCGCTGGAGGAGTGTATCACGGCCGTGGGCATGAGGCCTTAAGGTGCAAAATAGGCCAGTCAGTAAAAGGTTAATAATACACATATATGTAAATACAAAATGCAAATAAAAGCAAAAAAAAACGGTGGCATATGTGTGCAAAATAGTTCTACAGTCTGTGCAACGTAATCAGAAGGCAACAAACAAAAACAGTCTTCATCATCCGCAGTGAGTGGTATCAGCATCCCTTTATTTACACACAATCTGCCCGTATTCCAATATGTGCCACATTCTACTTGACCGATGTGTAGGAACATATATAGACTCCAACTGCCAAACTCACGGACCATCTGTCACATGTACTACCAATAGAACAGATGTCTCTATACCCATTTAAAGGCAGCTTGTGAATTATATTATCCTGCAGAAAACGAGCTGAGAATCAGCATATAATATGACCTGCTGGTTTAATAGCAGCATCAAGAACATGTCTGAGGATATAAAAGTTTTCAGGCAGTTTAATAGAAACTTCTTTTTTTTTATTTTCAATGCAAATTATATATTTCATCTCCGTATAAGATCTGTTGAAAATGTTCTTTGGAAATGTAACCCCATAGAGAATGTGCTCCTTCATCTCTCTGCTCCTCCATTGTGTATTCTGTATTACTGATGGTTTAAACTTCTTCCTTGCAAAAAGTTTGTATATCCAAAGCGTTAACATGCTTACATAATGTATCCGGTGAGCCTTCTGCAGATGTTCATTGCTTACCTCTTTCAGAACTAATAAACCTTTATAATGTGCACTTGCTAGTCTCTACTTTCACATGGTTTAATACATGGATCATCTAGTAGGCTGACACTTTATAACAAGCTCTTGTACATGTAGGAATCTGCAGCCGAAGGCTGTGCCGTAAGCCCCCTCTGGACCGATACTTGTCAGGAGGAGGAGCAGGAAGGCAGGAGAGCAGTGCCCGCCAGTGGCGGTCTGGTGAGCACTGCAGCGCTGCGTATAGGTCCTCTCCACCAACCAAAGCCATAGGCGGAAAGGGGAGATAGAGAGTGCAAGGTGCTATGGCACAAGAAGATCGCAGTGCATGTGGCAGAAATCATTAAGAACTGTGACTAGAGTGCTGTAGGGCAGAAGGAAGTCACCGGAGTAGCCCTGGTGATCAGAGGGCTGGGGCTGATGACACTGAAAGGGCTCGATGACCGGGGCCAAACGAGAACAACACAGACCTTGTGGTTCAATCCCCACTTGGTTCAGGTAGCCAGCTCAAGGTTGATTCAGCCTTTCATCCTTCCGAGATTGGTAAAATAAGAACCAGCTTGCTAGGGGGTAAAAAGATGACTGGGGAAGGCAATGGCAAAGCACCCCACAAAAACAGCCTGTGAAAACGTCATGATGGAGTCAGTCATGACTTGGTGCTTGCATGAGGGGACTTTACCTTACCAAATGAGCAACGTATTATTTTCATATTATTCATTAAAGGGTCACTCTGGTAATTCTTTTTATTCATGTTGTAGCTATGCCCCCAGTTTATATAAATGACCTAGTATTACCTTGATTAGTTATTCCTTTCTATCTGAAACTCCCCCCTCCCACTTTTCTCTTCAGGTAGTCATGTGATTTCAGTTTTGACTAGCTTAGATTTACTTGGCATTATGTATTGAGTTTCTAGTCAGTTTCTCAGTCTGTGAAAATAAGGGAGATGGAAAAATACTTCCACAGGGCCACCTATTGGAAGGCAACATGCCAATAGGTGGCACTATAGAGGTATTATTCCATTTCCCTTTTTTGCATATTACCCAAAGGAGCATGAATGGCCTTTTGAGTCTCCTCACTCACCATCTAGGTGCTCTCACTAATGAGAAAAGGTAACATTTCTCAGTCTGTTTAATGATACTACATGGACCTTACCACAGGAACTACCTAGAGGGAGACACAGACACCCCTAAACATAGTTATTGAAGATGGTCAAATGGCTCCTGTCACACAGTTATAATAGAGGGGATCACAACTCTTCCTCCTGACTGTATAATTATCGTTTGTAACTTGTTTAGAAGAAAATAGAAGGTAATAATCATTAAACTGTCCACCCAGCACCCCACATGTACGCCAACATGAACCAGCCCTGTCTGAAACTAAACTCCCATTCATGCAATGCTTACCACAATGGCAGCATTGCTGTACATCTATCTCAAAACGTAGCCATCAAGTTACACTTGCCAGATCATCGCTTAAGATTCTACACAGATCCTACCTAGTCCCCTCGATAGTCCATAAATATTGTCCAAACATCTCCCCAAACTGTTTCAGGGGTTGGGATCAACATGCCATACATGATGGATGTATCCGGTGGTGAAGTCTTTCTAGAAGCAGGTGACCAATCTTATATCTAAGGTTGTGGGCAAACTGTTCCCCCTTTCTCTGCTGACTTGCCTCTTGGTGGACAAACCCCTCGGTTTTAATAGCCAATAGCATGAACTTTCACAGCACATCTGTATGGCTGTCAAAATTTATAATGCTTCCCAATGGCTTTTACCTACGCTTACACTTAGCCCAATTAGCTGTCGGACACGAGGGAGGACAAAATGGAACTATTCCTCAAAACCTGGCAACCATGGGCCTCTTTCCCCAAAATACCTGGCCTAAACCGACTTTTTAGCACCTGAGAAAATCAGATCAGAATCAACTAATATACTCTAAAGCAGGGGAAGTGGAGGAGGGAAGGCGGCAGAAAAGAGCTGTCTGTTCAAAACAATATTATATGATAACATGTGTGGACAATAAAAGTTATGTTACCTTTTCAGTGTTATATAAAATACCCCCTGAGTGGGGTTATATGTAGAGATGAGCGAGCACCAAAATGCTCGGGTGCTCGTTACTCGGGACGAAATTATCGCGATGCTCGAGGGTTCGTTTCGAGTAACGAACCCCATTGAAGTCAATGGGCGACCCGAGCATTTTTGTATATCGCCGATGCTCGCTAAGGTTTCCATGTGTGAAAATCTGGGCAATTCAAGAAAGTGATGGGAACGACACAGCAACGGATAGGGCAGGCGAGGGGCTACATGTTGGGCTGCATCTCAAGTTCCCAGGTCCTTCTATTAAAGGAGATGTCCCGCGCCGAAACGGGTTTTTTTTTTTTTTAAACCCCCCCCCCGTTCGGCGCGAGACAACCCCGATGCAGGGGTTAAAAAAACCACCCGCACAGCGCTTACCTGAATCCCGGCGGTCCGGCGTCTTCATACTCACCTGCTGAAGATGGCCGCCGGGATCCTCTGTCTTCATGGACCGCAGGGCTTCTGTGCGGTCCATTGCCGATTCCAGCCTCCTGATTGGCTGGAATCGGCACGTGACGGGGCGGAGCTACACGGAGCTACACGGAGCCCCATAGAGAAGAGGAGAAGACCCGGACTGCGCAAGCGCGGCTAATTTGGCCATCGGAGGGCGAAAATTAGTCGGCACCATGGAGACGAGGACGCCAGCAACGGAGCAGGTAAGTATAAAACTTTTTATAACTTCTGTATGGCTCATAATTAATGCACAATGTACATTACAAAGTGCATTATTATGGCCATGCAGAAGTGTATAGACCCACTTGCTGCCTCGGGACAACCCCTTTAAGCCACAATAGCGGCAAGAGTGGGCCCCCCCCCTCCCAAAAACTTTTACTTCTGAAAAGCCCTCATTAGCATGGCCTACCTTAGCTAAGCACCACACTACCTCCAACAAAGCACAATCACTGCCTGCATGACACTCCACTGCCACTTCTCCTGGCTTACATGCTGCCCAACCGCCCCCCCTCCCCCCCACAGCGCACACCAAAGTGTCCCTGTGCAGCCTTCAGCTGCCCTCATGCCACGCCACACTCATGTCTATTTAGAAGTGCGTCTGCCATGAGGAGGCACCGCAGGCATACACTGCAGAGGGTTGGCACGGCTAGGCAGCGACCCTCTTTAAAAGGGGCGGGGCGATAGCCCACAATGCTGTACAGAAGCAATGAGAAATATAATCCTGTGCCACCGCCATCAGGAGCTGCACACGTGGGCATAGCAATGGGGAACCTATGTGCCACACACTATTCATTCTGTCAAGTTGTCTGCATGCCCCAGTCAGACCGCGGTTTTTAATTCATAGACACAGGCAGGTACAACTCCCTATTGTGAAGTCCCTGTGGACCGACAGCATGGGTGGCTCCCTGGAACCCACCGGCGGTACATAAAAATATCCCATTGCAGTGCCCATCACAGCTGAGGTAGTAATGTCATGTTTAATGCAGGTGGGCTTCGGCCCACACTGCATGCCCCAGTCAGACTGGGGTTCTTTACAAGTGGAAACAGATGCATTTATAATTCCCTGTGGACCCACAGCATGGGTGGGTGCCTGGAAGCCACCGGCGGTACATAGAAATATCCCATTGCATTGCCCAACACAGCTGAGGTAGTAATGTTGTGCTTAATACAGGTGGGCTTCGGCCCACACTGCATGCCCCAGTCAGACTGGGGTTCTTTACAAGTGGACAGATGTAGGTTAAACTCCGTGTGCACCTACAGCATGGGTGGCTCCCTGGAACCCACCGGCGATACACAAAAATATCCCATTGCATTGCCCAACACAGCGGATGTAACGTCAGCTGTAATGCAGGTGGGCTAAAAATTCATTTGATTACACTGTAGGCGAGGGCCCACAAAAATTGCTGTATCAACAGTACTAATGTACATCCCAAAAATTGGCCATGGCCAACCAAGAGGGCAGGTGAAACCCATTAATCGCTTTGGTTAATGTGGCTTAAGTGGTAACTAGGCCTGGAGGCAGCCCAGTTTAACGAAAAATTGGTTCAAGTTAAAGTTTCAACGCTTTTAAGAGCATTGAAACATATAAAAATTGTTTAGAAAAATTATATGAGTGAGCCTTGTGGCCCTAAGAAAAATTGCCCGTTCAGCGTGATTACGTGAGGTTTCAGGAGGAGGAGCAGGAGGAGGAGGAGGAGGAGGAGGAGGAGGAGGAATATTAGACACAGATTGATGAAGCAGAAATGTCCCCGTTTTGGATGGTGAGAGAGAACGTAGCTTCCATCCGCGGGTGCAGCCTCCGTATTGCTTACGTATCGCTGCTGTCCGCTGGTGGAGAAGAGAAGTCTGGGGAAATCCAGCCTTTGTTCATCTTGATGAGTGTTAGCCTGTCGGCACTGTCGGTTGACAGGTGGGTACGCTTATCCGTGATGATTCCCCCAGCCACACTAAACACCCTCTCTGACAAGACGCTAGCCGCAGGACAAGCAAGCACGTCCAGGGCATACAGCGTGAGTTCAGGCCACGTGTCCAGCTTCGACACCCAGTAGTTGTAGGGGGCAGAGGCGTCATGGAGGACGGTCGTGCGATCGGCTACGTACTCCCTCACCATCCTTTTACAGTGCTCCCGCCGACTCAGCCTTGACTGGGGAGCGGTGACACAGTCTTGCTGGGGAGCCATAAAGCTGGCAAAGGCCTTGGAGAATGTTCCCCTGCCTGCGCTGTACATGCTGCCTGATCTCTGCGTCTCCCCTGCTACCTGGCCCTCGGAACTGCACCTTCTGCCACTAGCGCTGTCGGATTGGAAGTTTACCATCAGTTTGTCCACCAGCGCCCTGTGGTATAGCATCATTCTCGAACCCCTTTCCTCTTCGGAAATGAGAGTGCAAAGGCTCTCCTTATACCGTAGATCGAGCAGTGTGTACACCCAGTAATCCGTAGTGGCCAGAATGCGTGTAACGCGAGGGTCACGAGAAAGGCATCCTAACATGAAGTCAGCCATGTGTGCCAGGGTACCTGTACGCAACACATGGCTGTCTTCACTAGGAAGATCACTTTCAGGATCCTCCTCCTCCTCCTCTTCCTCCTCCTCAGGCCATACACGTTGAAAGGATGACAGCCCAGCAGCATGTGTACCCTCACCAGTGGGCCAAGCTGTCTCTTCCCCCTCCTCCTTATCCTCCTCATGCTCCTCCTCCTCCTCCTCCTCAACGCGCTGAGATATAGACAGGCGGGTGCTCTGACTATCCAGCGACATACTGTCTTCCCCCGGCTCTGTTTCCGAGCGCAAAGCGTCTGCCTTTATGCTTTGCAGGGAACTTCTCAAGATACATAGCAGAGGAATGGTGACGCTAATGATTGCAGCATCGCCGCTCACCACCTGGGTAGACTCCTCAAATTTTCCAAGGACCTGGCAGATGGCTGCCAACCAGGGCCACTCTTCTGTAAATAATTGAGGAGGCTGACTCCCACTGCGCCGCGCAAGTTGCAGTTGGTATTCCACTATAGCTCTACGCTGCTCATAGAGTCTGGCCAACATGTGGAGCGTAGAGTTCCACTGTGTGGGCACGTCGCACAGCAGTCGGTGCACTGGCAGATTAAACCTATGTTGCAGTGTCCGCAGGGTGGCAGCGTGCGTGTGGGATTTGCGGAAATGTGCGCAGAGCTGGCGCACCTTTCCGAGCAGGTATGACAAGTGGGGGTAGCTTTTCAGAAAGCGCTGAACCACCAAATTAAACACATGGGCCAGGCATGGCACGTGCGTGAGGCTGCCGAGCTGCAGAGCCGCCACCAGCGGCCATGCCCGGTTGGAGGCTCAGCAGCGCAAGCCAGTGGTCGGTCTGCTCTGTCAGACCCTGCAGCAGTTCGTGGGCCGTGTGCCTCTTCTCTCCTAAGCTGAGTAGTTTCAGCACGGCCTGCTGACGCTTGCCCACCGCTGTGCTGCCACGCCGCGTGACACCGACTGCTGGCGACGTGCTGCTGACACATCTTGATTGCGAGACAGAGGTTGCGTTGGAGGAGGAGGAGGAGGAAGGTGCTTTAGTGGAGAAAGCATACACCACCGCAGATACCACCACCGAGCTGTGGCCCGCAATTCTGGGGGTGGGTAGGACGTGAGCGGTCCCAGGCTCTGACTCTGTCCCAGCCTCCACTAAATTCACCCAATGTGCCGTCAGGGAGATATAGTGGCCCTGCCCGCCTGTGCTTGTCCACGTGTCCGTTGTTAAGTGGACCTTGTCAGTAACCGCGTTGGTGAGGGCGCGTACAATGTTGCGGGAGACGTGGTCGTGCAGGGCTGGGACGGCACATCGGGAAAAGTAGTGGCGACTGGGAACCGAGTAGCGCGGGGCAGCCGCCGCCATCATGCTTTTGAAAGCCTCTGTTTCCACAAGCCTATACGGCAGCATCTCTAGGCTGATCAATTTTGCAATGTGCACGTTTAACGCTTGAGCGTGCGGGTGCGTGGCGTCGTACTTGCGCTTGCGCTCAAACTGTGGCACTAGCGACGTCTGGACGCTGCGCTGAGAGACATTGCTGGATGGGGCCGAGGACAGCAGAGGTGAGGGTGTGGGTGCAGGCCAGGAGACGGTAGTGCCTGTGTCCTCAGAGGGGGGTTGGATCTCAGTGGCAGGTTGGGGCACAGGGGGAGAGGCAGTGGTGCAAACCGGAGGCGGTGAACGGGCATCGTCCCACCTTGTGGGGTGCTTGGCCATCATATGCCTGCGCATGCTGTTGGTGGTGCCTCCCCAGCTGATCTTGGCGCGACAAAGGTTGCACACCACTGTTCGTTGGTCGTCAGGCGTCTCTGTGAAAAACTGCCACACCGTAGAGCACCTTGACCTGTGCAGGGTGGCATGGCGCGAGGGGGCGCTTTGGGAAACAGTTGGTGGATTATTCAGTCTGGCCCTGCCTCTACCCCTGGCCACCGCACTGGCTCGGCCTGTGCCCACACCCTCACTTGGCCCTCCGCGTCCTCGGCCGCGTCCACATCCTCTAGGCCTACCCCTACCCCTCAGCATGCTGTATTACCAGTGATTTGATTTCCCAGGCAGGAAAGAAATTGGCGCAAGGCTGCACTCAACCGTAGCTGGTTGCGTCTGATTTTTTTACGTTCTCCACGCAGCACACACGTACCCAGAGCCCTTAGGACTGACACAGGCAGGGCAAATATACTTTCTTCCCTTTTGTTTAAAAGGATAGGCCCACTGCGTCTATTCACTGAATAATAAGTTTAATAACTGTGTTGCGGCCCTGCAAAACTGTCACAGAACTTTACTGTTGCAGAGTTACTAACTGTGGCAGAGCAGGTATTTCCCAGGCAGGAAAGAAATTGGCGCAAGGCTGCACTCAACCGTAGCTGGTTTCGTCTGATTTTTTTACGTTCTCTACGCAGCACACACGTACCCAGAGTCCTTAGGACTGACACAGGCAGGCCAAATAGAATTTTTTCCCTGCTTTTTACAAGGAACACCCACACTGCGTCTATTCAATGAATAATGTATGTCTTCTGGCCCTGCCTACACAATTCTATCCCTGTAGTATTAATGCCGGGTGCAATGCTCTGCACAGCCGGTTTTGAGGAAAAAAAAAAATATGCAACACTGCTAACAGCAGCCTGGACAGTACTGCACACGGATAGATGTGGCCCTAGAAAGGACCGTTGGGGTTCTTGAAGCCTACACTAACTCCTAACACTCTCCCTGCCTAACCTCCACTTCTGTCCCTATTGCAGGGCGCAATGCTCTGCAGATCCAATTTTGGGAAAAAAAAAAAAAAATACTGTGCTAACACAGTACTGCACACTAGTAGATGTGGCCCTAAGAAGGGCCGTTGGGGTTCTTGAAGCCTACACTAACTCCTAACGCTCTCCCTACAGCAGCTCCAGCACGATAGTACTTTCCCTCAGCTAAGTCACAAGGCATGTGTGGCGAGCCGCGGGAGGGGCCGATTTTTATACTCGGGTGACATCAGATCTCCCCAGCCACTCACAGCAGGGGGGTGGTATAGGGCTTGAACGTCACAGGGGGAAGTTGTAATGCCTTCCCTGTCTTTCAATTGGCCAGAAAAGCGCGCTAACGTCTCAGAGAGGAAACTGAAAGTAACCGGAACACCGCGTGGTACTCGTTACGAGTAACGAGCATCCCGAACACCCTAATATTCGCACGAATATCAAGCTCGGACGAGTACGTTCGCTCATCTCTAGTTATATGTTAAAGTTTTTCATCATCTTAAAAGACAAACTATTCAATAAAGTATTTTGAAACATAAGACTGTCCAGCCAGCAGGCAGAAATGGTACAGCCTCTAGGTAATGCTGTGCTAATTGATCATGTGATTGATGTAAAAGTGAAAGCAAAAATTTCACTGTCCAGATGGTGCTGTTGCAGTGGTTCGGAGATCGCTTCCTTTCTAGTTGGTCTGGTGCAAGTTTTGTGTGTGTTTCTCTGTCTTCTGACCTAACGGGAGTGGTGTTAGGTGAGATATGCTTGGTCTCATCTGTGGGTATGTATCAGATCTATTTAGTCCAGTCTTGTGATTAACTCTGGCATTGGGAGTATTCAGAGCTGGAAGCTTGAGGGTTCTATTAACCTGTATCTTCTAAAGCTAAGTACAGTGGTTTATCTTTTCATTTTGTTTGTTGGTTTTCTCCTATCCCACCTAGGGTCAGCTAGTGGCCGCCCGGAAGCATGAGCCGGCAAACGGATCTCTGTGGTGAGCCATGCTGCGATTTGCCGGACACGAGTGGAGAATCGTTTTCATTCTCTGCTCAAGGACAGGTGGGAAGCGCTTTCCATAGCAACGCTATGAAAAACATTCACTGCGTTCCCCACGGCTGGATTATCGCCACGGGAAATGCAATGAAAATACGCCCGTGGACAGGCAGGCTAACTCAGACATTGCCACGGAAGTTCTCTCTATAGCATATCCTGAAATTATGACCTATTGGGGGTCATGAGGATTGGGGTTTTGGAAATTCTGGACTAAAATGCCCAATTTTATATAAACTCTCTGATGTTATAAGCCATTATTGATGATTTAAGGACAATAAAATAACAGCAGAACAGACTTGAGGGCAGGGATCACCAATGAACCCAAATCTCTAAATCCATGATATGCCTGATCCCGTCTCCTGTTCCTGAAATAAACATTTTGTCCTATGAGTCCGACTTTGTACCACCACCACTTTGGGTCTTCACTCTAGAGATCATACTTGCTATCACTGATAACATAAGTATCCAATTATAATCTTCTGAGTATATTTTTTGCTTGATGCACAGAACGTCATCTACACAGGACCTCAATTCACAAATCAAGATCTTTTCATTGGGGATAATTAGGACCTTTTTAAGTATTCTCTCAGAGACTCAAATCATACTATACATATTGAATTCTCTTTCGAGGAAACCAAGAGTGTGGAACAAAATTCCTGACACGTATTAAAAGAAATGTCTTCTTGACACAATTTTTTCAATGTGATGTTTCTTCCGACCATCGTGAGAATGCCTTGATGCTTTTTTTTATATATCTTATTGATGACAGCATTATAAAATATGCTCTTATACTAACATCATAGGAGAAGTTTTAAGTTATTGGATATAAACACACAGTTAGAGCAACTCTCCAGTCAGGAGCTCAAAATTGATATGTAAGTCATCTGACGCCACGTTTACTTATCAATTTTGAGCTTTTGACTTGGGTGCCAATTTAACAGTCATTAGAAATTACTCAATGCCAGAGTGTATGAAGCATTGCATTCCCTGCAAGTCGTACTTTTCTTGTAATCCTTGAGATCTGATAGTGTTGGGGTAGTTTCACATCTGAACAGGGGATTCTGCTTTACTGCTTCAGTTCAGGGAGCAGGAAAGGGAAATCCCTCCGGCTGAATGGTTCAGTCTCTGGAGGGAATCGAACAGCACCGGGCAGACCCCATTGACTGTAATGGGGTCTGCCCAGCTGGCTGGCTTTTGTAATGGAAGAAAAAGTATTTTCAGCTGGATCTACGAGAGCTACCGAGGGATTTAGAACAACTTGGTATTTGCGATAAAAACTATCTGTTCTAGGACTTCTGAGTTGCTGGTTATACTGTTCTTTCTCATTAAACCAAGTTATTGTTACACAATTTGACATTTCACTGGTAAATAATTCATGAATATCTCCTGTAGTTATTTTCACATTGTAATTTTATTTTAGCTTTATGTAATTACATACTTAGGTAACATACATTTTCTTTTCATATCTAATTTCTCCACTTCCCACAAAAGGAAAAAAAAACATAAACCTCCTCATTTGATTCTTAGGAACAAACAAACCTCCCTGTAGTTCTCATCACTACAGCATTAACCACCACCGACTGCTAAACTTCAGTTTTTGTAATTTTATTATGCTTTTGTAGCTATGAACATCAGTCTGGTTACATGACATCACAGTAACTTCAATTAGAAGAAAGATGAATGTGTATAAATATTTTTAACCCCTTCCTCTTGCAAACAGTTTTGACCTTCCAGACCAGGTCCCATTTTTCAAATCTGACACTTATAGTGGTAATAGCTTTGGAATGCTTTCACTTATGCAAGTGACTCTGATTGTACTTTACAATAGGGATGAATTTTAGTCAATATATTTTGGATTTATTTATTTTTAGAAATCCTAAATTTACAGAAAATTTAGAAAAATTTGCTATTTTAAATCTTTGAATTTTTCTGCTTGTAAGACTCATACTATGCAAAATAGCTAATACATACACTTGTTGTAAAAAAACAAAAATCAAAGACCTTGAAGGAGTTGTCGGAATTGAATTGAACTTTCCATGTGTGATTGTGATGTTGATATAAGTAAGTGATTACAATATAAGAGCAAAAGGATAATTTATTGCAGAAAACTGAACATTTGAAAGGAGGCTCTAATACCCTGTGGTGCCGCCTCTAGCTTGGATACAAGATGTAATGCAGGCGGGCATGGAGGCTCTTTTTCCTGTTGGGCCTCTACTAGATTGGATACAAGATGGGATACGGTTGGGCATGGAGGCATGCAGGTTCCATATGGCATCCTGGGTCATATCGGTCAATATTTGCTGTAACTGAACCTCTAGATCGTGCAAACTTGTAGGCTGTTGAAGTTGGCATCCCAGATCATCCCATACATGTTCTATTGGTGATAAATCGTATGACTGGGCAGCCATGGAAGTGTGGCAATGTCGTGCAGGCATTCCTATAACACTCTTGCTGTGTGCAGCCAAGCATTATTCTGCTGGAAAAAGCCCCATGGAAGCCCGGCCATGAGAGACAACACATGTGACTACAGGATGTCCTGGACACATCGCTGAGCTGTCAAAGTCTCTCATAATACTAGAAGTGACCAACTGCCGTATATGATGGCCCCCCAGAGCAACACACTAGCAGTGGGGGTAGTGTGCTGCTCCACAGCAAAGGCAAGACTGAGGCACTAACCCCTAGGTCTCCAGACATGACCACAGCCATCGTCAGTGCCAAACTTAACCTACATTCGTCAATGAAGACAATCCGAATCCACTCCATGGCATTTCAGTTTTGTTGTTTGCGAAACCACTGGAAACTGAGGTGATAGTGGGTGGTTGCAAAGGCAGCACACATAATAAGAACAAGTGTCCTTGGGCCAAGCACCTGGAAATGTTTCCAACAGACACAGAGGCCTGCAATGATGGTCCCACCTGTCTCTGGATGGCAGACAATGAAACAGTTGGAGCTGCTCATGCTTGTCAGAAGATCAGAAGAACATTCCATTCGTACCACGCAAGGCAGCAACTAACAAAGACTGGGATGGCAAATTATTACAAGAAGAAGATCAAATCAAGTGTAGGTGTCGAGAATATACAGCAGAGTTATATGCAGGCAATCAAACAGACAACCAGTTGAATCACGTACATCAAGTAGAATAAGAACTGGGCATTTTGAAGTAAGAGGTCACATGGGCCCTGAAAAAACTACCAAACAGGAAAACTCAGGGCGTTGATCACATACCAGCCAAACTGCTCAAACCAGTGTCTATCAAGATCCTAACTGACCTATGTCAAAAGATTTGGAATCCAAATTGTGGCCCAAAGACTGGACATCAGTCTTCATCTGTCTTCATCACACTTCCAAAAAAGGTGATGCTCAAGAATGTTCCAATTACCCAACCATGGCCCTCATACCTCACGCCACCATAATTCTTTTGAAAAATCATACAAAAATGCATTGCAACAATTGTTGAACAGGAACTGCCAGACGTTCAAGCTGGCTTCTGCAAAGGATGTGGCACCAGAGACCAAATCGCGGACCTGCGCTGGATCATTAAGAAGACCCGAAAGTATCAAACAGACATGTACATGTGTTTCATCGACTACGGCAAGGCATTTGATTGTGTTGAACATGACAAGCGTTTGAAGTGTCTGAAAAAAATGGGCGTCCCAGAACATACTGAACAGCTTATAAGGTTGCTTCACAACAACCAAGAAGCAACAGTCAGGAGAGCTTATAGTAAAACAGATTGGTTCAGAATTGAGAAAGGCATATGGCAATGCTGCATTCTATCACCACTCCTTTTCAATCTGTATGCAGAAACGATCATGAGGCTATGCAATTTGGACAAATTAGAAATCGGAGTCAAAATCAGTAGCAGAAATGTCAACAATCTTCAATATGCAGATGACACCACCCTGCTTGCGGAAAGTGAAAGGGACCTGGAATACCTTATCCAACAACTGCAAAAGGAAAGCGAACTCATGGGGCTGTACCTCAATAGCAGGAAAACGAAAGTCATGACAACGGTAAGCAACAGTACAGTGAACATAAAAGTTAACAACGACGAAGTCGAGTTGGTCCAAGATTTCATCTTTCTTGGATCCAAAATCGATTGCAACAAGCAATCTGGACCTGAGATCAAGAGACGGATTACACTTGGTAGGAATGCAATGGAAGAAATGGAAGAGATCTGGAAAAGCAAGGACATTAGCATTGTAACAAAAACCAGACTGGTCGATCCAATCGTCTTTCCAATAACGACGTACGGTTGTGAAAGTTGGATGCTCAGGAAAACAGACAGATGAAAAACGGATGTGTTTGAGTGCTGGAGGAGAATGCTACAGATACTTTGGACTACCATGACAACGAACAAGGTAGTGATAGATCACATCCAACCGAAAATATTACTAGAGGGCAAAATAATCAAACAGCAGCTACCTTTTTTTGGACACGTGATGCGCGCTAACTCACTGGAAACAGTACTGATGCTTGGCAAAGTCAGCGGAAAGAGATGATCAGGACGACAAAGAACAAGATGGCTAGATACAATCAAGGCCACCATGAACATGTCAATCTCAGAACTGAAAGAAGAGGTGAAAGAGAGGAATGCATGGAGAACATTGATCCATAGAGTGACCGAAGGTCGGATGCGACTGAACAGATAATCATTACATCACACCGGTTGAAGTAGATTTATCAGTTTTAAATGAGTCGGTGGTAACCCTTGCTAGGTTTCTCCAAGAAAAAGCTAGTTCAGGGATTAACAATGGTAAAATGTTTGATGTAACTCCAAGCCCTGTTTGGGAGACTGTGGTGGAGCAGCCAGTTGTTGAGAATGCTGCCGGTGTTAAACAAATTTGTCTTAAAGAAGCGGATGCTTGGGAAGTTTCACTATTGGGTTTAACCCTTTCCAATCCAATTTGTATTCTGGTTTTCCTAGGGGGCTTACTCTTTTTCTGCCATTAAACAATGGCGCTATATGCTGGCTAAAGCCAATACTGCATGAGGTGACACGTTGGATAGGCTCCGACAGCAGAGAGGCTGGCAATATACAGTAAGAGAATCCCAACAGATGTCTTTCAACATCGAAGCTGTACAGCCTTAAATCATAACGTCTTCAGAGGTCAGACAGTGGATTGGAAAGGGTTAACCTTTGTTAAAGAAAAGATTTGGAGAGGGGAACTTATTGATATTTTATCACTGTTACATTCATTTAAAAGATCTAACAAAAAGAATGATGATGATCACCGTAGGAGGCCAAGATCTTTTAATAATAGGTTACAGGCATTCTGTATTTTTGCCGTTGTATTGTATGAACGATCCTCCATTTCCATGTCAGGTTTGTTTCAACATATTGACATAGTTTTTGAAGCTTACCGTCATTTTGGAGGGACTGCTTGGTTTACATATAATGAAATGTTTCATCAGAATTTAGCGATTTACCCCAATATTAAATGGGATTTTAAGGAGGTATGTCTGTGGTTAATTTTGATGCTCCCTCAACACAATCAGACAAGTGGCTTTAAAGCGTAGTGTTTTGGCACCCCATTACCTGGGATGCGGAAAGGTATAATTTGCATTTAATGAGAATCAATGTAAATGGTCACAGAATTGCAAGCATGGATATGAGTGTTCATTTTGTGCTGGGCCTCATCTATTAAGTCAATGTTTTCATCAGAGACCAGTACAAAATTCCTTGCAACTAGAAAATAGGGAATTTCCAGCTCATTATAAAGGGTTTTCAGGATGGTTTCTTTGTGCCTAAGTTCAAAGGACTCGGCTGCAAGTCGGTTAATAATTTAATTTCAGTAAATTCACATCTTACTATGGTTCAAAAGAAAATTGAAAAGGAAATACAGGAAGGCAGAATTGCAGGTCCAATTGATACCCCTCCTTTTGTTAATTTCAGATAACCCCCTTAAAGGTGGTCCCGAAGAAGGAGCTTAACTCTTTTCGGTTGACTCACCATTTGTCTTACTCAAAGCAATTTTCACTGACTGATGAGATTGACCATGAGCTAACGTCAGTGAATTATGCATCATTTGACTCAGCTTTGGTTTTATTACGGCGCTTTGGTCAAGGTGCCTTGCTAGCCCAAACAAACATAAACTCAACTTTTAGGTTGTTGCCAGCTAGCTTTAATTCTCTAGGTTTTCAGTTTGAGAATAAAGTATACTTTGACATGGTTTGACCGATGGGTATTTTTTTTTATCATGTTTTCACATAAGACTTTTGCTTCTTTTTTAGAATGGGTAGTAAAAGGAGGGAGGGTGTAATTTCTTTTTTAGAATGACTTCTTGTTTGTTGGTCCTCCTGATAAGGCAAATTGTGATGAAGTTTTAAAGGGTTTTTGTTCAATGATAGAATTTTTTGGTGTCCCTTTGGCACATGAGAAAACAGTTCTCTCATGTGTCAGAGTGGCGTTCTTGGGAATTGTAATGGATATCTGTGCTATGGAGTCTCAATTACCACAAGAAAAAATTAAGTAATTTGTGTAAATTGATCAGCTGCACTGTACGCAGAAAGAAAGTGATGTTAAAAGAATTACAGTCATTATTGGGGCACTGGGTGTTTGCTTCTCGTGTGATCCCGATTGTAAGCAGCGACAAAAGGTCTTAGCTCTCTCATGTCAGATTGTCTCTGATACAAACGAATGATCTTCTCATTAAGGATGCAGTTTGAGGCAAATTGGTTGCACAGTCTAAGTGTTTAGTATCCCCTCTAAAGGGGCCGGACGTCCTTTTAGGTGATGGTTTTGTGGATATTTGACTGCGTCGGTCTAAGACAGATAGTGCTGGCCGTGGTGCTTTGATTAAAGTTAATAGTTTAAAAGGTTCTCAATTTTGCCCAGTTGGTATTGTATCTTCCTTCATTCATATAGGAAATAAGAATTGTGGTTCCTTCGTAATGCATGAGGATGGCTTCTCACATTCGCTTTTTCAATTTTCAGCTGTGTTACAAAAATGCTTGCAAGTCTTAGCCTTGCAGGGTGCTAGAATAACCTCATACATAGGGGCAGCTGCTGAGGCCTCATTACTGGGCTTTAACCCTTTCCAATCCACTGTCTGACGTCTAAAGACATTATGATTTAAGGCTGTACAGCTCCGATGTTGAAAGACGTCCGTCGGGGTTCTCTTACTGCATATTGCCAGCCTCTCTGCTGTCAGAGCCTATCCAACGTGTCACCTCATGCAGTACTGGCTTTAGCCAGCAGATAGTGCTGTTGTATAACGGCAGAAAATGAGTAAGCCCCCTAGGAAAAGCAGGATACAAATTGGATTGGAAAGGGTTAAAGGTAGTCAGATACAGAAGCTGGGCAGATGGCAATCAGCTTGTTTTAAATTATACGTTAGACCTAAAACAGTTGTTAATTGAAATATTTCTCTTGTTTAAATGGAATGAAAAAGGTAGTTTCGATTGTCGGACACTCTTTTGTTTTCTGGGCTTGGAAGAGGGCAAGTAAACGGATATACTCTGTAAACCTTGGCTTGGATGAGTTCAAGTTTTATATTTGTTGGGTTGTTTGCCACAGGATAAGTTGGTTACAATTAGTAGATGAACTTCATAGGAAAAAAGAAATATGGCCCTCTCCAGATATTTTGATACTACACGTTGGACAAAATGATATTGGTGCAGTCAGTGCTCTGGATTTATTATGGGAAATCAAAAAGGACTTATTAATCATTAGAGCAATGTTTCCTTTGGCAATACTGGGTTTTTCAGAGATCATTCCCAGATTTCTATGGTCCTTACAATAATTTAGTTGCATAGAAAAAATACTAATAAAAGTATGGAAAAGAGAGTTAAAAAAATTGGGGAAATTTCTCCCCCTTTGCAGTGGATTCAGTACATATTACACAGCACATCATTTACTATTCCTGTACTTAACCTCACATAGTAACATAGTATGTTAGGCTGAATGAAGACAATGTCCATCTAGTTCAGCTTGTTTCAACCTTCTAGTTGATCCAGAGGAAGGCAAAAACCCCAAGAGGCAGAAGCCAATTAGCCCTTTCGGAGGAAAAATTCCTTCCCAACTGCATAATGGCAATAAGAATAATCCCTGGATCAACCTCTGATAGTTCCTACCTGTATGTAAGACCCAGATCAACAACCCGCTGGTCACCTAATGTCTATATCCTGTAATATCCTTCCACTCTAGAAAGACATCAAGTCCCCTCTTAAACTCCTCTATGGATTTTGTGTAATCACCATGTCCTCAGGCAGAGAGTTCCACAGTAGCACTACTCTTACAGTAAAGAACCCCCTTCTGTGTTGGTGATGAAACCTGCTTTCTACTAGACCTAGAGGATGCCCTCTTGTTACCGTCGCAGTCCTGGGTATAAACAGATCATGGGAGAGATCCTTGTATTGTCCCCTCATGTATTTATACATAGTTATGTGATCCCCCCTTAGCCATCTTTTTTCCAGGGTAAATAATCCCAATTTGGATAGCCCCTCTGGGTATTCCAGTCCCCTCAATCCATGTATTAATTTAGTTGCCCTTCTTTGAACCCTCTCAAGAACTGCTACATCTTTCCTGAGCCCTGGTGTCCAGTACTATACATAGTATTCCACATGGGGCCTGACAAGTGTCTTATATAGTGGGAGGATAATGTTCTCGTCCCACGCCCCTATACCTCTTTTAATGCACCCCAAGACTTTATTTACTTTTGTAGCAGCTGACTGGCATTGGTTACTCCAGTTAAATCTACAATCCACTAGTACCCCAGGTCTTTTTTCCATATCACTTTTCTCTAGCAGTATCCCATTCAGTGTATATTGGTGACATCCGTCTCTCCTGCCCATGTGCATAACCTTACATTTATCAACATTGACCTTCATTTGCCCTTTTTCTGCCCAAGCCCCCAGCTTGTCTAGGTCCTTTTGTAGCCGTACATCACCCTCCGTTGCATTAATTATCTTGTATAATTTTGTGTCATCTGCAAATATTGATACTTTATCAGGTCGTTGACAAATATATTGAACAGAATGGGGCCTAATACTGAACCCTGTGGCACCCCACTAGCGACTGTGGCCCAATCAGAGTACGAACCGTTTATTACCACCCTCTGCTTTCTTTCTCTGAGCCAGTTCTTTACCCAGATACACACATTTTCACCCAGTCCGAGCTGCCTTAGTTTGTATTTTAGCCTATTATGCGGCACTATGTCAAATGCTTTAGAGAAGTCCAGATATTCGAGATCAATAGATTCTCCCAGGTCTAGCTTAGAACTTACTTCATCGTAGAAGCTGATCAGATTGGTCTGACATGATCGAACCCTCATGAACCCATGAGGAGTTATGCCGTTGTTCTCCTTGAGGTATTCTAGGATAGCGTCTCTCAGAAACCCCTCGAATATTTTTCCAGTTATTGAAGTGAGACTTACCGGCCTGTAGTTACCAGGCTCTCTTTTGGACCCCTTTTTGTATATTGGAACTACATTGGCATACCCAGTACAACATACCAACCCATATCACCTATGACCTCAATTTACACAATGCATCTTAAACTAATAGTCACGTACATCTGTCATAGTCTGAAAAATGTCCTTAGGGTGCACACACTAACATTATGGAGGAGAATGGTCTTGCATGTCCAAAATCTTGGTCGCATCTCCCGAGTCCATGTCATCGTTCAAGAATTGAGTCCCCTGCGGAAAGGGAGACTCCCTTTCCTTCCACACAGTTTGTAATTTTTGGCCCCCGGATCATCAGGACCCTGACATTCAGTCACTTGGGTCCAAGTCATGCCAGTGTCCTGCAATGATCCTTCTCCAAACAGTCACCTAGCTGCCCCCCAGCATGGGGCATGGTTACTCTTGCCACTCTCCTACACAACAGCTTCCACCACCTTAAGAGCAGGGGCTGTTGTGAGTCTCAGATACTGCACCTTCACAGCTGCGTCTCACTCTCTCTATAATGCAGCCTCTGTGGTCTGATATATGCACCTGTTAGGGGCCAGAAAACTCCCACAAGTTTGGGGCTGTGGGCAAGGCCTAGCCCTGGTCTATTTAATATCAGTCTTTTTTGGACAGTGATGCAATATGTGCATTATCACCTGCTTTACCATAAGGGTAGGACTCCCTGCTTACATAGTGCCCTGCGCCTTTTCTCTGCCTGTCTTCCCTGGCTGTAGCTCTGGCCGGAGGAGGGGGTCACTGGCGCAGCACTACCATGCTCACTAGACTGGCGCTGGCAAGCACCAGTCATCTCTCTCTCCCCTTCCCAGCCAGATCCCAATCCAGAGGGCCAGGGCTTCATTTGTGCTTTTGATAGTGGCTGAGCTGCTGTATCCTCTAAGGGGGAAGTGGGCACCACTCACTCTCCTTAAAGTGAAACTAAATTTCTCCACCTCCTTTTCTATGTCAAAGGTCCTGAGTGCAATTGCAATATCTGTACAGAAGCACAGTCCGAGTACAGCATGCTTTGTGCATGTACAGCTGCTTGTCACACATATACTGATATGTCCACCATTACCTGTAATTGAATGTAGTTAAAGGGGTTGTCCCGCGAAAGCAAGTGGGTCTATACACTTCTGTATGGCCATATTAATGCACTTTGTAATGTACATTGTGCATTAATTATGAGCCATACAGAAGTTATCAGAAATTTTTCACTTACCTGTTCCGTTGCTAGCGTCCTCATTTCCATGGAGCCGTCTAATTTTCAGCGTCTAATCGCCAGATTAGACGCGCTTGCGCAGTCCGGTCTTCTTCTTTTCTCAATGGGGCTCCGTGTAGCTCCGTGTAGCTCCGCCCCGTCACGTGCCGATTCCAGCCAATCAGGAGGCTGGAATCGGCAATGGACCGCACAGAAGCCCTGCGGTCCACCGAGGGAGAAGATCCCGGCGGCCATCTTCAGCAGGTAAGTAACAAGTCACCGGAGCGCGGGGATTCAGGTAAGCGCTGTCCGGTGTTCTTGTTTAACCCCTGCATCGGGGGTTGTCTCGCGCCGAACGGGGGGGCTGTTGAAAAAAAAAAAAAACCCGTTTCGGCGCGGGACAACCCCTTTAAGGACCGCAATTTCTCACAAAACAAATTTAATGCTATATCATCACTCGCTAGTAAAACCGCTGACAGGCTGTAATTCACATCACATCCCCTGAGTGACCATATATAGACTTATATAGCATAGACATCTTGTAACAGAGTATCACAAAATTATGTTTTCATTTCAAAGCTGATCGTCTACTTAATATGTATGACAAGCAGTGCCGCTATGCATGACAAAGGGATGCTTATGAAACTGAAACGTTGAGACAACAGCCTGTTTTCTGACAGTGCACTAAAGAAGCTGCATTGTCAAGTCCATTTATGACATCTTTGTCTTGAGAGTAACAACTTGATTCTCCTAGCAGAATTTTTCAACGGCATCCTTTTCAGTTTTTTTCAGTGTAAGCTTCCAAGATTTAGGTGAATGCGAGGTCATCTGTTTATGTTAGTTTAAGACAAGGAATTCAAGAAATTTGACTAAATTTGAAATGACTTTGCATATGCTAAGAAGAACAGCTGTGTCTCTGATGATTCAAACTTTTTAAAGTGGGATTTACCATAGATGACCTTACATGGAACTTCCATCTCTAATTTAGTGCTTCAGCTTTCAACAAAACTTCTAGGACCTATCTACGACATATACAGGGAGTGGACAAAAATATGGAAACACCATATGAAATGCATGGAATTTTAACCATTAGCACTGTGCTGCCCTTTTGATCCCTACTTGGCTGAGAGCTTTCCCACAAAATTTGTGTTTACTTCGCCTCTTGCCCTGCTCTGGGTGGTTTTGGGAGCCGGCTCGTAGCAGCAGCTGAGTGGCTCAAACTCCTGACTAATGGAACCTTGTTGCTCGTGCAGATGTTCACTTCTGCCTGGCAACAACTGTGTCATATTACCGCCACTTAAAATACATGTCTTATTGAAATCTGATTAATAATCCCATGTAATTTAAGGCAGGGGTCCCCAACTCCAGTCCTCAGGGACCCCCAGCAGGTCAGGTTTTTAGGATATCCTATGGTAAGAACACCTGTGGCAATGTCTGAGGCACTTACAATAATCAGATCACCTGTGCAACACTGAAAAAATATTACCTATTGGTGGTCCCTGAGGACTAGAGTTGGGGAACACTGATTTAAGGCATGCATTTTGTACAGTGTTTCCATATTTTTGTCCATCCCCTGTACCTTATTTTCTAAGGTTCTAACTTATTCAACCGGTGAAAACCAACCCTTTAGACTTGCTAAATGTGATACCAGATTAACTGCATCTTAGCAAAATGTCTATAAGGGTCTATTTATATGAATGATTTGCCCATGCAAGTTCTGTCTATTGTGATATGGATGGAACTTGCATAGAAAAATAAACCATTGATCTCAATGAGTTAATTTACATGAGAAATTTTTCACTTGCACCGTCGGTGCTTCTGGCATCAGCACTCATATCCTGGGCATTATGATGCCAGGAGTTTGGGGACATGATGATGTGGCCTCTGATTGGCCACAGCGGTCATGTGTTTTCGCCCAGTCATTTACCCGAAAGCTGTGGCAGTGTGAGCTGCTCAGCTACGCTTTAGAGGTCCAAGGAGAGGTGAGTATGATCTATTTTTTCATGTTATAACAGGCCTAGCTGCTGGAGAAGTTTTTATAGTAGGGGCCAGAGCGGGGGCCCACAGTAGAGCCATTAGTAGGGCCATTAGTAGAGATCCCACATGACTGGGGTGGACAGGAAACAAGGGAGAACTTAGGGTTAATAGGGGTAGGTAGGTGCATTGAGTGGAAGTAGGTGATAGGGTGTTTTGAGAAGGGAGGGGGGAGTTAGGGAGATTAGGGGGCGTTAGAGGGTATAAGGAGTTAGGGCTGAGGAGAAGGCCATTTTAGGTGAGAAGCAGGAGAAGTTAGTCTTACCCACACTCCCTATTTTTTGTGTGTGTGTATTTTGTTGGTTGCCAGGTGCAGTGTGTAATGGATGGTTGGTGGAAAGAGTAGGAGAGGGATGGTACGAATGTTTGTCATGCCAGTGTTGCCAGGTGGAGGGTCCTTAGAGTCACTTTTATATTGGTTGGGGGGAGGAGTCTGGTGGGTATGGACTCACCTTTAGTACTCCCTCCTCCAGGCTGATATATTCCATGTCAATATTAGCCAACCAAGGTGGCTAGTGGTGCCCCCAAACTGGTCAGTATGGTTGGGGGCAAGGTCTGGTTTAATCATTTATTTTAAGCACCAGATTTTGTGGCTCCAAGGATCTCACCTCGTAATTTTCAGTTAATTATGATTTATATATATGTTGGCATGTGTTAATAAATGGCTGCTGTGGCCATTTCATCCAAGCTCTGTGTCCAGGTTTTTATTGAATTAAGGTGGGGATAGTTGGTTGCAGCGGTTAGTAAACCCCCTTTAACAAGGTATATGAGCATTCTAAATTGGAGAAACCATTTATTCATTTCTGGTTGCTTTCAGCCTCCACTCAGGGGATTTACTGCATATTAGTGGTTGCTGCAAGCAAGTAGAATGTTATAGTTAAGCTCAATGTCAGAATCATCTACCACTTTGGGAACGTGAGCTCATTTAAACTTACTTTATTTAAGTATTTTTTTCCCTTCAGTTATTTTTTTGCCATTTTTGCTCATTTCACTCCTGATAACATTAAAATATTACTATATAAGTGGTATTTTGAAACAGCCCTCATGTCAACCAAATCCCCTTGGTCAAAATATGTAAGCGATTAAAGATCCAAACAATTGGTCATTGAGGGGTTAATTCAGTCGGTTATCGGCCTCAGCCAGAAGAGGATTGTTCTGTAAGTGTAAACCAGGCTGTCTTAATAATGTTCTCTACTGAATCACGTAGAAGAAGTATAGGCTTCTCATTGCTGCCATAAAGACCTTAAGATGCAAAACAAACTTGTAGATGATTGTATTCCAGCCCCGTGACTCGGCTCCCTCTATCTCTCTATGGTTTTAGTTACTGTATACTATAGATTTATTTACTGTAAGGGTCATATGTTATCTAGGGTCATGTCTAAATCTCCTGACTCCATCTGTTAGGAGTCCACAGAGTAAAGGCAGTATTAAGGAGATGATAATGGAGAGTTAAGTAACACTGACTGACGTAACTTGTACATCGTCTACAGAGAAATCTTCTGGAATGCAGATTTTGGATTTGCTCTTTTTTCAGTAGCTGGCACAGACGTATAAGGGATACCCTTGTTGGAAATCTTTAGTATGAAAGACTAAATAAGGGATCAGGGCCAGACTGGGAATAAAAAACAGCCCACACATTTACTGTTTATATATAAAGGCACACTTAATATATAAAAGAAGATATACATATATTCCTGGCCCCTCCATAAATGTCATACATGTAATGTCTTGTGTAGATGCACTGTGTAGAGATTGTCCTGTCATTTGTTATGTGTATTGCAGAGCTACAGAGGCTGTGGAGTTAATGTCTGCATGAAGCTTGGATATGTCTGTGTATGTATCCATTTCATGTCATGTGGTATGTTAGAGCCTATAAGTATGAGTGCTGGAGAGTAAGGTGGTAGTGGTTGTTCTTGTCTTTGAGTAGTGGAGGTTCATAATCTTCAATAGTAGAGGGGAGTGGAGTGCTGGATGCATGGGGGTACCTTCAACCCTAATGTGGTGAAGATTGATGGAGGAGGAGAAGCCATTTCCTGAGGGTCCTAATGCCAGGAACCATGAGAGAGTGAAGAGAGTGTGAGAGAGAGAGTGAGTAACCTAAAACCCAGATCACCGTGCAGAGGTACTGTTTCCAGAGAATATCTGTGGAGAGTCTGCCCCTTCCCTTTTTTCCAGGAGCGGTCCTGGACAGATAACTAGGACTGTTGGACCGGTGTCATCCTGAGTATGCCTCTTCAAGGAGTGGTTCCATATGAGTCCTAAGGATTGTAGGACCAGCATCATTCTAAGTTCCTCCCAGATCGTATTGCCTGCATTGGTGTATCATTGTACCTTTGTGAAGTGTTGCAGTTACTAAAGTAAGGTTTTCCCAGGCCCTGAACATTCCCAGAGACTGAGGTATTAAAAAGTTAACAGTATGTGGACTTTTTATCGTTGACAACCTCAAAAATCCTGTTAAATGTTTATTGGCCATCCTTATCCTAGAAGTGTCAGGAAGCGGCCTAGTGGTAATTTGGCCAAGGTGCGTGTGTCCCTCCAGGAAGGAGTCAGGTCGGTGCCACCGTAACCAGTGACAGCTTTACCATCCCAGCTTCTCCGCGTGGGCCTCATGTTCCAAATGGATCTTCCAGGTCACCACACAGGATGATCAAAATTAAACTAGAGGTGTTCAGAGGTCTCTAGGGAAAAACTGTTGGGCAGAACTAATAAAAGTTGGCGTGTATACTCAGGGATTATGGGGTTTATATTTCTTGAAAAATAAAAGAATAGTACCAAATGTTGCTACCAGGGGAATATCTGGTGTTGTACACAAATGGTATGGCGTATATAATGCTTGAAAAAGGCGAGTGTCCAGACGAAAAGTTGTCTATGTTTCTCAGTGGAATCTGATAAAGAGGCATCCTCTGTGCTCTGAGGATGTGAATTTCTACTTTTGCACCAGTTTGCTGCTTCCTCTCCATTGAGATAACACAGCAGCTGTTCACTACTGAATGGCCACTGTTTAAACTGAATGATGACCAATGAGCTCATTGTTTATGCAGCATAAAAGATCAGCGTTAAGCTCATCGTTCAGTTTAAACAGCGGCCGTTCAGTAGTGAACGTCCGCTGTGTTATATCAATAGAGAGAAGCGGGGAAGCGAGAGGAGAGAGCACAGGAGTGCGGAGACACAGGGACGAGTGTTGGGCATGGTTTTCCTGACATTTGTTCCGTGTAAATAGATCTTAAGCCATTAATTGTGGCATACTCCTATATCTTACACTTCAACAACCTTTCTTGTACTAAAGAAGTTCTTACCATGTGAAGCTACAGCTCCTAGTATGACCTGAACAAAGGTGAGTATATACTGAGAATTGTAGTTTTGCAAACTAGAATACTACAGACCTTTTCCTTTTCTTTTCCTCTGGTTCAGACCTTAATGCCTTTTTCAGCTAATTCTTGCCCCTGTAGAGTTTGCAGTCCATCTTTGGCTCCTCTGGAAATAATAGACAAACACTTGAAAATAGCACTACACACTGTGCCCCCAGAAATAAATAATAATGCACACTGTGCTCCCAAAAAAGAGCGATCTCCCGGTGACTAAATCACCCAGCTTTTCTGACTTTTCCACTCCTGACCTCAGCTTGTTATTTGACTGCACTTTCCTTTGGCTGCTGCCTACCCTAACTTCAACCTATCTCCTTATTATGCAAAAATGACATCTGTCCTGACTTTGGCTCTGTTCCACAACTATGTTTCTATCTACACCATCCGATACTGGACTACAGAAATCCTTTTATAAGAACTCCACCTCAACAAACATTGACTCTGTTATATATCTGTGTCTCTATCTAAATCCTCTTGTACCAAGCTATGGTAAACTTGCCCAAGTTACATAAGCCGAGACTATTGGTGGGGTAACAGTCTGAGGTTCCCTGTAGTGAAGACCAGATCTTGATTGGCAGAGGTTGAAAGATGAAAACTAGGGGTCTCAGATGCAACCCTTAAATCTAGCTCTAAGTCAATTTGCTTTAGAGGCACAGTAGATTGACATCCATAGCTGTGACAACTCCCCTTTGTGGCCTCACAGTCATTAGCTCCTTTTTGTGCCCCCATAGTAATTAGCCCCTCTTTCTGGTCCACACAGTAGTTAGCCCCTCTTTGTGGTCCTCCACAGTAATTAGCCCATCTTTGTGACTCCTACAGTAATTAGTCACTCTTTATGGCCCCCAAGTAATTAGGTCTCTCTTTGTGATTGTCAACTAATTAAGCCCCTCTTTGCGGTCCCCATGAAACCAAGGAGTCCATGTACTGTTCTCACTGATGTTTTTCTTGCCTGTGTCATTTAACCATGAGGGACAGGACCTTTGGAATAAATACCTAGATTTACATAATTTTTTATACTATTTACATTACAGAAACTGCATGTTAGCTTTGAAGGATACTGCATGATCTCTGACTATTATCATTCTTGTTTTACCAAAGGGAAAAAGTAATCCGACACAGGAAATAAAATCCAGCTTCTTCATTGGGTAAAAAAAAAAATGAAAATGTATATGGCTACAGATCATGGTACAAAAGGTCTTATCCTACGCATTTCGAATTGCAGGACTCTTACTCATGGCACTCTTATCTTACATCTTCTAGTCGACAGACAGAAAATATGTTAATGAAGGGAAAAGTCTCTAAACTTATCAGTTATTCATACGTGTGAAATTTGTTCTTTCCTGACCCGAGGACACAAGTGGCTATAGAAGCTTCAGATACTTTAGAAACTTTTGGGGCCATTTATGTTTCTGTACGGTTCCATCTACAAGTAATTCAAAGCGGTCCTTCTTAAAACTGACAGATTCAGCAGACTGTCAGTCCGGACCTGCATATATTCCCAACTTCATCTTTGCCATACCTTATAGTTCAATACAAAATCAGACTGTATAATGATCTGCAGAGGATAACCCTTCTGGGTTGGGATCCACGCCGCCTTTTCATAGGCTAAAAAAAACATTATCAAGATGTAAAGCCAATTTTCTTTTCTACAGTTTTAATATCCTCAGTGTTACTAACAGCTGATTTGCTGCAAAAATAGAACCTTTTCACTCAATGAGCATAATAGCCGGAGGGAAGGACCTGAACTAATCCCCCATCTGTACAGTTGGCTGTCAGGAAATAATCATGTCTTCATGTAATAGAGCTTTTTTCCCTCCTCAGTCAAAATGATATACTGACAGGTATTCTGTTCAGAATCAAATCTAATAATAATTCTAAATACACCCTTTACTCATATAGCACTGATATATAATATAGAGCTCTATGATAAAGGCCCTCCTTGTAATTTAACAGTATGGCAAGTTCATATTTAATTTGTTTGTTTGTTTTTTAAGTTTTTGTGTCAAAACAAATATAAAATACATTACAAAGCAAATAAAAATTCCCAAATAACAGTCAACGGGTAGCTAGCTGTCATATAGCACTACTGTCCATCAGGTTAACTGAGGAAATCAATCAGTGATCTCCAAGGCCAGCTTCTCTTTTGAACTGTTTTGATAGATGAGGCCCCTGGTGTCATGTCAGAAGATATGATTAGTGGCGATTCAGATGCCAAGACCCCCACGATCATTAGAATGGAGGAAAAGAAGTACTTGGATAAGCACTGTGTGCTTTTAACTTTGATTAGCTTAACTCGCCTCCCTTGGAAGATGCAAGTGTTAGTCATGTATGGGTTCTGGATTTCTATGAGCCCATTTACCTCTCTTTGAAAGCAGCTGGAAAAAGCCAATCTGTGCTTAAAGGGCTCAGAACTCAGCCAAGTGCTTCTTTCATTCCTTCTTAGCAATGAGTGGCTGTTCTTAGTACATAATCCCCACTGATCAGAACTCTTCATTAAATGTCATACCTTTTTTTTTTTTCAAACGCCAGTTACCTGTTAATAGGGCAGTAGAGTTAAGTGAAAAGACGTGTGAATATAGGTCAATGTGTACATTTGTATGTGGTGCACCAGCATCATAGCAGCTACAGTAAACATACACTAAGCTTAAAGGCTATGTACAATGTTGCAAATGTTTGTTTCTCTTTTTAATCAATGCATTGTTGGAAATGAAGACTATAGTCCCACTGGAAGTTTCAACTCAGCGGTGGCGCTTGACTGCACACAGAACAAAAGTAATGCAAATGTTATCCAATATCTTGCATGTAACTGGCAGATGAATATGTATTTCCCTGGTGTTGGCTCGGAATCACATATTTTTAACTTGCATGCCTGCGCTTAAGTCTCTATTTGTGTGCACACATCATTTTTTCTCTAAGGGCTCACCCTACTTACATGTCTCCATCGTGCTTGGTACTGTATTGTAGGTGAGGTATCTTTGAATGTATGTTGGGAGTACCCTGATGCACTGAGCTTCAGATCTATGTGGTCTCTGTGTAGCAGTCTCTATAACTGTAGTCATTGCAGTATTGTGAAAAAGGAGGAGAGAGAGTGCAGGGTTGGCAGGAGTGAGCTGAGAGTTCCTTTGACCGCATGTTGTCTGGTCACAGCAACAGCTTCCAAATCCAAAACCACACACCTGGAATCAACCCCAGACCTTTTAACTACTTCATTGATTACAGGTTAACGAGGGAGACGCCTTCTGAGTTAATTGCAGCCCTTAGAGTCCATTGTCCAACTCCCCCTCGCTGCCCCGCGCCGCCCCCGACCCCCGCGCCCTCCCCCCCCCCCCCAAATCTTCAGTGGCGAGTCAGCAGGTACTTCAAAAAGGCGATGCTCTCTCGAGTATATCGCCTTAACGAGTATGCTCGCTCATCTCTATTAAAGACCAAACAGTCAGCTCAGCAGGCCTACTGTAAGTCAGTATATGGCCTTCAGCAAGTATTTGAGAGTTATCTATTCGGACATTAGGGACAAATTCTGGGCTCAAGCAGTCAGGATCTGACTATTATTGTGACATTAACTGGAGTTGAGCCTCATTCAAGTTTATTCAAATTGTGTTTCTACCTTGCCAATCCATGAGCAGCGGAGTGTTACTTCTCTGATGATGAATTGCATTGTTGTTATTGTGTTTTACTGGCATTATAACTATTCCATGCTAAGAACAATGTATTGCTGTTTTCTCATTGTGCATAAAGTATTAAGCTTAGGGTTTAGTTAGCCATAGTCAGCATCGAATTACTGTAACAAAAAGGTTGATTTGCTTTTTAGCATTTTACTACTGTTTTTTGCATTCATTTATTCAAAAATCAATGTAGCTTATTTTTTTGAAGGTCACCTTCTGCATCATATCCTGAAACCTGTGTAGCAACCCACCACCCACAACACACACCTGGCTGTTCTAATGATGTACAAGAAAATGTGATTCATCAGACGAGGCCACCTCCTTCCATTGATCCATGGACCAGTTCCGAGGCGCACATGCCCATTGAAGTCACGATTAGTGTACAGGGATCAGCATAGATACTGTGACCGGTCTGGAGCTGCACAACTCAAATACTCAGCAAGCTGTGAATCACTGTGTGTTCTGACACCTTTCTATCATAGCCACAACTATGTTTATTAGCACTTTATACTAAAGTAGCTCTTCTCTGGGACTGGACCCTGCTGAGAGCTAATGATACTAGCCAGGGGCGTAACTAAAGGCTCAAGGGCCCTGATGCAAAGGGTGAGCTGGGTCCCCCCTCTATCTGTATCTGTACCCGTACCCATACCTAAACCATGCTGCACAGAGACATAACTTGAAGCTTCTGGGCCCCAATGCAAAACCTGTAACAGGGCCCCCAACTATAATGCTTTACTCATAGTACTGGGCTCCCTATACGGAGAAGAGAGGCCTTATGAGCCCCCTAAGGCTCCTGGGCCCGGGTGCAACCGCATCCCCTGCACCCTCTATAGTTACACCCCTGATACTAGCTCCTGTGCAGCAGCACAAGAGCTAGTATGTGCGGAAACAAGTGTCAGGCATCATTTGCCTGACACTTGTCTCATCTAATAGGGCCTTTAAACTGGCCCATTTTTCCTGGTTCTAACACGTCAACTTCAAAAACTGACTGCTCACTTGCTGGCAACGCTATTCACTATACTTTATGAAATTGGCTAAACAGAAATAGAATTGGTGGGTTGATAGACCAGAAGGATACAGGATGTTTAGGAGGCTGCAGCATTCTGGAAGACTTTGGAAATTAGTAAGAGACTTATGAGTTTTATATTGGAAGAAACAACTAATTTAAGGCCTAAACAAGGACAATAAAACCAAAGTCCAAGTATCAAGGCGTCACTCACTCTTCTATAGTACTTTATTATATGAACACTTTATAGATGGAGAAGGGTAACATCACCGCTACTGCACATAGTGTTACATCTTGTATATCGGTAGCAGGATGTAATAGGCTGCATGATGCACCGCAGGCTACCATAATTCTGTACCAAAATCTACAGGCTAGCTGCTGATTTTGATGCGGAACTGAAAATGGCTTGAAACCTGCCTGCGATTCCACATCAAAATCCGTAGTTAGACCTGTGGGTTTTTGTTGCAGCATTCCACAGGTGTGGATCTGGCTGCACCCTGCGGCATAATTCCGTGTGAAAGGTCCCTTACAGCTATTAACGAACCTAAGAATCCTTGCTTGAAATCTGCAGCAGAAATAGCTTAAGGCCTCATGTCCACTGGCAAAATCGAATTGCGGATTCCGCTGCGGAATCCGCATTCGATTTTGCCCATAGGGATCCATTAGCCATCCACGGGCAATTAAATTGTAGTTTGCACCTGCGGATGGCATTTTAATAGATTTGCGTTTTCTCCCGCACGTGAGAGAAAACGCAGCATGCTCCATTTTCTGCGGGTCTCCCGCAGGCTTCCATAGAAGACTATAATGGACTTTGTACGGTTCCCATCAGCATTTTCCAGGACAAAATAGCGCAGCATCTTCTGATGGATCTGCCCTGGAGCCTCCTAACAGACCTCCGGATGCAGATATGAACAAAGCCTGAATGTGATGACTCCGTTGGAAATGGAAAGTTGTATTTTTGGAAAGATTATAAGACACATGGGTATTCTTTAGTGAAATAAAAGTGAAACCAGCTCACCCGCAGCGGATGCTATCCTGGAAACTAAGTAGCCGGGAAGGAAGCCACCTCAGCCACGGATGGGTCCAGCTCCAAAACTCAAGATATCTTTCAGCACTCATATAAAGTTAAAAACAAGTATTTAGACGGATTGTGCTCCCCTTTTTTCTGTCTGCTTCTATGACAGTGTTTTGCCATCACCTGACCAGCGGCACTGTGCTCAGTACAGGCTGCCGTGTACCGGCCAAAGGAGTGCACTGACAGCCGAAGACTTTGGAGATAAGTGCACCATTGGTGCAAATTTAGACTCTGTTTTGGATGCAGAATTTCCTGCGGATATTCTGAAGAATTTCAGCCCTGTGTAAGGACACTCTTAATGGGCTTTCCAGGCAAAAGTGGAGTTTTTCATACTGATTTTGGTGCGGGTCTACACCAAAATATGCTATGTGTGAATGTACCCTAATAGTGGTCCGTGTGTGTCCCTGGCCTGACCCCCTCCCCAAGTAATAATGGCCTCTGTTTATTTTTCTCATATTTGTGGCCAAATATATATATTTATTTTACCCCTTCCCCTCCAAACCTCCTAGTAAATTCACCGACAGAGCGGATAAGGTGGCCGCCCTGACAGAACACCATGACATACCTTGAAGTTCATGCATACCTGCTGCGGGATGCATGAACGGCAGTGTGAGCATCGGGACTCCTACTTCCTTCTCTTCTACTCCCACGGAACCAAGGAGGAGAAAGTCAGGGTTGAAGAAATCTGGGTGCACACATTGTTGCCAGCTGCGCAGTGCTGATCAGAGTCTAACATTGACTTTAGGGATTGCTGCCTTCCAATAGGTGGCACTGTGGAGGTATTTTTCCATCTCCCCTATTTGCATATTACCCAGAGGAGCGTAAATGACCTTTTACGTCTCCTCACTCACGGACTAGCTGCTCTCCCTGAGAAGAAAAGATAGTGTTTCTGCCCCAGATCACACAAGTAGCGCTTAGAACTTCAAGGTACCGGGATGGTGTGCTGTCAGGCCACCATGAATCGCCAACCCTGCTAGCTTTGACAGGAGTAGGGAGGTGCTTAAATCAAAAGTAAAAAAAAAATGCAAAAGCTAAGCGATCCCTAGCCTGGGAGCCACGGCACCCCTGACGCGTTCTTGCGGCATACAAGGGTGCCATGCCACCCCACTGGGGAATCACTCTTTTATGAGGATGTTTTTAGGGATACTATAATAAAAACTTTGTTTTTAACTTTCTATCAGTGCTGGAAGAAATCTTGTGTTTTTCGGTATAGCGAGCCGCAATATCATATCATAATGAAAATGAATGAAGATGTCGCCCGGAAACGGTTTCTTCATCTTGTTTCCATTAGCTATTATTCTTACCCATACAATATGCTTAGAGATAGTAGAAGAAAAAGCGCTGAAGACACATAGAGAAAAACAGTTAGGTCACACATCATTCTAACCGAAATTGACACTTCAGTGAAATTGAGTTCTTTCTAGTTTTTCATCATATTAAAAATAGAATGTATTGTTATGTAAAAGCCTCAGACAACACATGGCGATACGATGATGTGCGGCGACGTGTGACAAACTCAGCTCTGCTACATCAGTAACTAATGTGAATCAGAATCAGACGCACAGATGAGCGCTTTCAGTGGAAGATGTTTTATTCTGTATTTTGGTGTTATCATTATGACTTCCCCATACACAGTGGATGTCCTGTACAATGCTATAGTATATTAGAGTGCCTAATTGTCCCTAAAACCCAAAACCGGTTTCTCCGTCTCTGCATCGACTTGACCCTGAACGGTTGCCGTGGTTACCTATGATTCGTTGGGGACATTTGAGCTCCAACTTCAATGCTCTCTGTAGCTTGAGATATTTGTTCATTTTCGGAAATAATTATCTCAGCGCTGGTTTCATCGCTTGCGCAATTTGAGATTTAATTATAGGCAAAGAGTACAGATGAGCTGATGTCCCTTATTCTGCTCCGTAATCTCCGGTGTTGCATTAAACATACATGTTTTTGTCTGCCATATGCCTTTAAGGTACAATAAAATGCAGTTTAATTTGCAAGTCATTCCCTCTCACTTTTTCCATAATTATCTCAACTTTACTACAGGATATCTTTAATTGAAGGTGACTGTGCAAACATAATACGGTACATAATTCACCATATGGTATCTTCTGAGCAACGGCAATTGGACGCTGATTGGAAAATTTACATTTTAGGATGAAAGCATCTGATTGGATGAGAGTTGCGCCCATCGACACCTTCCTCTGGATCAACATTTGGGGTAATAGGCTGAACTGGATGGACACGTGTTTTTTAAGCCTTACATACTATGTTACCATATTCTACAGAATATTCTCCCTCTTTGGAATGTTTTCGATCACTTTAAACTTCTACTTGGCATTTGAACTTGAAAAATAGCTACATGGGATGATTACAGGTAAAACAAATGTCATACAATACAGTGCCAGCCTTAGGCTAGATGGCAACCTGTGCGGAATTTTTTTTGGCACCACCAGTCATAAGAAAATAAAATACAGCATTGATAGGCAGTCTGTCTGTATTTTGCTTCAGACATTATTAAGGTATCAACATACCCACACCACAACAGCTCAGTGAATAAATATAGTACCAGAACCAAGCTTGTAATGTTCATAAAGCACCAGAACCAAACTCATAATATAAATACAGCACAAACCTACCTCAATACATAGATACAATACAAGAACCTAACTCATAACACAAGTACAGCACAAACGTACCCCAGTGCATAGATACAATACCATAACCAAGCTCATAGCATAACTACAGCATGAACCTACCTCAATACGTAGATACAATACAAGAACCAAACACATAACATAAGTACAGCACAAACCCACACTACAACAGCTCAGTGAATAAATATAGTACCAGAACCAAGCTTGTAATGTTCACATTATGAGTTTGGTAAAAACTCATAATATAAATACAGCACAAACCTACCTCAATACATAGATACAATACAAGAACCAAACTCATAACACAAGTACAGCACAAACGTACCGCAGTGCATAGATACAATACCATAACCAAGCTCATAGTATTGTGAGGGTATATGTATATATTGCCATATGTTTTTTATGCTTTATACCTATATGCAAGTTCTATTCAATTCCAAATGAGAAAAAACTTAATCTGTCGCCTTACACCAGATATTCCAAAGGCCTTGCGAGACAAAGACAAAATGTATCTTAAAACGCAGCAAAGGAAGAACCAGACACAAGGACGCGTACTTGGCTGTTTTTCCAGAGGCGCCGTAGCAAGATAACGACCGTTCAACTATGCATCTGAACTTTCACTGTCTCAGGCCGGAAATCCGGACTTCCCATATATGGTTATGCTGTGAATTCTAGCCAATGAGCTTATCACCCATTTTCTACTGATGAGACCAAAGGGTATAAGATCTCATGTAATTTGTAATTAAAAAAGCGCTGTCATGTCCCCGTGTGAGAAACTATACCAGACCTCCGTGTGGTGTTTTCTTCTTTACCGCCGGCAGCGGGGGCAAGTGGGGTGGGCCTGATTGGTGCTGTACTTAGAATTTCCCTGACAAATGGCGCAACCAACTGGGGCGACAAAACCGGAGCCGTACAACGCATTCCACCCGGATCCACGCCACGGGGAAGCCGTCCTGCTGCAAACCGAGCCTGATCAACTCACAGAACTCCAGGTAAGACCAGCATATATTTATGTTGTGTTTTACGCTGAGTCTTGCAGCAGAAGGGACTATCTGTGGTTTGTGACCGGACGGGTTGGGTTAAGAGTTCTACACGGTAACTCGTGTGGGCTCCGGGTTCGCCATCATGGACCACTGACCGTGATATGCGCACCAATCGCTCATCCAGGGACTAGTCTGTAGTCTATTTGTACTTTGAAGTCCGTAGTGTTTTAGCGATAGTGAAGGTTATTTGTTGTATCTGCAGAATTTTTTTTTCTCTTTCTTTTCATTTAGTCTCACAAGAGAAGGGACCCTCGGTTGTTTTTCCAGTATATAAGGGGCTAACAATTTGAAAATTAAGAGGGATGCATTTTGTGAGACAGGCTTCATAGGAGAAGGGACTCTCGGTTGTTTTGCCTTATATATGGGGCTAACGATTTGATTTCAGAGAGATGCATTCTGTGAGGCTGGTTCCATAGGAGAAGGGACCCTCGGTTGTTTTGCCGGTATATAAGGGGCTGACAATTTGAAAATTAAGAGGGATGCATTCTATGGAGCGTGTTATTATTATCATTGTTGTTCTAATATGCGTAAGACCTTATTAAAGAAGACAGAGCCCCTCAAGGGCTGCCGCCGTGCGGATCAATTGATGGAGGAGAGACAGTAGGAGAGACAAGAGTTCCAATCTGTAAAATGTAAGAAAACTTATGAAAATGTGTAACAAGGACCCGCACGGTAGGTTACAGCATGGTGTCTGGGAGGAGGTCTTTAGGACCGAGAAGCGTGCCTTGAAAGACCAAGGTTTGCTAGAAAGTGCTGGAGTGAGAAGGAGAGAGACAGTCAGAGAAAGTAAGTATGTACACATTATTTGTTTAAGAAAGTATTCGTAAGTGAAATGTTGGAAAGTACAGTAAGTGATCAAGAGGGTGACGGGAGAGTGTCTATTGAAGGTTATATTGGCAGCTAGGTAGGGAGAGAAGTATGGGGAACAAGCAAAGTCGAGAAGAAAGTTACAATGCATGTGATTTGTTGGCAGAGAGAAAGAAGAAAAGGTGTATAATACAAGATAGATAATAGATATATATATGTGTGTATATATGTATATACTATATGTGCAAATGGTTAACTGAGCTTGCTTTAAGTGGGAGAAGGCTTGTTTATGTAAAGCTGCAGCTTGTGTTTAGTTTTCAAGGTCAAGCGATAACTAAGCAGAGAGAATGAAATAATGACCCTGGAAAATATCTTTGCTTGCTTAAAATGAATTGAAATGAATTTAATTAATTATACTGTCTTAGTAGGCAGGAAATATAGCAATTTCTAAGGTATATTCTTACTTATACAGGGGTTGAAAATAAGAACATGTTGCAAGGTCCCAGGATATGTGTTATTTATGAGTTCAAATGCAGGCAATAGTTAAACTAAAACAACTCAGTCAGTGAATGCATATTCGGAGAGATAACAGTTGGTTTTACAAAGGTGGGGGCTTTCAGATTCACTCTAAGCTCAGGGTCACAGAAACTAAAATACTTCAGCGTTTAATACAGCATATAATAGCTTCAGTACATAAGAAAAATAGAATGTCTCAGTCACTCAGCAGATTTTTTCACATAATTTGTCAAAGATAGCGCTCATTCACAATCGCATCTCAATAGAATCATGTACTTTATAACATAGCACTCACCTCAATGTTTTTCAACTGATGTATGTTTGTTTGTCACACTTTTTGTCTGTGCATCTGTATGTACTGGTACACCTTCAATAGGGGGTGACGGAGCAGACTTGAGAGCATGGATGGATGAGAGTTAGTGACCCGTGTTCGGGCTGTGGTGAGTGTGTGATGCAGGTAATGACTGGGGATAAAAGTCCCCCCCATGCATGGGACTTTGCTTGGTTGAGATGTGGACGTGTAGACTGTTACGCTGAAATGAAGGTTTAAAAAAAGACGCACGCAGCCAGTATCGAAGGGGTGGAGCTAGATGATGTAAAGTACGTAATGTTTCATCCCTCTTCTCGACAAGGGAGGGGGTGAGGATCTTGAGCAGCTAGTAAAAGTTTTTTTTTTGTTTTGTTTTTTTTTCTCTCTCAAATTTGATAAGACATTGCAGGCAGGATCAGATTAATAATGAATTTGCTTAAAGGAATATCACATTTCAAATATTAATAGGTGTTTGTAGATTATTCTGCCCTGATGTAACTCATGACTCTGTTATTGGTGCTAACATCTTACAGGCCTTTTCTGCATCCATCAAATCTTTTTACAATGTTGTACTAACTTGAACCCAGCTACTATTCTTCCAATTGAGTACCCTGGTTCAAAAGGGGGGAGGAGAAGGCATAGGTGATCTAGGTATTGCAAATCAGCCATTTTTAAATTTTTTGCAACAAGATTCTAATCTTTTTTAAATAGAATATCAGCCTGATTGTCTAGCAGTGATGCAACAAGAAAATTTAAGTTTTAAAAATTTACTGAAAGCCCTTGTTAACAATGCATATTTTGAGTTGTTTTTTATAGATGGTCCCAGGGGTGATTGACGACTCCACACTGAATATACAGTGGTTACACAACAAGATGTCCTAAAAGCAGAATGCCTCCGCATGTCGCAGTACAAGAAGCGGAACTAAAAAGGCCCTCACTGAGGCGTGTAGAGTGGAGGAAGGTAAGACGGCAACCATTTACACTGACTCCCGGTATGCATTTGGCATAGCTCATGATTACGGCCCAAAATGGAAGGCCGGACAGTTTTTTACCTCAGCAGGACAGCCAATTAAGAATGGTGCAGCGGTGCAGTCTCATGGAGGTTCTACTTCTACCTAACAAAGTGGAAAGCTCACACCAATTCCTACACCAGAGAAACAAGAGGCAATGCCATCACAGACCACACAGCAAAGACAGCGGCCCTCAAGCCGTGGAAGAAAAGAAGAAAAGAAGAATTTAACAATAACTTGGACTTTGATATGAACTTGGACTTTGATATGAACTTGGACTTTGATAAAAAATTTGGACTTTGATAAAAACTTTGGACTTTGATATGCTAAAGACTTTACAGTTACAAGCCAGCAAGGAAGAAAAGAAAAAAATGGACTAAAAAGGGACGGCGTATGGCGAACAGTCAACAGCACTTGCCCACCACAGTCCCTGTGCCCCATGATGGCCCAGCTGATGCATGGAAAGACGCACCTCTCAAAGCAGCAATGATGACGATGCTTGAACGAGGACGGGTGGCTCCTGGGTTTTCTGTAGCTGCTGCATCATTTGTCCAGTTTTGCATGATCTTTGCCGTAAGCAACAGGGCAGAAGTAAATTTGCCACATAACACTTGCCTAGACCACTCTACCCATTTCAGGGATTGCAAATTGGCTACACTCAGCTCCCACTTGTTGGGAAGCATGAATATGTGCTTGTTGTTGTTGATGTTTTTCAGGTTGGAGAGACCTACCCTGTTACCAAAGTAATTTCCAGGTAATCGCACAGAAGCTCATGAATGAGGTAACCAGCAGGTATGGGGTACCGGAAGTGATTGAGTCAAACAAAGGTACACACTTCACAGGTGAAATAATGCAACACATCATGTCTGTTTTGGGTATATTCCAGGCTTTTCACACACCCTACCATCCACAGAGTAGTGGGAAAGTAGATACAAAAGGTAATGAAGAAAACGCGCAAATTTTGAATTGAGTGTCTCCCATTAGTTTTTCTTTTTCTCCGGAGGGTACATGGCACAGTATCAGAGTTTGGGGAATGATTTTCTTGTTAATTTTGTCATAGGCCTCTCCAAGGAATTGTCAATAATGCATTCTGCAGTCTCTGCTTTTCTCCCAGGTCCTACAGATGAGTGTCACAGTCCGAAACCAGGTGACAGGGTCTATGTAAAAAAGTTTGAGAGAGAAACCTGGTTTGAAGGTCCTTACCAGATGTTGCTCACCACCCCAACTGCAGTCAAGCTCGAAGGAAAGCCCACTTGGATCCACACTTCGCACTGCAAAAACTCATGATCCTGCATATCCTTTACATGCTATAATGTGGTACAATTCCTCTAACACACACCTTTGACTACTGTACACTAGCCCCCTGTTTCAGGGATCAGAACAAATTAATACAATCAATAAGAGTACACTGAGGGTGAGAATCTAACACCGCATCGTGCTAAGAGAGAAGTTGACGCTCCAGGTGGTAACTTTGATCCACATGTATACATAGATGCAATAGGAGTGCCAAGGGGGGTGCCAGATGAATTTAATTCTAGAGATCAGGTTAAAGCAGGTTTTGAGTCCTTATTTGCTATTGTCACTGTTAATAATAATGTAGATTGGATGAATTATATCTATTACAATCAGCAGAGGTTTGTAAACTACACCAGAGATGATTTAAAAGGGTTAGCTGACCAGTTAGGACCCACTGCATCCATGGCGTTCCAAAATAGAGTGGCTCTGGATATGATTTTAGCAGAAAGAGATGGGGTATGTAATTTCCTGTATGTGTATTATCCCTTTGATTAAAAAGAGTATGAGTAAGAGACTGGATAATGTGACTAAAATTTCCCTTGTTTGAAAAAGATGAAGAGCCAGTTCCGATAATGCCAACCACGTACGTTACCAGAAGAATGGAGAAATGTACTAGTACTGCGCCGCCCCGATCTCCCAAGATGGATTGTCAATGGAATTCCCATTTGCCTAGGGATAGTGCAGAAGACCTTAGGTTCCGGCGAGGGCACACCCTGTGGGGTGTTAACTTGTACAGATAGAGGGTATGGATGCCCGGAAATAAGCCCAGGGAATCCATGGCCTCCTTCTGAGGTGAGGTAGGGATCCCCCCTCCTAGGAGTAGGGACTTACGGGCAGTGGGGAAACCCTGATGCAAGGGAGAGGTGACCGAGGAAGAGTGCAAGGTCTGGTACTTGATCTCCATATTAAGTTTTTTAGGGGGGTTTGTGAGGGTATATGTATATATTGCCATATGTTTTTTATGCTTTATACCTATATGCAAGTTCTATTCAATTCCAAATGAGAAAAAACTTAATCTGTCGCCTTACACCAGATATTCCAAAGGCCTTGCGAGACAAAGACAAAATGTATCTTAAAACGCAGCAAAGGAAGAACCAGACACAAGGACGCGTACTTGGCTGTTTTTCCAGAGGCGCCGTAGCAAGATAACGACAGTTCAACTATGCATCTGAACTTTCACTGTCTCAGGCCGGAAATCCGGACTTCCCATATATGGTTATGCTGTGAATTCTAGCCAATGAGCTTATCACCCATTTTCTACTGATGAGACCAAAGGGTATAAGATCTCATGTAATTTGTAATAAAAGAAGCGCAGTCATGTCCCCGTGTGAGGAACTATACCAGACCTCTGTGTGGTGTCTCTTCTTTACAGCCGGCAGCGGGGCAAGTGGGGTGGGCCTGATTGGTGCTGTACGTAGAATTACCCTGACAGTATAACTACAGCATGAACCTACCTCAATACATAGATACAATACAAGAACCAAACACGTAACATAAGTACAGCACAAACCTACCTTAGTACATAGATGCAATACCAGAACCAAGCTCATAATATAAATACAGTAGCTGTTGCAACTGTGTTGCAGGGGCACCAATGGGCTGATGGTAGCACCACAGAACATCAGGAGGATGATTATTGTAGCTACACAAAGGAAGAAGATCATCTGGCCAGGTGAACCTCAGCCTACATCCAGTCAGTGCCCCCTGGCTGGTGGGCGTCACCCTGTGCAAACATACAGGTCACAAGTAGCTAAGGTTGGTCATGATGGAATATTGCTTACAGTAGGCACCTGCTGGGTATTTTAAGGTGGCCATATGCATTAGATTAATGGCTGTTGAACCCACCAATTTTGACAAGCCCAGCTGACTATCTAATGTGTATGGGGGCCTCCTGACTCCCCTCTGACAGCAAATATGGAGTGAAAAAAACAATAGCGCACGTTAGATTTCAATATGACCAATCCTTTTGTTCTAAGGGGAGACAAGCCACCACCAGTGGAGTTTGCTAGCAGCTTACTTCCCTCTCCCCATTGAGAACACATTCATGGAGGGTCTGGAAGAATAGCTGTCAGCCAAACGAGCATTTGTTTGACAGGTATCTGAAGTGCATGACCTACTTTAGTTTCTGCTGGCCTGGAAGACTGTGCTAGATTATATTCCCATTATGCATTCTACAGAACACTCTGCCTCTCTTGACTAAATCAAAAACTACTAGATGGATAGCAGTGGAAACTGGGACTCTGGATATATCGCCTTTTCTGAGGGCTGAAGAGAGCAATCACCCAAGATGGTATCGGTAAAGATAAAGACATAACTGAAAGGACCTCCACCTTTTTGCTAATGCCTGCACCAGGACTCTTTGCTGCCTGTAATGCATTGAAATAAATAGCACTTCAATAAAGTCCAAGCAGTGTACATTGTTTTTTGGACTTATGGCCCATTTAGACACAACGATTCACCCTCAAAAGACATCTTTTGAGCGATAATCATTGTGTGCATTTACACGACAAGATGATCGCTCAAAGTTCACTCAAATGGCAGTTTCAGTGACAGTTTTGAGCATTCACTTGCATAAGTGTGTAAATAAAGGCTCACGTTGTATGGAGAAGACAAGCGGGACTGCTATCTGCTGTATACAGCTGTTGTCTTCTCGGAACGCTCAGCTGATATACAGCTGAGCGTTCCCAGCGGGGTATACAGAAGACAGCTGGAGCTCTGTCTTTTGTATACAGCTGTTGTCTTCTCAGAGCGCTCAGCTGGTATACAGCTGAGTGCTCCGAGCGGGGTATGCAGAAGACAAGTAGGACTGATATCTTCTACATACAACTGTTGTCTTCTTGGAGTGCTCAGCTGATATACAGTTGAGCGCTCCAAACAGGGTATGCAGAACACAGCTGGAGTGCTGTCTTCTGCATACGCCTGCTGTGTTCACGGAGCACATAGCTGGTATACAGCTGAGCGCTCCAAACGGGGTATGCAGAACACACCTGGAGCGCTGTCTTCTTCATACTCCGGCTGTGTTCTCCGAGCGGGATACCAGCTGAAACAATAGTATCAGTGGTATCCCTCTGAGAACTCGACGTGCAGCACTGATAAGGCTCATCGTTCTCTTTCAGGTTGCTAAAAGACAACGATGAACGACTTGTTAACGAAAACTGCACGATCTCCGTGCAGTAAGACCCAACGATTCTCGCTCCAAAGACTGCTTTGAGCGATTTTTTAACGAGAATCGTTGGGTCTAAATGGGCCTTAAGTCTGCTTCAAGTACTTGCTTGAGAGAGTCTTTGCAGGTCATAATTTTTCATCAGTGGATTAAATAATACATAAATCTTTCTGCATCTACTATTCGAGTTTTGTCTTCAGTTGCCTTACGTCTGCTGCCTCCATGCTTCCTAAATTTCTGTTATCCAGATCATGACCCTGGATCTAGCAGTTGGAACGGAGCCACTTTTCACATAGCCCTGAGATTCATAGACACAAAATTTCAATTAGCCATATTCTAGTTAAGAATAGTGTAATATTTGGTTATGCAAATACATACCCTCTACAATTAGTCCCATACCAATGGGAGCAAGTAGTTTAGTATTTTCATTATAACTCCATAATGGAAATAATATAAGATATGTTCTTAGACTCTTCAATGATGTTCAAGAAAAATCTTAAAACGTACATGAACAAAGAGATATTGTCAATATATTGGCTACTGAGACATCCTACAAAGCCGGCCCCACGTGTACTCGCGTATATACACAACACATAGGACATGCATAATTGCATGCGTTTTAGTTTGCTTTTGAGCAAGATGAAAGTTTCGCTAACACTTTTTCAATAATGTCTAATTATCACCACCTCATGCAGTGATTTGGACGGGTGCAGTAATATGCTACACAGTTTGTATCCAAATTACTAATGGAATTAAAGTATTGTACCTTGATTAGGTAATTTTCTATTTCATGTTTAACTACCTAGTTGTCTTTGAAAAATACATACTGTACTTTATCCACAGTGGATATGTACAGTAGGTTCTGCCTTATATCTACACAATACTTTAATTACACTTGCATCTACTTTAATGTAATTAATTTCATCAATGCCAGCTCATTTTAATGAGTGAAGAAGCGTTACATGCAAATTGCAAAATCCAAATACAATAGTTTACAAGATCATTCACTGGATAATTTCATTAAAGTAGTAATGTGTAATTACTCTTAATAGCTTATTCCCTGGCGTATCAGACAAAGCTGCCTTTCTGCTAAGAAAAACACAATTTAAAAGTATGATCTATTCTGTTATATTGGATTCTAATTTTAACTCCCGTGTAGGTAGAGGAAGCTGGTGGGGCATTTGCCCCGGGTGATGCATGTCAGTGGTGGTGCCAGTTAGCCATAGTAGGGTATTTAAATACAGGGCCAGGATAGTGAACTGAATTTCTGCTCTTGATGAATGAAAAGTGTAAACCTTTATCTATACTAACTTTATCCTCCCATACCAGCTAGAACTGTCTAAGGGTGCTTTCACATGGGTGGAATGTTTCGCCAAACCACCTCTGAAAACACAGAAAATTCTGTAACAAAATCTGCATGTATACATATAGGCTATAGAGCAGAAATCCACAGCAGCAGAGCAAGGCCTTTTTCACACTGTCGTAGGCATTTTTACGTGCGCCCGCCAGCGCCATAAAAACACGTGAATGGGCACAGAAATCTAACATTTGTGCACCCGTTCAGTCGGAATGGGTACAGCGCATATACGCCATGGCCGCCATTCCGCCATGCCTTTGCCCTTCCCTCCCCCTCGCCAGGTCACCTCCTCTCTCCTCCCCTGCAATAGGAGGGGGCGAGATGGGGTGGAGCTAAGCTCCCTACCCCCTCCCCACCTCTTGACCGTAGCCAGCAATGGGAGAAGGCAGGATGGGGTGCCACTAAGCTCTGCCCCCATACCGCAAACTCCCATTGCAGACATCCGGAGGGGAGGAGAGAGGAGGAGAGAAGAGGGAGGGACTTTAGCAGTCACACTGCTAAACTCCCTCCCACCTTCCTTCTCCGTCTGCTGTCATTGTCTCCCATAGGAGCTCATGCAGTGTCTGACGTATTCCATCCAGAAAGATACTTCCAGGACTATATTGGCCCGGCCGGGTGCCTTTACGCTGCGGGAATTGGGCCATGTGATCTGATGCATTGGAATCCAATGCAGCAGATCATAGCGTATTTCGGCCGGCCGTGAAGACAGCCGAGCGAAAGAGCCCTGAGCTGCGTTTTAGGCACAGATCATAGAAATATTCCACTTGCTTGAAAGCACTTAAGAGTCCTTTTAGATGGAGCGCTTCATTGCAAGAACAAGCAAACAAGCGAATGAGTCATTTGCTTTCAGACGGCATCTGTTTACACTTGCAGATAATCATTTTAAATGTTTTTGTCATTTTTCATCACAGCTCATTCAGTCCATTATTAGTCTGTCAGGGGAGTCTGGAAATGCCTGGAAATGGTTTGTGAAGGATCTTTTTTACGCGGAATGACTGGCAAATGTCGATTCTTATGCCTGCGTGAAATGAACCACGAACCACAAGTGAATGAATTAGCTTTCATTATTCCATCATTGGCTGTGTTTACAAAGAACGTTTATCATTCATTTTCACACAATTCGACAGTTACTTGAACAATAATCGTTTTGTGTACAAGGTCCCTAAGCTGTTACTTTGTGCATCCAGAAGCCTACTGGCTCTGATGCATATGTGACCATAGTAGATAATAGCACAGCGCACACTGAAATGAAGTTGCAATAATCTTGAAGGATTTATTAAGGCAGTTCCACATGTACTGAGTACAGTAAGGCAACGTTTTCAGCTGACACCCTTTGTGAAGCAGAAGAGACAGGCGACCAATGGTCACCAGCATCCTGCCTCTTCTATTTGACAATGGGCATTAGCCCAAAACATTGCTCCAGATTTTTGCAACTCTACTTCAGTATGTGGTGTCCAATTTTCTACTATGGTGTAGTACTGGAGCCATTGACAGTGTGTCTTCCAGACATTGCGCTATGTCTCTAACCAAGTGGGGAAGTGCTACCCCCATGTTACTACAAATGCATATATAAAGCCTATCTTGTAATGAAGTAAGCTTAGCGATCAACTTATTCTAGGAGGACCATCTTTTGAAACCCCTGGTGATCAGCTGCCAAGAATTGCAGCCCCCCTTACAGTGTAGTTGTAAGAGGATATGTAGTATTGCAAGGAGGACATGAGAATGACTGTCTATATAATATATGGACAGTCGGGTCTGCCAGACTGGGAGCTGCTGATACTTAACTTAGTGGTTATCTTCTCTAGCTCCCAGGGGTCCATAGAGGTTTGTCTTAGTGGCTCATCTCCTATAAACACTCTATTGAAAACTGGATAAATGCACATGTTCTTTCTATTAGATCCATGCAATAACCTTCCTTTGGGATCAGTTATACATTTAGTTGGTTAGAGGTAAATTCAGTTTTAGGGTTGAGCGAATCGAACCAGTAGAACCTGCTTTCTGCATGGACCCAAACAGAGCTTTTAGCAAAGTTCCACTGGAAATAGGGTTCTACAGGTTCGATTCGCTCTACGCTAGTCCTGACCATTGGTGTATAACCCTATTTAAGAGCCATAAAACCCTGTATATCACTTTCAGAGTGTTATATAGAGCTTTTATGGATCTTAAGTGTAATACACCAGTTTTAGAAGGATTTGTGAACTTTCGGTTTAGTTTGAATTAATTTGGATCAAACCGAACTTTCTGAAAAAGTTTGGCAAACTAGCCAAACTGAACCTTTCCAGAGTTCACTCACTATTATTTAATTTTCAGTTCCTGGTGTTCATTAGTATATTAATTACATGTATAACTTGTGATCTGTGGGGTTCCTACTGGTCATCTGTGTACTCATCATCCAGTCCCTGCTGGTCACTAGCATTCCCAGGTTTCAGTCATAATGACCCATGATATGCCTGATCCTTAAAGGTTTATGTCCACCAAAGCCAGTGGAATCTAGTACATTGGCTTTGATGGTTAGGAAGTACAGGGGAAATGTGTAAATGTTAACATTTTTTTTTATTAATCTCTATTCTATGTGGAAGGTTTTGTCTTAGATTTCTAAACGTCAGAAAAAGGGAAGAACTAAACTTCCTCTTGCCATAACTTGTAATTGTTGGAAAACTATCAACTTATTTGGATTTTAAAAACTAAACATTGAATCGCTGCTTTATATCAAACCTAAACTAAATAATTAAACTAAAAGATTTATATTTTGGGAAGAAAACCTGCACCCATTTTTTTAGGATTCTGGAGTCTTTTCTATATTTTGATATGGATGATTGACCAAGATATAGTTGAATGTTGTGATTGCAACGACCGCTCCATTGTTTACATGAGCACACATCTCGCCCACATACAGTAGGTGGCGGTGCCTGGTAGTATGGCTTATTCCTATTGAAGAAAATGAAAAGGTTAAGGGCACTTTTACATGGGCTGATAAATCGCTCTGATTGCCGCATCCAGCAGGAATCTGAATGATTGTCGTTCAATCTAAATGCAGGCAATGAACGAGAAATTGGTCACTTCTCAATGTTCTGCAAGTTATACATCCTGAAAACTGAACAACGGATCGGCCGTGTAATCAGGCAGTTGTTCATTGTAAAGCAATTAAACTGTCACACAAACAGTTATAACGTGTCAAGTCAAGTTAAATTTTGCTACATCCGTACTTGTGCCAATAACTCTTTGCCTTTAATAAATGAGACTAAAAATACTTTTTACAACTTGGCCGTGTCTTCTTTTCCTGCCTGTATTTTTGTAGAAGTTTGGATTTTTAAAAGTGACTTTGCAACCTATTCAATTTCCCCCTAAATCAGGCACTATATGGTCAGCTATAGGTCAGTATCATCCAGTGAATTCTATGCCTGGCCCCAAGGTACAATTGCCCTGGAACTCTACCGCATAGTCTAACCTGCATCATGGTATTAATAACTGCCTATTGTGTGTTATTATCTGGAAACTATATAACTCCAGACTGTAGAATAGACTCCAAAAGTATGGAATATGTTGATTCTGTATGATAAAAGCAGAATAGTAACATTACATCTTCCCATTATAGATCCCCCGACAGATATATAAGGTGTGCTGTCTTATACTCTAAACCATTAAAATGTGAACCTTTATGCATTTATGTTGCTATACAAAACTCCTTTTTTCTGTTTTTATAGTCTGTTGACACTGTAGGTCTACTTGGAAGCTAAGGGGATTTGGAGATTTTGTAATCAGATGGGGCCTACAGATGTAACAAGCAATAATTTCTGAATACAGAGTGATTCAAAAAGGATGGAGCAAAAGTTAAGCTGCTTTCTTCTTTCATGAACTGACATACAACAGCCTGAATGAACTGAAAAGTTAGAAGAACTCTATAAGTTTTTAATGCACCTTACAGATCTGTGATGTGGGGGCTGTTAGTGACCGGGTAGATGTCAAGTCTGTGGTTTAGTTCTGTCCAGACGCGTCCCGCTATATCCTCTGTTACCGATTCCACTGCAGTGGAGATACATTGTTTTAGGTCATCTAGCATCCCCAACAGGGTTCACACTGTAAACTGCATTCAATACTTGAAGAGTTCTTCGATCTTTTCATGTCATTCTAGTTGTTTTATGTCAATCCATAACATCTTTATAAAAATCATCTTTCCTAGACCCTCACAGAAAGTAACCAGGACATGTGAGATCCGGTGAGAGGTGACCATATGTTCTCGGAGACAGAAGTGTAACTTGAAGCTCTCGGGCCCTGTTGCAAAACTTGTAACAGGGCCCCCAACTATAATGCTTTATTCATAGTACTGGGCTTCCTATATGGAGAAGAGAGGCCTTATGGGCCCCCTAAGGCTCCTGGGCCTGGGTGCAACCGCATCCCCTGCACCCTCTATAGTTATGCCCCTGCTCGGAAATTATTTCAACCCCACACATAGAGGTATTCCATGAAGTGTCAGCAAGGTAAAAGTAATTCACCCAAAATTTAGTGCTAATTATTATTAGCACCTTATTTATGAAAGGCCGACCCTCTTTTGACCTTTCTCACTGACAAACTACAAATTGTCTTATTTTATTTGAAATAATATGTGGAGTGTTCAGACTTTTTTGGGCCATTTCAATATGTATGCAGTAGGGTTCTACAGTTAAAGCGGATGTTCAGGATAATAAAAACATGGCCGATGTCTTCTAACAGTGCCAGAACAGTCCACAGGTTTTGTGGTATTGCAGCGCAGACTCATTCTCTTCAATGGAGCTAAGCTGCAATACTACACACAACCCATGGGCAGATGAGGCGCTGTTTTAGTGAGAAAGCAGCTATGTTTTTCTAATCCTGGACAACTTCTGCCAGCCAGAGTGCTGAGGTGCAGTGACTTAGTTTTCTGCTTCACATATACTCATTGTCAAAAAAATCATGCACCTAGAAGAAGTTGTTGCAATCAAATTAAACTTTCTGTGTGTGATTGTAATATTGATAAAAGTAAGAATTACAATATCAGAGCAAAATGATCATTTATTGCAGAAAACTGACCCCCTGAAGGGAGGCTCTAGTATCCTGTTGTACCACCTCTAGCTTGGATACAAGATGTGATAAAGGCAGGCACGGAGGTATACAGATTCTGTATGGTATCTTGCAGCATATCGCTCCACATTTGCTATAACGGAGCCTCTAGATTGTGCAAACTCATAGGTTGTCAAAGCTGGAATCCCAGATGGTCCCAGACATGTTCTATTGGTGATTAATCTGGCGATTGGGCAGCCACGGAAGTGTGACAATGTTGTGGAGGCATTCCTGTGACCTCCTTGCTGTTGTTTATGACACTACTGCAAATGGAAGTGATGGTGGGTATCAAAGGCCGTACACATAATAGGCATCGTGATACCAAATGTTCTTCAGCCAGGCACCTGGAAATGGTTCTGACAGACACAGAGGCCTTTAACGATGGTGCCACCTGTCTCTGGATGGTGGACAATGAAACAGAGCTACTCGTGCTAGTCAGACGATCAGACAATCCTCTCTGCTGGTGGTCTGACAAAAGGCGTCCTGAGTTCGGCCACCTTGTGTGTGCCCTCACACATCCACTGGTCCCAACACCTCCTAACAGTCTGGTCAGAACGGCAATTTGTCGATACGACCATCCAGCTTCTTGCATTCCAATAGTGCGCCCCTCTCAAACTCTGTTAATTGGGCTAAACCTCTTCTCTGCGTCATAGAGGCGTCTAGTGGTCAACAAGCTCTACACAAGCGGAAGAAGAGGTCACTACACACAAGGAGCCTCTGAGGGCCTTTTTATAGGCCAAGGGAGGAACCACTTTTAGGGCCTCAGGTGACAAGACTATTCATCTAATCACACCACAACTCTAATCATTTACATATCTACCTGAGATGTAACTGCATGCCGAGTCTTGGAGCAAAATGATAACTTCTTCTAGGGGCTTGTTTTTTTTTACAAAGAGTGTGTGTTCTTGTCATGTTTACAAGTAATGCACTGCGCTCGTCAGTTAGGACCAGAACAATAAAATTAATGGTAATGCCAAATCCACTTACATGACGGACAGCCAGCAATGTTGTCCATCGGGTGTCTGTTTTGCTGTTCATCACTTTACTTAAAAAAAATAGCTGTGCTGTTCTTTTCTTGCATTTTGCTGGAACACAATCAAGGCCCATGTGCAAAGAATGTACCTGAACCTCCCACTTTCCCCAGCAGAAAGTGCTGACCACAGCGCAATGGCCTGGGTTGGTATTGCAGGTATAGCTGTTGTTGAATTTAGTGAAACCAGTTTTGCAGTACCAACACAGGCCACTGTGCTGTGGTCAGCGCACTCTGCTTCCTGAGCAGACTGCAGGGATAGCAGAGCCTAGAATCAGCTGATCAGCGGGGATCCGAAAAGCGGGTCCCCACTGATTATCTATGGATGACCTGTTGGTCATCAATAGCAAAATAAATATTTACCTAGAGGGAGGGGGGGCGGTTGCTGTTTCGTTTTAGGCAGCTTAGGTCCCTATTACCCCCTGGGCTCCTTTGCAGTCAATGCTGAATACACCTAACAATACAATTCACCAACACATTATAAAAACGCTTTTTTTATATTGTACACGACCCAGATTGTGTAGTCGGAGAAGGCAAGCTGGTTAATTTGTTGGGGAAAAAAAGCAAACATATATATATATATATATATATATATATATATATATATATACATATATATATATATATATATATATACATATATATATATATATATATATATATATATATATTTATATTTAGATGCATGCACACATGTGTGTGTATATATATATATATATATATATATATATATATATATACAGGTGTGAAGTATATTTAGCAGTGGAAACAAATGGGTGTAGGTGCGACCTTTTTGTGATAAAGAAGCACAAAACATCAAGATAATAAGGTTTCTTAATTTAGGTTGAATATTGGTTGTAGACTTTGTACATCAACATCTTGATAGCCCATCTCACAATAGCAACCAATTCCTATATATCCTCTTCTCTACATTGAGAGGGGTATATTCACTGCCAAATATATGAGATTACATAGTAGCATAGAAATGAATGAGATCCATCAAAAATATGTAGAAAAACACAGTTTACAAGTGCAAACTTTTGTTATACTGTCATTTATCATCGGCACAATCTAGTTTTGTTACCTTCAGGTGGGACAAGTCGGTGAAAGAAATAGGAATATACTGAGAAACATCAGTCAGAAAGAAATACGGAGAGTTCAGATGAGCAGAAAGGGAAAACATTAGAATAAAGGGAACACAACTAATAAAAAACTAAATAGGAGAAGGAGAGCAGGTGCATCAAATAGAGAAGTATATTCATGGTTGCCGGCTGTACCAAGGATCCTGTCAGCAGGAAATAATAATGTCAGAAACTTTAAATGTCCTTTCAGGGTATTGAATTGGGAAAGGCACAGTAATAAAAAAGTCTAATAATATCACTGCGATATATACAGCGAGAATATTGTTTGTATACTAGATTATACCCTGGATCCATGTGTGTGACTATATGACGGTCTATGTACAGAGGGGAGGGGGGGAGCTGGGGAATACTGGCTGCTTAGGTTCAGCCAATCCTCCTCTCTGCTCAGAGAGTGAAGACAGGAGGAGATAAGGGGCTGGCAAAATCCTTGTAACCTCAGAAAGCATAAGCTGAGCAGCAGCAGATCCCTGCAGACAACTGACTGACCCTGGAATAAAGCAGGACATACATACAGGATGGAGCCCAACAGTCCCCGAAAGATCCAGTTCACTGTACCACTTCTGGAGCCACATCTGGACCCAGAGGCAGCCGAGCAGGTGAGGTTGAGGGCATTGATCATGAAGCTTTGTTCACTATATTTAGGAAGACATGGGGGGCAAGCCTATAGGATAGGGTGCTGTGGGTCACATCTAAAAAAGATGGGCAATATGTGCAGAAGAGAATGAAGGAAAGCAATGGGGGAACTGCAATAAAGTAGCCGAATTGAGAGATCTTCTATGGAGATGCCTTTAAGGCGAGAGTGTGATAGAAGAAAAGTGTGAAGAAGAAGAAGACAACAGTGTATGGGGTGAAGAGAGCTGGTGCCAGCGGAGGAGTGAGGGGGACACAACACTGGAAAGGTCACATGCCAACTCCAAGCTGTAATTAAATCCTTCTGGATTGGTACGGTTTACTATGTGGCTTGCTGTGCAGCTGTGTCTATGAGATGGGAGTGCCGTTCTATCACAATCTAATGAATATACTGAATATTAATAGAGAAGGGATGCCTCCCTCGGCTATTGATGCTCGGGGATTGCATGCATTTTTTGGGGCCCGATGCTTGTTGCAGGATGGAAATGGTTAACAGTTTGTTGATAAAATGTTTCGAAAATTAAAATAGTGCTGAAGTTGTATCCACATTATGATTACTTACAATGGAAGTAGATACATTGTATCACAAGTGTCACAGCTGATTCAACTCAGGCACTTAGGGTTTACTGTGTTGTATCATAGGTACTGTAGCTGATTCATATGCACTTTTGATCCACACAAAGGTTCTCTTACAAGTTGTTGAAATTGGGTTTCATGTTGTACGTGCTGTAATACAGATGTAGCTGAGCTGAGTTTGTTACCGTGTATATTGTGTACTGGGTGTGTAAGTTACAGTATTATGGTTTGCTATCTGTGTTACAGCTTAACCCATTAAAGGGAGGCATCATGCTATAGTGCAGGAGGAGCTGAGCAGATTGATATATAGTTTTCTGGGGGAAGCATTCAGTATAACTTGTATTTCAGTCATTTATATCTCTGCTCATTCAGGGTTGAACAGTCCAATGGGCGGAGCTATCAGTGATTGATAACTATAGGTGTATGACTGTATATACAGGGAAGGCTGTTAGTCACTGATAGCTCCGCCCATTGGACTGTACAACCGTGAATGAGCAAAGATATAAATGAATAAAATACAAGTTATACTGAATGTTTTCCCATAAAACTATATCTCAATCTGCTCAGCTCCTCCTGCTTTATAATGGGCTGTCTGCAGATTTGAATGTATTCTTGAGCTGAAAGATTCCCTTTTAATATACTTAATTTAGAGAGGTTAGAATGTCTTTGTTCAATAAACAGCACCACACTTTTATATAGGTTGAGTTTGGTATTACAGCTCAGTCACAGGATATGCCATCACTTTATGATCAGTAGGTGTTCGACCTCTGGGACCACACTGATTCTGAGAATTAAAGGTCTGCAGTGCTGGTTTAAAGGGTTTCCAGTTGTCAACTATCAATTGCCTATCCTCAAGGGTGGGCCATCAATAGTACATTGGCAAGGGTCCATTGCCAGGGATCCGCACCAATCAGGGATTTTGGTTCTCTGTGCCAATGTAATCATGCACTGAGCCTATTTTTGCAGGAAGTAGACAGCTCCATTCTCTATAAAGTGGCCAGATTTGGTATTACAGGCAAAGGACACACTTCTTTCATTGGAAACGTAGCCTGCAATGCCAAGTCTGGCCACTGCAGTGAGAACGAAGCTGTCTGCTTCCTGAAGAAATCAACTATGTGCATAAACACACCAACTGATTGTTAGAAGTGCCAGATGTATAATTGATGAAAAAGAAGGTCTGCATGGACATGACAGGGACGTGGCACTAAATCAGTGCTGTGGCCTCCTCTCATGACTGGTGGAGATCCCAGAGGTCAGATCCTCACTGAGCCTAAAATGATATACCATTATTTTATAAGATGGGATTACCCCTTTTAAATGTCTGTTACCTTTGTGCTGAGCATTTACGTACCATGACCAGCACGGATGCAATGCAATGTTCATACCGGACAAAAAAATACCAGTAGGTTCCATGTAAAACACCAAAACTACCACCAAATACAACCAAGGTGGGAAAGGGAAATTTAACCCTAACAGCATGAAGAGGAAAAATCCCTGTCTAAAGTGGAGCATTCACCCAGACAAGAATGGCCTCACATCCCGAACCTGGGCCACCTGCACTGGCACTAGGTGAAAACAGGAATTGACTACAAACAGGTGGAACAGATATAGGCAGCAGGTGCAACGACAAAAACAACTATATACAAGTAAATAAACCAGCTACTTAACTGAATCAGGATGGCAACACCAAGGGAAATATGGGCTAGACCAACTTCACCACAAGAGATGAATAAGCCCTCACTCTAATAGATTGGTCATCCAGGGAAAACATCTAAGAAAACCTCAACATACTACTCCCAATGGCCCTTTAGCAATGTCGGAGGAACCCTAAGGGGTAATAGACAGACATCAAAGGATGTGTCATAAATAATGTGTCTCACACTGACATAATGCCACTGTAGACATTATGCCATGACCCTGTCGCAACCGTTGAGCCGTGACAGTGTCCTTCCAGACTTCCCCTTATAATAATTTCTTATTTATTTCAGTATATATGCAGCAGTTTCCTGATATTCATCTCTTTATCATTGATGGTTTTAGCAATCTTTGCCTTATAATCAGTCATTCTATCAGTGTTGTTATAGAAATCAGCTCTCTTTGCATTTCCTGGTGGGTCGGTGATTGGCTGCTGTTTATAAACAGAAGTATATTAGAGGAGGCAGATCTTCAGGGGAAAGGACAGAGTGGCAGCCCAATGATAAGACAGGGGGTGTGTCTTCCAAAACCAATGATCAGACAAGGGGTGTGTCACAGACTACCTCAGACTCCTGTAGGCACTGTAGATAAAATAGAGCTATAGATCACAGCTCTGTCTGAACTACAAGCTGCCAAGCAGCCAGAACTGAGGACAATAAAAATCTGTTAATTTTTCCTGAAGACTCCTACATATTATATTTGAGCTCCTAACTAGTTGGTTACTTTAACTAAAAAGGGGCTAAACTGCAATACAGACCGTGTCGATGGAGAAGAGGGGTGCTGCTTCTGCAAAAAAGCAGATCTTTTTTATAATCTCATACAACTTTTTCAAATTAGAACTTTTCACATTGAGATGCATTTCTTCTAGTATGTCTATGGCATTTACCTGATAATATTTTTCTCCATGGTGGTTTAGTTGTTTGTAGTCTATAATCATTCTGCATTTGCTGTTTTGAAAATCATACACAGAAGCCAGCCTGAAAAAAGCACTGGAGATGGATAAAGTAGCAGTTTGAGACAGTGATGAGACAAGTGGTGGATGTCAGAAGAAGACTCAAACTCCCATTAGACAATACAACTAAGCAGCATAGCTGGATCCTAATTAATGAATCCCTTTTATTTGTATCGCGGATGCATATTACGCAGCATTTTATATCACATGCTATTGGGTTTTGTCCCCATTGGGGCTCACAATCTATATTCATCCATCTCTATGTTTTTGAAGTGTGGGAAGAAACAGAAATACCTGGAGGAAACCCCTACAAACACAGGGAGAATATACAAACTCCATGCTGATGTTGTCCTTGGTGGCATATGAACCCAGGACCCCCGCTAATTAACCCATGTACATACAACTAGCCTTATGAATGGTGAGGTACAGCAAGGTCGATTTTTACAGCTCAACCATAGAGGCTGTAGTACAATTCAAGGCAGAAAATCTATACAACGACAATTCTGAAATAAGGACCCTAAATTGACTGCATTTGATTAATTTTCAGGAGTCAGTTAGTTCTTGCTGCTGTTTAGCATCCCTTCTAGGAAGAAGTCAAGAAAATCAATTGTACTCAATTATATTTTGCATTATTTTTTTATTTTAGAACAGCAAAAATACTTCCCGTTTATATAATAATAATTACAATAAACTTTCCTTTTGCCGGTTATGCAAAGAACATTTTTCCCTCTTGCCTTGTTTCAGGTCTTTTTTTCAAATCCTAAACGGCTGTCATTTTGCAGCAATCAGAATTTTGCAGAATTCGCGCATTTCATTTCATTTGCATTGATTGCCAATGGCATTGTAAAGAGTGGGAGGGGGAGGATAAAGAGAAAATAGACTTCGCATGATAGAACGCTTGGTTCATGTTTTCAAGTCTAACATAATTGTTTGCATTCTGGCATTCGACCCAAAAACTCACCTTCAATTACCTTACAAAACAATGGCTTCTCTATCCTCGTAAAGCTTCATCTTCATGATTCTAATGAGCTTCATTTCAAAGAATGTATCACAAGGATATGTTTATGAGAGGAGTAAACCTCCCTCAAGCAACTACTCCTACCAGATCCAACAAGCTGGTAAATATACCATACATTTTGTAAGCAGACGTTATTATGTGTTCTGTATTACCGCTGTAATATCGCAATTTAAGAGAGTAATAATAGTTCTTTAGGCTTTACAATTACTACTTAGATACTTTACTATTATTACATATTTTTGGTGGAAACTAGGGGTAAGCAGAGAGCTAATCTAATATAAAAACTCTATGCAAATATTGTCTTAATTGGATTGTGTTTATATCCACACTGCTAACCACTGTGACAAATTACAGCTATTATAAGGGATTGCCCCATCTGGATAACACTGTATCACCATGAGGGCCCGCCGGCAATCAGCTGATCTGAGTAGATCTAGCAGCTGTGAAATCCCCTCGCCAGGGGAAGGTGTAAGGACAAAGGCATATCTTGAAGCTCCTGAGCCCCAGCGCAAAATCCCCCACAAAGCCTTCAACTATGAGATGCATTCAAGTTCTGGGGTCTCGTAATTTTTTTCTTATTTGCTACTTACCCCAGAAAGCTAAAAGTATTGTCACTTCTCAACAAAATCTCCCTCTTGACATACACATTTTTTACAGTGTTGACACTGTGATTGCATGGAAGATGCAAACAATTCTTTGGGGGTCTGTTTTGCCCACTTAAAAATCGCTGGTGCAAAAAGGCCATGGCTGGAAAACGTGCGACCATGGAGAGGGTCCTTCATCGGTAGAAAAAGCCAGAAAATCACTGGATGCAAAAACAAAGTAGGGAGCATGAAGAACCACTTCAAAGTTGTCATGAAGAAACCCCTGAATAAAGACTGCCTAATAAACAGCAAGCAATGTTGTATCACACATAACAATCGACAATAAAGACATTGAATCAGTCCAAGATTTCACTTTCCTTGGATCCAAGATCAACTGCAGTGGCGAGTTGGGGCCTGAAATCAAATGAAGAACCAGTCTTCACCGTAGGGCAATTCAAGGAATGGCCAAGATATGGAAGAGCCAAGACATCAGCATTACAATAAAGACTTGAAGCAATGCAATCATTTCTCCAATTACTACATATGCATGCAAAACCAGGACACTAAAGAAAGTAGACAAAAGAAGAAGGATCGAGGCCTTTGAGCTGTGGTTTTGGCAGCATATGCTGCGCAGACCATGGACAGAGATGGTCACAAATAAGCCTATCCTAGACCGTGTCAGACCAAAAGTATCACTAGAAAGCAAAATCATCAAGCAAAGGCTTTCATACTTTGGTCATATCATACGAGACAATACTCTGGAAACAGCATTGATACTCAGCATAGTCAGTGGGTCCAGAAGAAGAGGACGCCAAAGAACACGCTGGCTAGATACACTCGAGGTTGAAATGAACATGACTGTAGAAAATCTGAAGGAAGCGGCCAAAGACAGGGAAGCATGGTGTATGCTGATCCACAAGGTGACTGAAAGTCGGCAACGACTAAACGGCTAAATTTTCATCAATGAGCAGAAGTGTTGTCTTGATAGAATAGCGGCACCCACCCAGAGCAAACTTCATGCATCTTCAGGTCTTCGCGCAAAATGCTGAATTTTCAGGCAATCTCTTCAACAGTGAATTGGTGGTCCTCCATAACAACTTGCTCCATTCACACAATCATGTTATTGGTTATTGGCTGGTGCGTGGTCGAGGCTCCTTTGGTTTCTTTCTTACACAACATTTAGCCTTCTTTGAACGGTCACACCCATGGACACGCATTTATGTCCATGACATCTTCACCTCATGTCTCACTCAACCGACAATCAATATTGATGGGTGTCATTCCACACAAGGGAAGAAAATGGATGATTAAACACTGTTCTTGGAACATGAACGTCACCATTTTAAATATCGAAAACCCTTCTAACTCAAGCATCAGCTCGGTGCACTGGACAATGCTGCCATCTGTCATCCCCAAAGAATGCCTGCTTCTTCTCAAATGTGCCCCATGTTTCTATTTGCTCCTTTTCCCGAGAAAAAAATTAGGAGACCCTAGAACTTAAATACATTTTGTAGCATGTGCCATTTTTAATGCTGGTGAGTGGAACCTTTTAGCACAGAAGTGCCAGGACCTGCATGCACTTGTTCCCTCTGCACTGTCTATAGCAATAGCCTTGTTTAGGGCATCTTTTAAAATGAATGGTCAACCATGTAGTACATGTACACTGGCTCCTCCAGGACAAGACCTTCAATTTGCAGCAGCTAGCTAATAGATGAGGGTCCTAAGCAAAGAATTCCCCTCTATGATGTCTATATGGTCTAATAAGGTATATAGAAAGGATTGCCCTAGTAGAACAACCTCTTTTCTGCTACTACTACTACTATAATTAGTGCTCAGTAACTCAGTGCCGGAACATTCTATAGTTCATTGTCTAAAAGTAAACAGCTCAAAAATTCAGATTTTTTTCCACTCTTGTTTAGTTCTGTGTCTAGTATAGCTACTCCATTCACTTGAGTGGGGCAGAGCTACAATACAAAAAAATATAGAACACTTGGCATCAAAGGGTAGATTTATTAAGACACACGTTATATATGCCTGTCTTAATATTATCCCCCCCCCCCCCCCGGCACATAGTGCACCTAATACATGAAGAGGAGCTTGCGTCTTCATATATTAGGCACATCTTGGCTCCTCCATGCACCTACACAGAAATCTACACCAGCTAAGAGTTGGAATAGATCTCTGGTATAATTTACGCAGTTTCCAGTGTAAATATGTCGGTCCGGGGTGGCCACAATCCCTTTTCAGGAAAGTAAACAGGAACAGAAAAAAACACGGATGGCGCTCAGGAGAAGCCAATGCCAGCAAAAGGATGTGAGCGTCAGATAAATTATTTTCACTTAGGCTGGACACCCACTGGCGTTTTATTCTCTCTTGCGCTGCGAGAGCAAGTGGAAACATTCGCCTCGCAGTGCAAGAAAGACGCCGGGATATCGCCAGTCTTGTCAATGGGGCCAACGGCAGCAGCGCTAGCACCATTAAAAAGGTAGGGAGAATACCACGGACTTCTGCCACAGCTGTCACAGCTGTAACAGCTGTGGCAGAAATGCAGCATGCTATCCCATTGCTGGCTCCCCGCCACTGCTGTCCAGCACTTTCAGCACTAGCTATAATTGGCTGAGCGCTTAGCCAATCAGCACAGCCTTTTCAGGAGGCGGTGATTTTTAAATCCCTGCCTGCTGAAAGTGTTGGACAGCAGTTCCGGGGAGCCAGCGGGAGGACGCGTCTGAGCGGCGGAGAGGTGAGTACATTTTTTTCCTTTTTTTTACCAATTAATGATGATTTTTCAGGGAAGGGCTTATATTTCAAGCCCTTCCCCGAAAATCATACTGCGGGGTTTGCCACAAACCACTGCTTTCAATGGGACAGTCAGCAGCGCCGATCCCATTAAAGGCAATGGGATAGCATGCTGCACTTCTGCCACAGCTGTCACAGCTGTGGCAGAAGTCCAGGGTATTCTCCCTATCTTTTCCGCTGGCCCCATTGAAAAGACTGGTGATATCCCGGCGTCATCCCGGCGTCTTTCTTGCACTGTGAGGCGAGTGTTTTTACTTGCTCTCGCAGCGCAAGAGAGAATAAAACGCCAGTGGGTGTCCAGCCTTACTTGGAAGGGTCCTCCTATCCATTTCACCCCATTATAGATCCAGGATAGCGCTCAGAAATAATCAATTAGTTCCAGGGTTTCTTCTTAGTAGAACGTCAAAATCTTTCATCGCCAATAAACTTTACCAATATTTTACTATAGCATAATAGTCTAAAGAATCTAATGGCAATGCATTTCGGGGGTACAAGCTTACCCCCTTTATCAAGCCTTAATGATCTCTGCACCGGAATCACCTTCCTTTTATGTTTTTTCAAACTACACATGGGTGCCAAGTTTTAAGCCCAAAACACGTTGCCATTAGATTATTGAGACTATTATGCTATAATGTAAATATTGGTAATGTTTATTGGTAATTGAAGATTGTGAAAACACCCTGGAGCTAGATGATTATTTCTAAGGGCTATCCTGGATCAAAAAAGGGCAAAATAGTTGGGAGGACCCACTTATTCTCTCATTCCATGTAAGTGGAAATAATTTATTCGGCACCTACATCCTTCTGGTGACATTGGCTGCTCCTGTTTTTTGTTTGTTCCTATTCATCACTTCACTGAGATCATTGTGGGACTTAAGCGAGGGACAGCACTCTCCCGGTTTTCAGAGATAGCAACTATGGAGGAATATTCCTCATCTGTACCTATTTGTTAAGAGGTTCTGTCCATTAGGTGTACCAGGGGGCTCCATGTAAATCCCTCTGAAACATTGGGTGAGTTCTTTTCTAAGACTCATTCACTAGAATTAGTTTCAAGTGGAAGCTTTTGGAGCACGGCTAGCCCAGTTTTGGTTTATTTTAAGGAAAGTATCATAGAGCAGTTTACCAGTCTAAAAGTTGCAAAACTTTTGCACAAGCCATGCTTACACCAACTTTTGCGACTTTTATACTCCCAAAAATTGAATGATAAATCTCCGTCATATTTCTGAGTACAATTGAGGAAATGATTTCCAAAGTGATTTATATCCATTTCCTGCAGCAATTGAGGAAGACTAGTTCAGTACTTTTCTTGATGCCTACTGTATCATTAGCAGCATGTTATACCTCAAGTCACTGAAATACCTACAAAACATTTACTGCAAAGATCACATTTTATTCCAAAGTCTCCAAAATCACATCACGGCAAATCCTTTGTTGTGGAAAATGGCATTTGTTGGATTTAAATCACTTTGGAAATCACCTCTTCAATTACCTTCCAGTGGCATGCCTGCATTTTCTATGTCATTTGGAGTAATAATGTGGTTCTCAGGCTGAAGAAGAAGAAAGCAGATCTGAAACTAAAAGGCTTTTCTGGTTTTCCATAAATAAATATTAATGCTAGGAAGAAAAGCTCTCCAGCTTGCTTTTTTGTTCTATAACAGGCCTTATTTATCAAGACCGTCTTATGGAAAAACTGTCTTTGTTAGCCGTAGCAACCAATCAGAGCTCAACGTTCATTTCTTAAACTGCTGTGCTAAAATGAAACCCGCACTGTGATTGTATGAGCAAGAATGACAGCTTATCGGCTAAGGTTTATTCATCATTACCCTTTTGGGTAAGAGTAACCAGTGACGTCATTGGGACTGCTGGGGTCCAGAGCGTTCATGTTCCAGCAGATGCAATGATGAACGCCTCAAGAAAGGAACACATATAAGTTGAGTATATACTCCAGCAAAGTAGGAAAAATGAAACATAGCAGGATGGCAATACTCATGTCTAGCTCACTGCTAAGTTAACCAACCAGACCAATCATATTACTGAAGCTTAAAGGGGTTGTATCAAGATCTAAAGTTATCCCTTATCCATAGGATCAATGGGATCTGACTGCTGGAATCCCCCTTGATCCAAAGAATGTGGGTTCCAACACTCCTCTTATGAATAGAGTAGAGGTCGCACATGCACACCATCGCTGCATTCATTTTAATGACAGTGATGTAATCGAGAGACCCAGAGGTCAGACTCCCACTGATCATAAAATTATCCCCTATCCTTTCAATAGGGGACAACTTTAGATCCTAATCCAACCCCTTTAACTTAACTTTGACATGTTTTTAAATAGTCAGCAGACAAAATTGGCTTTGTATTTACTTGACTTGTGAATCTTTGCAGTTTTTACATCCATTTCAATGCTGTAAAACTGCCCATGAAGGATAAATTGGACCACAGCATTTGGGCGCCGCTATATTTCCGATCTGCCTTTAACCCAACTTTTGGATGAAATTCAGCAAGCACATTCAAAGCATACTCAGTTGGGTTTACCCAGTAATGATGAATGGCCCGAGCATGCGCTCTAGAGATGCTTGAGGCAATGATGAACAGGCAAAGCATGTTTTTTGTGCTCAGAGCATGCTTGCAATCTAATAATGAATACGTCTTTAGACAGTTATGATAAATATGCCCTGAAATTGTGCTTAAAATCCTCAGTTTCATAACCTATATTTGCTATTAGGTTGGGTTCACATCTGCCCCAGAACCTTGGTTCAGAAGTTCCATCGCAGATCCGTCAAAAAAGCCCCCCTGCTGCAGATGTAAAAGTAGCCTTAGAATGACAATGATGTCATTAAATGGCTGTGATTGGCTGAAGGCACGTGTGTTTTCTGGAGGCGGGGATTTCAAGCCCTGTGTCCAGAAAGCAATGCTCTGCCGGGGACCAGGAGGGAGCGACAGCCTGCAGCAGCGCCGCAGAACGCCAGGAGAAGTGAGTAATGATTTTTATTCTTTGCTCCGCTGTATTCCCAGCGTATAAGGTGACAGTTGGGGGGTCGTCTTATACGCCCCGTCGCCTTATAAGCCGGTATATATTTTTATTGTAACACATTTCTGGATGAATTGCAGGGAAGGGCTTATATATTTAACCCCTTCCCGACAATTCATCCTGCGATCACCGGCAGCCCATTGCTTTCAGTGGAACCTGCTGTATTGCTGGCTCCATTGAATTCAATGGGCAAACATCGTTCTTCTCTGCCACAGCTGTTACAGCTATGGCAGAGGAGAACGATCTTTATGCTGACAGTGGGGGGGGGGGCACTCTTGCCGCTATTGTGGCTTAATAGTGGGACCTGGGAACTTGAGATGCAGCCCAACATGTAGCCCCTCGCCTGCCCTATTTGTTTCTGTGTCGTTCCCATCACTTTCTTGAATTGCCCAGATTTTCACAAATGAGAACCTTAGCGAGCATCGGCGATATACAAAAATGCTTGGGTCGCCCATTGACTTCAATGGGGTTCGTTACTCGAAACGAACCCTCGAGCATCGCGAAAAGTTCGTCCCGAGTAACGAGCACCCGAGCATTTTGGTGCTCGCTCATCTCTAATGATAATCCAACTCACTCAGTTGTATTTCATAAACTCCTAATGTTCTAGCTACAGTCTTTACTTAGACTTAGGTCCTCTCACATCTTTCAGCGCATCAAGCAACAAGAGAATGCGACCGTTTATGCTCAAAGTAGCAGTTTCGACAACATCCCATGAAAGGTTGACAGTGTTCAAGTTCTTTATAAAAGCACGTTGCCAAGTGGTATTTTGCCTTCCATGGGACAGTGATTCTTGCCATTCTTGTCTTTGGGAGTCTGAGAATGTGCCCAGCAAAATGGAGTCAGTGTTCAATGACTGGGTAATGGCGTTGGCTGCGTACCACAGTGGCGGTAAATTTCTTCATTCATAATGTAATCATTGTAAGTGACTTTGAGCAGGTGACAAAGGCATTGCTGTTGGAATACATCAAGTCTCTGGTTGAATTATGTGGTCTCTTTCCATGTTTCAGATGCACATAGTACAGTTGGGATAACGATAGTCTTCAGAAGTCAGATCATCATTTGTAATTGGAGTGCGGTAGTAGCCCATATAGGGCATAGACATTGGAAAGTTGCTCATACCTTCTCAATACGACACTGGACATCATGTTGAGTATCCTCGTCATCGGTGATTGCACTACTTAAGTAGACAACCCAGTCAACCTCTTGCAACTACTGTTGTTTGTTGACCATAATTGAGGCATTTGTGGAAATCGCATAATCTGTGTCTTCTTGTAATTAATTCGAAAACCATCCATCACCGTTTCTTGTTCTAGAGCTGATGTTATTTGTTGGAGTTTGGGAAGCGATGGTGCGAGGAGAACTAAATAATCTGCAAAGTCCATCTTATTAAACCATTGTAGTGTGTTTCTTGCATGCCAAATTGCCAACTATATTTACCCCGATTGCTCATGTCATGACGTGGTCAAGCACTAGATTGAAAAGGAATATTGACAGAATATATCCTTGTCGAACACTTGAGTCAATATTAAATACCAGTGACTCCCATATTGGTCTGAATACAGCAACTAGAGTCGGAGTACAGTACGTGAAAAATGTTAATTAATTGGTCGGGTATGCCATAGAATTTAATGATCTTCCATAAGGAGTCTTGGCGAAGGCTGTCAAATGCTTTCTACCTACAGTAAGCAGCAGTAAATACAAGGTCATGTATATGGCAAAGCTATCTGCAGGGAGTTAACACAGAGCACACAGCTACATACTATGGAGCATTAGGCACTCCATGTGCCTCCATATGGTGCTTCATATAGTCTCCGAGAAAGACCCATTTCCAGCTCAGAGATTGTGCATAGCTCTAACATGCTACCATGCATGAGCATACGATCTTCTGGTGGTATAATGGCAGCCATTTTTTCTTGTCAATTTTATAAGATTACCTGCAAATTATCTTTCCGTATGTCTGAATTGTTAACTATACATCATATAGAATTGAGACGATAACACAGTATGGCCATGTTAGTGCTTCCAAGTACTGCATGCTGGAAATGTTTCTGAAGTGCAGAATGATGTAATACTATTCCCAACATACAATTTTAGTGCTATTCTTTTATGGGATCTTAAATGTTTAATCTCCAGTAAATATGTAATTGTCTTTTGCATTTAAACATATGGCTTGCTTGCAAAGTTGTCTGACTTTTCAGTTAAAGTTTCGTAAACCATTTAGAAACTGTATGGTTTCTTAGGAACAAGCTAATTAAGATGACAATCTTATCCCTAGTTCTCTGTTTGCTTCAGGCACTACCAATAAATATTCCCCAGAGCTTCTTCATCAATCTAAAAATTACTACAAAATCTATCTGGTAGTATAAAGGTCGTACAATGAAATGTCTTATTCTTATCAGGCCGAAGAAATCTGACAGGATAGTCCTGCATGAGTTTGAAAGCTGTAGAGATGCAATCCATATTCATAGATTTATTGAATGCCACATTCTTCCAAGATGTAAGCTCTTGTGTGGATCTGGAGCTCAGTCTACTCAACAACAACATCGAAACCTATACTATGTATGGATTGTCTCTTATAATAGGGTTAAAGAAAGAAATATTACAAGCAGTAAGAATCTGGCATAGCATTACATCATACTGCGATCTGACAGACAGTCTGTCAAGCCACCCCACGGGCATGGCTTGATAGGCATTCTGCCATGACAGCCCTGGGGCCTTTCAGAAGGCCCCCAGATGTCATGACACCCGCACAGCTCCCTGCAATCTCATCGTGGGGTGGAAGGGGGTTATGGGATCCCCGAACATTAGAATTGACAGTGGCATTCAAAGGGTTAACAGCTCCGATGAGCCGCATGGCTTATAAGAGATTTTACCTCCTGGGGTCGGTAAAACAGCTGGCGCCCACGATGTATGAAGGGAGATCACCCTGCCATCTCCCTTCATACATATCCGGCAGCTGCAGGACGTAAAAACATGATAGGCCGGTCACTAAGGGGTTTTCTTAGTAAATTGATTGCATGGGATGCAATATAAATAAAAACAAAAACACACCTCCCTCTGATACGGTGCTCCGCCACTCACTGCACTCTGGTCTTCTGTTTATATGTCTAGTCATTTGACTGCTGCAGCCAGTAGAAGGCTGGATGGGAATGTCACTGATCATATCCCATAAACTAGTCTTAGGCTTCTAGAAGCTCACATGACACGTTTTATTGGATGTCACCAGGCCTTCTGGCTGGATGACGTCACTTGTCAGATGTTGCGGTGGTCCATCGCCTCAGTGAGAATGTTTATTTTATATAGTTTTGGGCACAGGGGGCGCACAACTATATAATATAACTGGGTAAAACCCTTTAAATGATCCGGACTATACTATTATCATTGAATCTGTCAACGTCTATCTCCGAGACATAATAGATAAATAGCTGTATAACTTGCTATCAGAATTCTGCTCTCAGAAAACCCATTCAAATGGCTCAATATCCAGGATGTCTAAGCATCTAATTCCCAAAAATGAAAGACTTTCTGTCATCACAAGATGGGAAAATTACTTTAAGACTTCACTACGGACCATTCTGGACTGATTTTGAGGAAGTCACATTCCTCATCAGTATGCACTAGAATACAAGAACTCAACTACAAAACTGTCACCAAGTGATATAAAATGTCACATGGCACAAGAATCAGTTATCAATAGCTTTAGACTAGGGAACCCTTTGATATGTGTGCCTCCAATAGGTAAATTCAGTCTTAAGCATCAATTTTAGACTTCTCACCTTTGACACTCAATTGACCTAGTCAGCAGGGATTACTGCCGAAAATGCTCTTGTTACTTCATTTGTAACTTTTTTTTGTTAGTAATCCTCTTATCCTCCTCCCCCTTCCTTTCTGTACATCCCAACCCATCCCCCTTCCTTTAAAGTAGATCTCCCATCCTCTAGACTCACATTCTAATTCACACCACATATATAGTTCCATATACAGAAAACAATACAATCTTGCGCTCATCTAGTAAATAAGCAAGCTTCTCTTGACCTGGCATTCTTCTTATTCTTATGGCATTGCCATACAAGAGAGAGAACAGACAAATGCAAATAAGTGTTATCACCAGTCTTTGCCCAACCTTCCCATATAAAAGGCTGTGCTGATGTCCAATATTAAGCAGGGCACCCTTTCTGGTAGTGATTTGAGACTACCTCTTCCCCTACATCACATCTATTGCCATGACTTCTCATAAAATCGTTGAATTACCCCTATTTTAATAGCATTGACAATCCATCCTCTGTATATGTACGTTGCCAGTTTCCACCTAATTGGATGCATCATGGAGCCTACAAGCACATCTCAGTGCAGGTCATGGATGAAAATACCTATCCCACCTAGAATCCCAACACTGCTTAAATCTAGATCTTGATATCTTAGACGCACAAAGAATATTCATTAAAGTATAGGCTATGAATCCATATCCAATGCACTAACCATTGTAGTAGTAGCTCCACCGTCTTCTATGTAGGCTTCAAGGTACCTCCCTTAGACTCACCGATATACAGTATATTAATTATAGAGCATGAAGACTACACTTCCCAGTGCATTAACAGAAAATATATTTTGCTATCATGAGGAAAATCTTACAAATGAAGCTCAAAATATGGCCATACTTATTATATGAATGTTGGCCAAACCTGCCAACTTCAACCAGGCTAGTTGACCATCTAGAGTGTTTGCTTGTTCCTGGAAAGACGGATCGGGCTGTTGGATTTCAATTTACCCAATTATTTTGTTCTTGGGAAGATAAGCTGCTGCTAAAGGTGTCTAGAAATGGCTTCCTTCACTTTTCCTATTAAGAACAGATGCCAACTTAGCTGAGCCAAGCGTGTATGGATGGGATTGACAAGAATAGCTGTCGGCCGAGCAACAGTTCTCAAAAGTGTATGGCCAGCTTTAGTCTACAGAGAATTGGTCATACTTGTTACACATCTCATGTAATGTTATTATTGTGAGGACTATATATGTTTTTAGATGCGTGTTCATTAGAATTTGAAAAGAGTGTTAATGAGATTTCCATCTCCCAAGATGGCTTTAGGGAATGTCTCTTTGATATCACTCTGTGAAACTAACATCAAGGAGCCGGTTCCAAGATTCCGATTGTCCCAGAGGTTTCCTACCTAATAAAAAGCACGGGAAATTCAGTGACATTTTCCACACGGAAAATCTAAAGCTGTTAAATGCCTTAACCATTCTGCGTCTACTTCTTAACAGTGAAAATGTGTGCTAAGAGATGTATCATGGGCTGAGAAGCAATATTACTAACATTTAATTAAAAAAAACATAGCAAAGAGTAAAACAGCTCTGATACACAGCTCTTAATATGCTACATATTCATAAGGGGTAAATGGATTATCTGACTGGTGCCACTCCTCTGCAATAGGAGCCATGATGACAGTAATACAAGTGGTTGGGAGGCCACTGATTACATTGGGGGCAAATTGCTTTTAGTTGGATAACCCATTCAAATGATTAGATTCGGGATGACTTCAGCCATCACTAGAGGGAGTTTACCACATACTGTTAATACATTGCACTCAGTATTAATCTCTTGGTGACATCCATCGTAAATGTAGATGTGCACCGCACAGGGTTTGTATGGAGTGGGCATGGGAGTCTTTGACAGATGACCCACTGCAACCGCAATCAGAAATTCCTCCAATTCCCACTGTTGACCATTTAAATGTTCAAAGGACATCTCGAAAGGCATTTAAATGTCTTGAACGGTGAGATTCAAGCAGATATTCGGGTATCATGGCATTCTGGAGACTTTTGAAGGTCTCCAGGGCTATCATGCATTTCTGCCTATTAAGATGTGCCTGTGGTAGGTCCTAATAGAATGCCTGCAGAAATATAACATACTGCAACACAGAAGTATTGCAGTATATTGTATAAGACAATCGCTAGTTCAAGATCTCTTCAAAGGTAAAAATAAGTGAAATAAAGTTTTACATGCATTACAAAGAATAAAAAAATATCAAAAGCTTAAGCTTCCTTTTTCCATATTTATTATTTAAAAAATGAAACAAAAAAGAAACATATTTGATATTGCTGCATCTGCGAAAGTCCAAGCTATTAAAATAATGCATTATTTTTCCAGAACCATAAACCCTGTCAGAAAAAATAAAAAAAATAAACAAGACCATATATATATACACCGTATGTATATACATATATATTTTTTTATTATTATTTATTTATCTTTTTTAACCTTTCACCTTTTTTTCACCAAAGTTTTTTTTCAGTACATATTATGGCACATTAAATTGTATAATTGAAAAACACTTCTCATTCTGTAAAAACAAACTTTCAAACAGCTACACTGAAAAATAAAGTTAAGACTTTTTGAAAGGGGTGAGGAGGAAACAAAAATAAACTAAACAACAAATGTCTGCGCCCTCAAGGGGTTGAAGCAATATGTAATAACTCCCCCTAGTGGTAGTTGCAGCTATAATTGTATAATTTATTTCTATGTTTATAGAGAAGGTTTAAATCTCTGTATTAGAAAAGTGGAACACCAACTGCTATAAATACTTCAAAGTTAGTTCAGACTCTTGGCTCTAAAAGCAACTTGTGGTAGGATGAGTAGTGCCTTTAATTCCCAAAGCATCAATATGACCATTGGGTACTAGTTGAGTAGGGGTAAATTCTTTGGTCAATGTTATTAACATTGCACCATGTAATATCACGCTTATGCACTACTTTTCCATTGTTCCGTTTTTCCATTGAATTTATGACTAGTGTCTCAGTGTAGTAGAAACTTTTTCTGAGAAACTTGGAGGAACAAGAATGTGCAAGACTAGAAACATTGAGGGTGATTGCCCAGTCGTTTTCAGAACCTGTCTGAATGAGCCGTCACTTCACAGATCTGGAGGAAGAAACCCTTCATCTTCACAGTGTTTCCATTAGAGCTCTGCTAGAAGTCTGCACTGAAGTGACAATAAACTGACATTAGTTAAAAGGACAAGCCAGTCTCATAAATATACCAATGTGTCCTGAGCTGGAGAATGTGCTTCTCTAGTTAACATGTTGCCAGTTGATCCTACTGTGAATAAAGGGATTTTTTTCTATTTTGTGCACTGTGTTTAAATGGTTATGACATCCTATATTAGAATGGCATATCTTATGTTCCCTTGCTCGGCTATGTCCTGCCACCCCCACTGCTGTCCAAAAAACACCATATAATACAAATACCCTCATTGTCAAAAAAAATCGAGCACATAAAAGGACTTGTCGGAATCAAATGAAACTTTCTCGGTGTGATTGTAACAATTATATAAGTGATTACAATATCAGAGCGAAAAGAGAATTTATTATGGAAAACTGAACACTTGATGGGAGGCTCTAGTACCCTGTTGTACCGCCTCTAGCTTGGATACAAGATGTGAAACTGGTGGGCATGGAGGCTCTAGTACCCTGTTGTACTGCCTCTAGCTTGGATACAACATGTTATATGGATGTGCATGGAGGCTCTAGTACCCTGTTGTACTGCCTCTAGCTTTGATACAACATGTGATATAGGCGGGCATGGAGGCTGTAGTACCCTATTGTACTGCCTCTAGCTTGGATACAAGATGTGATACGGGTGGGCATGGAGGCATACAGGTTCAGTATGGTGGTATTCTGCAGCATATTGGTCCACATTTGCTCTAACTTTAAATCATGAAAACTTGTAGGCTGTCGAGGCTGGCATCCCAGAGGGTCCCATACATATTCTATTGGTGATGAATCTGGCGATCAGGGAGGTAATGGAAGTGTGACAATGTTGTGAAGGCTCCTGTGACAAACTTGTTGTGTGCGGCCGAGCATTATCCTACTGGAAAATGCCTCTTGGAAGCCGCCATGAGAGGAACACATGTGGCTGCAGGACGTCCTGAGTATATTGCTAAGCTGACATTGTCCCTCGTACCACTACTAGGGGTGACCAACTGTCACATATGATGACACCCCCAGACTATCACACCAGCAGTGGTGGGGAAGTATGCCACTCCGTAGCAAAGGCAGGATTGAGGTGCTCAATCTAGGTCTCCAGATACAAACACGGCTGTCGTCTGTACACAAACTAAACCTAGATTAATCGCTGAAGACAACCTGGTTCCACTCTGTAGCATCCAGTTTTCTCATTCACAACACTACAAATGGAGGCAACGGTGGGTGGATGCCAAAGCCAGTACACGTAATGGTTGCTGTGAGACCAAATGTCCTTCAGCCAAGCCTCTAGAAATGGTTCCAACAGACACAGGAGTCTGTAACAATGCTGGCACCTGTCTCTGGATGGCAAACAATGAAACAATTGGAGCTGCCATGCTTGTTGGACGAACAGACGATTGTCCTGAGCCCGGTCACCTTGTGTGCCCTCACGCATCCAGTGGTCCCAACCCCTCCTAACAGTCTGTTCAGAACGCCCCAGGTGAAGGGCAATTCATCCATATGACCATCCAGCTTCTCATATTCCAATAATTTGCCCGCTCTCAGGGTGAAATCTATTCAATTGCATTGTAGAGGCGTCTAGCAGTCAACAAGCCCTGCACAAGTGGAAAAAGAGGTCACTACACACAAGGAGCCTCTGAGAGCCTTTTTATAGGCCAAGGGGGGAAACCACTTTTGAGGCCTCGGGTGACAAAACCGTTCATCTTATCACACCACAACTGCAATCCTTTGTATATCTGCATGAGATGTAACTGCATGCTGAGTTTGGCAGCTAAAGGACAACTTCTTCTAGGGGGCCAAAGTTTTTTCTTTTTTTACGAAGAATGTACAATCTTGACTTATACCATTAGCATCCAAGGTGTTCACCGGGTGCATTCATTCCATAACAGAGATGCTTTTGTTTTGAGAATATTAAAGTCATTTTGCAGATTCCGCACCAGGACGTTATTTTGTAGGGTGTCCAGCAAAAACATTTCCAGGAATTGTTCCCAGAAAACTAGACGTTCGGCAAGTGACTGCCCAGTCTGCACGAATTTCTAATAACAATCTATATCAATGTGCAAATCTAATTGACCTGAACTTCGAGATAAATTGCATGCTTTGTCCATTTCCTATTCCTTACTGGCTGCTTTCATTAAAAAAAGGTTAATTAGTTTGTGTTTCTTTAAACTTATTGAATATGAATGACATAGGTGGCAGGTTCTGTGGTTTCCCATTTAAATGGCTTCTGCATTTTGAGACAACGTATGTTCATGTAATAGCCAATGTGATCACTTGCAAAAGTACAAATCACTCTATTTACCTAAAATGACATTTTTGTACTGAAAAATCACTTTAAAGTGCTAGCCACTAAGGATTTCCTTTGCTTCTAACTTGCTATGCATAGCCTTTTGTCATGTGAAGTCTATCTCTTTTAGCAGAGATAACAACAAGGAGAACAGGAAGTGGAGGAGGGGTTGACTCTTGCTGCCTATAGAAGTCTATGGAGAAAAGGGGGTTGCAGTATAGGAAGACAGAAGCAGAGAGACTCATACAGACTCGGCTAATAGTGAATATTTTAGGGTTGGATCGCTACTCAAAATGTAATTGTTCTCAGTAAGAGAAGTCAAGTAATCTTGTAGATATGATACATTTAAATAATGTTATAGCAAGCTTTGGATCATCTATGGACCCTTCATCCATAGAAGAGCCGAAAGCTTGCTATAACATCCTGTATTTTTGTTAGCTATTAAAAGGTATTATATCTATACGATTACTTGGTTTCTCTTACTGAGAACAATCACATTTTGCTCTACTGGCTAAGACGGAACCAAACCCCATTTTTTTCGATATTGCTACAAAATCACATATACACTGCTCAGCACTGCTGTACAATGTTCTCCATGATTGCCACAGAGTTTGGGAGCAGAATCTGCAGCTTTCTCCATGTGCAGTGCAGAGAAGATAACATAGCAACTAGTGTCCACTCACCAGCTAAGGAAGATTGCTGCTTGCAGAGGGGAAACGTGGTGAAAGATGCCATATAGAAGTCATATAATGGCAATATGTAGTGTTATTCGTCATGTACACACAGCAATGTATTCTTAAACATCATTTCAAAGTTTAGGTACACTTTAAATAAACATGTGGCCATTAAATTCAACCATGGGAATAGTTTTCCTTCCCAGGAAGCGCCTCCATGAGCTAGAGCTGGAAGTCACTAAGTAAGAGCAGCTTCTGCTCTAGTGGGCCTCTCTCATCCATGTATTACATGATTAGCCATTTATCTGAAAAGCCAACATGTAATATTACATTTCCACAGAAGTGGCTACTCCAGGGGAAATACAGGCTAACCCAAGCTGATCCCTGAGGGGTCGGCTTACTTGGGTGGCTATATATGGGTTCACCTGTAGCTCCAAGAACTTCCATGTAGCTCTGGAACATTATTATAGCCTCAATATTACAGTTTGTTCTGCAGACCTGTCATTTTACTGCTACCGTATGGATGTGACATACATTCATCTCTATGAATGGCCATTGAAAAATACTGCTGGAACCTCATATTACTCAGTTGGAGATATTGCTACAAACTGTCACTTCTCTCAGTGAATGTTGACTAAGTGACAGTTTGCATCTCGCAAGTATCAGTGACACTGAGCCGACACTTTAAGCCATGTTCACTCACAAGTGTAACAGTACCTGTAATCCTCTATTTGAAGAGAACCCAACACTAAATGGAGACTAAACCTTCTTCATTGTTAATGGTTTTACTGACATATCTCAGTTATTTGATCCATAATGCTTAGCATCTGTTCAGAGTCAAAGGTTAGAGTAATTGTTGACTTTTCATTGATTTTAGAGCCATTTCTGGGAACATTAGACCCTATCCCAATTTCTTCTTCTTCTTTTTTAACTACATTATAATGTTGGTGTATGGAGGAGAGTATAATAATTGGGCCTTAGGCTATTATATCGATCCACAACGTCCGAGGACAGATGTGATAAGTTGCAAGATGCCGATCCTTGACATTTAATTCATTCAGAGCACATGGTATCGCTACTGCAGGAAAGCACAGAGGCCTGATAAATAACAGGATGTCTGCTACTCACAGCTCGTAAGTGACATACGGAGACTGTCACTGCATCCATACGGTACTTAGGAAAGAGGAAGCAGTCTCGTTAGTTAGAATTTTTTCCATACTTGAGAAATGTGTTTGTCAAGTTCTCTATACCTGCTAGGCAGTAAATACTTGCCTCAAGGGGTACATAGTTTGAATAGTCATGTAATGCTTTTAAATCAACCCAAATTAGGAAGATGAAACAATACCTCTGCAGCGCCACCTGTTGAATCGTAGCATTCCTGCAAATCAATGTGCGACCCTTTATACGGGTCTTTTTAAAAATGATTGGGAATTGAATGCTTAAAGCCAAAATCCATACACAGACAGCTGTTTCAGGGTTTTTGCCCTTCATCAGTGTGCAGTAGGTTTCCGGCTTGGCTGGTGAGAGGCCTGTGATGTGGGTCAGGAGGGGAACAAATATACACTGTGTAACAAATTTTTTTTATAACAGAAAGTAATTGATATGTTTCTGTAAAATTAAAACCTGCTGATTTCACTGGTAACATTGACTACTAGCAGCACGCCTCATCTTCAAGTTATGAACCATTCCCTTTAATTAAGATGATAGCAGTTTGGACGTGCCGTAATATTACTATTCGACTGTTTTTGGTGGAAAATGACGCTTGGATCTTGACTTCCTTCTGTAAGAAACATTACTTTCCCTCTATAAGAACCAGCAAAAGTCGCCCATCATATTCAGATTGACCCTTTGTAATGGTCTTCAGTGACTGAGATGTCTTGTGTGTATAATACGCAGTGAAAAATTGAATTGATTTCAATGGGTTCGTTCACATGAGCAGATTTTTTGCACAATGTGCAATCACGTGAGAAAATACACAGCATGACCTTGTTGGGGCGTATTATACACTGCAATAAGCCGTTGAAGTGAATAGACGGGCACAAATACGCAGCAAGTATGCAGGAAACCTGCTTATTTGCACACTATTTCAATGAGCCAGCCTACATTTTTTTTTTGCATGCACAAATATGCAGTATATTTGTGCACTTTAAATACACCAGAGCAGGTGAAAAACACGGGCGTAAGCAATTTTTGGTTGTGCAAATACATATCGCATTTGCACGACTAAAATGCGCTTACATCCATGGGATTGGGCCCCAATAGTGACACCTATAGTTGCCCCAGTAGTAATAGTGACCCTCACAGAGGCCTCAGTAGTAATCGTGACCCCCATAGTGGCCACAGTAGTAAATGATCCCCATAGTGGCCACAGTAGTAAGTGACCCCCATAGTGGCCACCGTAGTAAGTGACCCCCATAGTGGCCACCGTAGTAAGTGACCCCCATAGTGGCCACAGTAGTAAGTGACCCCCATAGTAGCCACAGTAGTAAGTGACCCCCATATTGATCACAGAAGTAAGTGACCCCTATGGTGGCCCCAGTAGTACCAGTGTCTCCTATATTGGCCTCAGTAGTAATAGTGACCACCATAGTAGTCCCAGCGATGCTGCCCAGCCAGAGGCCAATAGCCAACGTCCCATTGGATCAGGAAAAGTAATACGGTGTCACGAGGCACAGGTTTTATTGTAGAAAGTATATCTGGATACAGAATGTTATCTTTCTGTTCACTGGAGAAACCTTTGGTATTTGTCATGCAGAAATAAGTCAGTATGGTGGTCTCTTAGTTCTTGCCGTACCATCAGATGGTGAATCACATTCCACTCTTGCCTTTCAGCCGCTGTTTGAGATGAGTGTAACACGACATACAGATGATGTTCGGTGCCACTACTTATCTTGGTCACCAAGCTTTATTCCCAAATACTTGTGATAGGCGCACTTTACCAAGGATGTTATTTTCAACCCAGATCGTGTTGTCCAGGTGGCAGCATCAGTCCTCTGCCTCCCAGGGAACCCGAAAAGACCCCCCTCCCCTCACCATCCCGTTATGTTCTGGATTTGGCAGAGTCACTAAATATGTATTCCATGTTGACCAGGCGCGTCCAATCGAGCATGTCTCCCCTACGCCCCTCCTCCACCATCTCCTCCATAGGCATTAATTGGTTTAACTCCTGGATAAACTCCAGGATCAAGGGAGGAGCCGTACTCCGCCAGTGGCGTGGAATGACAGCCACTGTTTTTTATTTTTTTTTATCTGTACAGACAGTATTGTTTGTCTATAGTTAAACTTACTAGCTTCATTTGTCCATATTTTACTAGATGTCCTAAATAATTCAATTGGAAGATGGAGTCTGCACTATACTGTATAATGTTCTGTACAGGCAGAGTCAAAGTGACTCCGAAGCTGCCTATACATATTCAATCAAAGTTTGACAAACTTGATGAATTCGAGGTGGTCAGTTGACCGAATTTGGATTTCAACATGCCTGATCCTTTGTCTTTCCCTTCTCTCCATTGAAATAAATGGGCATGTTCAGCGTGTAAATGTTTGTGGGGGTGTCAGAAGTGAAAGCTCTTGGACAAACAGTTGGTCGGCCAACAGCTTTCTAATCTGCAGGGCCACCTTTACCCCTAATGCAGATATTAAATAACTAAAACTCACTTTTCTGCTATTTCCCTACCAGGATCCAACATGTAAACTTGTGATAGCGCTAGCAGAATTGCTGAGCTCTTTAATTTGGTGATATTGTGCATTGCAAGAGAACATATCTAAAAAAAACGACCTCGACCATGCGGGCTTGTGGATGGAAGTATTTGTGATTGTTCTGTTTAATACTTATGATAGATCATTCTGAATATGGCCCTGCTACATTAATAAAAGGAAATTACATTATTACTATTAAGAGGATGAATTTCAATATCACTATATGGTTGTGTTAAAGGATTTGATGTCAGTAACCTTAAGGGATGCTTAATAACACCTGGTGATATATAATCCCCTAACACAGACCTATTTAAAGCATTACGAACCTTCCAGGCGTGTCAAAAGAGGAGACCCAAGGCTAATTGAGGATAACTCTTATTACAAACATTAAAGCAGGCCTTGCAGATAAATGTTTATTGTAAATGTCATTTATCATTGGTGCTGTAACAGGAGGCCCTGCTAAATGTGAAATTATGTCAGCTCATGAAAATTGGGCTCTCTGAATCGGAAAAGCAACCCGAAAAGATAATTTTTAATAGAGATAGATAGATATGAGAGAGAGATAGAGAGATAGATAGATAGATAGATATGAGAGAGATAGGAGATAGGTAGATAGATAGATAGATAGATAGATAGATAGATAGATAGATAGATAGATAGATAGATAGATAGATAGATAGATATGAGATAGATAGGAGATAGGTAGATAGATAGATAGATAGATAGATAGATAGATAGATAGATAGATAGATATGAGATAGATAGGAGATAGGTAGATAGGAGATAGGTAGATAGATAGATAGGAGATAGGTAGATAGATAGATAGATAGATAGATAGATAGATAGATAGATAGGAGATAGGTAGATAGATAGATAGATATGAGACAGCTAGATGGATATGAGATAGATAGATATGAGATAGATAGATAGATAGATAGATAGATAGATATGAGATAGATAGATAGAAAGATAGATATGAAATAGATAGATAGATAGATAGATAGATATGAGACAGCTAGATGGATATGAGATAGATAGATAGATAGATAGATAGATAGATAGATAGATAGATAGATAGATAGGAGATAGATAGATAGATGTGAGATGGATGGATAGATAGATAGATAGATAGGAGATAGATAGGAGATAGATAGATAGATATGAGACAGATAGATGGATATGAGATAGATAGATATGAGATAGATAGATAGATAGATATGAGATAGATAGATAGATATGAGATAGATAGATAGATAGATATGAGGTAGATAGATAGATATGAGATAGATAGATAGATAGATATGAGATAGATACCCTGTTTCCCTGAAAATAAGACATAGCATGATTTTCCAGAATTTTTGAGGATACAAAATGATTTTTCAGGCTTTTTGAGGATGCTTGAAATATAAGCCTTACTCCAAAATTAAGCCCTGCTAGCAGTTAATTTAAAAAAGTCAATTTAAATAGTGTCCAGGCAGCTATACTGTAAAAAAGTTAAACCTTTTTGAACAAAAATTAATATAAGACACTGTCTTATTTTTGAGGAAACACGGTAGATAGATAGATGTGAGATAGATCTTCTCCTTCTCCTTCTCCTTCTCCTTCTTCTTCTTCTTCTATATAAAATGATCCTTCAATTGGCCCAGGTTCAGGAATAGTGATGAATATCAATGTTTCAGATGACAACCCCATTTGGAAAGCACTTCGGAGCCAATCACTCAACATTAGGGTCTATTTCTCATGGGCTTATTCACAAATAATGTATTACATTTTATCGGTATGTCTGCTGTGTACTGATAGAAACAAATGTGATTGTTCTCACAAGAGAAACCAAGTAATCTTGTAGATATGATACCTTTTAATGGCTAACAAAAAGACATGATGTTATAGCGAGCTTTCAAACCTACTCAGGGTTCTTCCTCAGGCTTATGGAATAGATCCAAAGACACATACATATATATACACATACATAAGACAAGGCACACGCATGGTGTAATTGATTTGCACTTAAAACAATACCAGAACAGGATGAAAAGAGGAGTAAATACTTAATTAGTCCGCTGATAAGGGATGTGAAAGTCTTATGGTCCCTAAATTGGTGTTAGCACACAGGCCCGGTGACCCCTATCTCTGCTATAGATTTCTCATCATCTTTAGTCAAGCACGAACCCTCTTGAAATCTTTAGGCCTGTGTTGAAAGTGTCACAGATGGTTATAAACTTGTACTCCCAAATTCTTCTATGATGCCGAGACTTGAAGTTGCCTTTTAATATAGTAACTTTCATGTGTTCTATGTTGTGTCCGTGACTAGAAAAATGCTCTTCCACAGGTAATTCTTTGTTTCTCTGTTTAATTGTGTGACGATGAGATCTCATCCTGGCTCTCAGTTTTTGTCTTGTTTTTCCAACATAAAGCCCCCCAACAGGACATTTACTGCACAGGATCAGGTACACAACATTGGATGTGGAACATGTGAATGTCCCCTGGATCTTATAGTCCTGCTGTGTGTTGGGGATTTGTATCCTGTCCTTGGTCAGTACATGTGAGCAGGTCTTACAGCTCCTTACATTGCAGGGATAAGTTGCTTTTTGTGTGTTAGAGGGAATGCACTCCTGATTATAAAGTTCCTCAAATTTGGGGGTTGCCTGTAACATAGATGCGGAGGGTCCGGGATTATGGTTTTTCAGACGGTCATCCTTGTGTAGGTATGATGGAGCTTCTTTGTGGCTTTCCTTAGTACCTCTTGTAGGTCACTACTAGAGGCACACGATTGTTTCTTTCCTTCTCCTTGTATTGGAGTAGTTGATTTCTGGGTATCCTGGTGGCTCTGTTGATTTGATAATCAATTGAGGTGGGATGGTAGCCCTGGTTTAAAAATGTATTTTTGAGATTGCGTAAATGTACCTCTCTGTCTGTTGGATTGGAGCAAATTCAGTTGTATCTGATAACCTGGCTGTAGACAATGGACTGTATGTGTTTGGGATGGAAACTGCCCCTTCTGACGTATGTGGGTGATAGAAACAAGCATTGCAATTAAAAGTAGACCTGCACACGTTCTGCATAGATGTAGGTGGGGTCCAGTCCAACTTTGCATATAGACCAATGATCTATTATATTTATACAGGATTGCCATAGGTAAAACTTAAAGAACACCCCTGACATTATCCTTTTAAACTTAGATGCACCAGGCCTCACAAATAAGGGCTCAGTCACACGGGCACCGATGCGCCTGTGTTTCTGCAGGATAAGACCACTGCACTGCTGGTGTGGACGACTCTCCGATAGATAGATAGAACACATGGCCGGCAATGGAGTCGGTCATACAGAGAGACGTCTGCACCCGGTGCAGCCGTCTTATCATGCAGTAGCACGGGCTCATCAGCGCCCGTGTGACTGAGCCCTTCGGGCAAATCCAGTTTCCCATTTCACATAGATGCAGCTAAAATTTTAATCCCCAGATACTGGAAAGATAACAAAATACCCTCCATTCTAGAATGGTATAAGGGGGTGAACACTACCTGCTCATTCGAAAAGACCAAATCAAGGCGAGACGGGGATCTGGAGAAGTTCAATAAGTTGTGGAGCGCCTGGTTCATCTTCTCATTTGGAGACCCCGATACACTACCCCAAAGCGTTAATGCCCCCTACACCCTTGATTGCTTTCATCCCCCTGCTTGTTTTTGTACTGTAAGGATTAATCTCTCATTTTCTTTTGATGTTCTACAATGCCTACTTCAATAAAGCTGTCATTGTTTTTTGCTTGTGTTTACTGGATCAAACAATTTATATTGTGATGTACCTATGTTGTAATCCCTCTCCCTTTCCGGAATGAAAATAAAGAATTTATATAAAAAAAACCTAAAAGAACACATACATGTAATTGTAACCAGTGGGGATTTGGGCTGTGAAAGATCTCAGATTTTGGGCTTATCCACACATCAGTATTTTCTAAGCCAAAACCAGGATTCACAATACAGAAGTAATGCAAATCTTTCCGTTACAGTTTCCATCTGTACGCTCCACTCCTGGTTTTGGCTTGCAAAATAGTGATGGAGAATACTGATGTGTGAATAAGCCCCTAGTTTAGAGTCCAAGTTCTGTAGATGGTGATTGTACGCTCCCCTTATAAACAGTTCTTCACATCAGTGTCTATAAACTGCTCAGAGAACAAGCTGTTTACTATGTGCAAACAGCTCGGAAATTGTGCAATCGCAGCATCAAAGCTTTTATTCTCTAAACGAAGCGCTGATGCTGTTTAATTAACTCCAACAGGCACTCTATGCTGGACGGCATCCTGTAACGCAGCCCTGTTTATTAAGCTTGCTACATGAATGTAACGCTGCGGGGACACCTTTAAATATTCACTCCGCAATAAATAATTAAGAATTGCACGATCAACCAATATGATGCTTAAATAAAAATACTACACCTAGCAGGGGTTTAACTATAGGGGATGCGGTTGCACCCGGGCTTAGGAGCCGTAAAGAGCCCATAAGGCCTCTCTTCTCCATATAGGGAGCCCAGTACTATGAATAAAGCATTATACTTGGGGCCCGGTTACAGCTTTTGCATTGGGGCTCAGGAGCTTTACGTTGCGCCTCTGCCGCCTAGATTATGCCGAGCTTAAAAAAACAACACCACTGACTCAAAAAAGACACCAAAAGTGATGAAAAAAGGTACAGAATATACTCTGCTTTTGTATATGTACTTTATATTTTAATATTGACTTTAAAGGGAATTTGCCAGGTCCTATAAACCCCATAAACTAAGTTCAGGGGTTCATAGGATAGAGGCTGCTGAGTTTGGAAGTTTTTTGGTATACTTATCTGCCTCTACATTAGCTGTCTGGTCACCCTCTAGCGGCCCATTGAGCGGACTCCTTGTCTCATTATGGACAGTGTCTTCATATGAGGTTTAATTCACATGAGTGTATATATGTGGCCATGTTGCCGCGTATTCACGCCCGGCTGATATACGTGACCGTCTGCGACATTGGATTCCAATGCATTCGCTCATATGGGCGAATTTACGGCGAGTAAAGACGTTGCGCCATAAAAATAGAATACACGTGACCGAAATCTGCGCCGGTTATTATATGCTGGGTACAAAGATAGTTCTGGTTCTAGCTTTTGACCAATATACTCTGGTGACTTCCATAGACTCCTGAGGGAGCTGGAAAAAAAAGGGAGTGGGAGGCAGTTTAGCAGCGTCCAATGTTGCGAAAAGCTTACAGGTGCCTCTATTTAGGAATTTGAAGTCATTCCAAGGATTTATGCCGAGCGAGGGTTTTCCGGGGTGCGACATATTTTTTCACGAATACGTCGCACCTGGCTATGTGAATAGCCGATAAAACACTGAATAAGCTCGGGACTTGATCGCGGAAAATCGTCCATTCATGCGAATTTATGTCGTGAACGGGCAAATGTAAAAACGCATACACTCGTGTGAAGGAGTCCTAAGCGCAATAAAAACAAGAAGTCTGCTCAATGAACTAAGTGCCGGGTTTGCAGGCGGACAGCAAGGGAACAAGGAAGCAGCTGAGTTTACAATTCACTCCCTGGACTTGGCGGCCCCTGTCCTTTGAACATATAAACTTAGTTTATGGAGCGCACAGGACTTGATGAGTTCCCTTTGGAATCTGGCTGAAGCATTAAAAAAAACACTGGAGAAAAATTCTACTTTTTTCTAAAAACACTGTGTGTGAAACCACTCTTAATGAGGTTGTTGCCTCCCATGGCATATCCAGTTGATAACTTTAGGTCTGGTAGATGAACCTATAACAATCAGATTTTCTGTCCACAAGAAGTCATGGGTAGCTGCATGCTCTCCCTGTATGGGCAGTGTTATATCACATGTCACAGATAGGGTATCAAGCAGAGAACCACCCTGTATGACATCTATATACCCTAACAGGGTAGATGAAAAGAGTTGTCCTTATAGGAAACCCTTCTTTTCAATTCTTTATTACATTTTATAATTTATTCTTGAGCTTATATCAGTCATTCTAGTTAAAAGCTACCCTGTTTCCCCAATAGTGAGACCTACCCTGAAAATAAGCCCTGCCTAGATTTTTTAGGATTTTCAGGGAGGCTTGAAATATAAGCCATACCCCGAAAATAAGTCCTAGCTGCATTACATACAAAAAATTATTCCATTACTTAGCAGGCTCATTTCAGGTCCTTCCTCTAGCTCTACAGAGCTCCGAGATGCTTCTTGCAGTCATCAGCTGCCCACACAAGATCTCTTCTTGGTTACGGGATTCATAAATCCCACCTCCAGAAAGCAATGGCTCTGATTCGTTTTCGAGCGCTGCTCATCCAATCAATGCAATGCTCGATTAACCAATGCGATGGCTCTGATTGGTTCATCGAGCGCTGCATTGATTAGCTGACCAGCGGTTGAAGAACCAATCACAGCCATCGCTTTGGTTCATCAAGTGCTGCATTGATTGGTTGAACAGCGCTCGAGAACCAATCAGAGCCATTGCTTCCTGGAAGCGGGATTTATGAATCCTGTAACCAGGAAGTGATTTTCTGTGGGCAGCCTAGGACTGCAAGAAGTGCATCGGAGCTCCAGAGATCAGCGGGAAAGACCTGGACTGAGCCTGCTAGGTAAGTATAATAAGGCTTCCCCTGAAAATAAGACCTAGTACCTCTATTGGGGCAAAAGTTAAAATTATACAGGGTCTTATTTTTGGGGAAACACAGTATATCAGTCTTCCAAAAACAAGTGAAAAATATAGCTAAAAATGATAGTAAATTGGTGAATGAGCTTCAAAATACTTAGTCATAACTAGATTCATTCATTTCCTATGCTGACGTCAAACATCCCTTGTTCACTACGTTTTGATATTCATTGATAGCAGCAGGCAGTTCCATTACGTAAATGCAGGACGGATGTTTGAGTCTTAGAAACTTTGAATTCACCTTGAGAGCCCTGAATTTGTAATAATAACATTATAAGGAACGTCCGTCTGCCATGTTTCTCCTTGACTGAATCGCCTCAAAAAAAAAACAAAGACAAAAAACTGCGAACATTTCCAACGCTGCCAGATAAGATTAAATATTTTAGTTAAAAGGTAGCTCCAAAATGTACGGTTCATTGACCTTCTACACGTCTTCGAAATCTGCTTATATCTGACATCAGTGTCAAACTTTCCGAGTTCTGACATAGCACTAGAAAGGCTGTGTAATGAATCATACGTGCGAAGGACTATGCGAGAGTCACGGCTATAGCACCAGTCGGCGGTGGTTAGGCTCCTTCATTTTAATGAGTGATGTTAAAAAATAAATCTATATATATATTCAGATAAGACATCTGTTCCACACATTGTGGAGATGCTAATTAGCTATTATGTTTAAACTTGAAAATGTCACCTTATAGCACTGGGACACATGTAATTTGGTGGTTATGCGGTATGTCTGCTCCATTTGTCAATCCACCTGGTTTCTGAAGTGGTGTAACAATAGCAAAAACAATTTTGAAGCTACTTCTCATGATAAAAAGTCTGGTAGTCATGTGGTCGAGCAACTCCATGCCTCTCCAGTCCAAGTCTGTGGAAGTAAAGGAGATAAATGACTATACCTCTCGGATCTTTCCACTAGCCTCGTAGACATTGATTAGAGTAGCAACAGGCATGCTCAACCTTAACGCTACTGAAGCTCCTCCTCACTTCAAGTCTGTCAATAAGGGGGAACATGGGGCTTGGGACACTTGTTGTAGTGATTGTGGGATTCCCAGCAATGGGGCCCCTAGAAGTTAGATTTTTTCACCTATTCTGTGGATAGGTAATAAATGTCAATTGCGGGAATACCCCTTTAACCCTTTCTAATCCACTGTTTGACGTGTAAAGACATTCTGATTGAAGGCTGTACAGCTCTGATGCCAGAAGACGTCCGGCAGGGTATTCTTACTGTATATTAATGTCCCGCTCTAATGTCAGGGGCCTCTCCAGCATGTGCCATACTGCAGTACTGGCTGTAGCCAGCAGATGGCACCATTGTATAACTGCAGAAAGAGAAAGCCCCCTAGGAAACCCTGAATCCAAAATTGGATTGCAAAGGGTTAGGACCTTGTTAGGCAGTGGTCTCTGCAACATTGTCACCTGAATATTGCTCAAGGACATTGGACACAGGGTGTTAGTGTTCAAGCTAATGAGTATTTCGCATTAATGAGTGATTCCACAGATTCTCAAGTGGAGAGAGGTTTGGAGGATTAGGCCGGCCAAGGAATCACCTGGACAGTTTGCAAAGCATGCTTGCCGATGTTCACTATTTGGGGACATGTATGCGCCCAAATGAAAATGGCCTTCCTTGAAAATGGCGCTGGGTATACCTTGAAGATATGGCGTGACAGCCTGCAGCATCTCATCAATATAACAGCATACTGTCAATGTGTGCTTGATGCATACTAGAGGTTATTATCAGCTGTCGATGCTATTTCTGTTAGCCCCATTTTAAAATGAATGGAGTGAGTGGCGCTATGCTTGTGCGACTACCTCTCCATTCAATCTCTACGTTATTGGGTGTGCGTGTAGCAAGCCTGCCATGACAAGGAAGCCCCATTCTTAGAATCAGTTGGGGCTATGATGAAACCTTTAGTAAACTCATAATTTTCTAAAAGGGCCCTCAATGGCATCTTAGAAGCATCTTCACCCCTTACCTTTACGCACAACAGAAAATGACACAAAGTAGTTTCCGTGGGTGTGACAGCATCTTCAAAGTTAACTTCACAAACTGCTTTTCACTTTTGATCTCGCTTGTAGATCATGTGATTGGCCCGGAACTACATCACAAAGCTATAACAATATCTTCATGATGTTGTGCATTCTCTGTGATTCAGTGTATCCAGGAATAATTCCTTAGTAAAGCTGATACAAAAATAGGATAGGAAATAGGTCACGGAAGACAAAGGTCAGTAGGAAACTCCTTTGGCTGCAGGCTGTTTATTGAGTGTCCAGGAAGAAACATAAAATAAAGTGCTACTAGAGCCAGGAACAAAAGTATTAATAAACTAAAGAACAACATTCCTGTTTTCCACAAGGTGAATGACCACCAGGGAGGGGAGCACCGGGATAGACAGATGAATTACTGACAACTCTAATAGATGGGGAAATTTGGTTTATGTGATAAATCAAATTATTGACTGTAAATGGAATTACTGATGCTTGGGTTTTGTCGGCACTTGCTGGATTAATGCTTTGGCAGAAGCCACTGGACGCTCAGTTTATTTAATGCTGCACAGGAGGTAAAACTGAAATAGAAATATGCTCATGAATCTTCTGGATACATCGGTGATGTAATAAATCATTTATTTCTTATCTCGACTAGATACACAATAAACTAAAAGAGCTCATAGGTTTTTAATTATGGAACCAGGCTATTTCCACCAAGTATATTTACTCTGCAATACAATAAAGGTCCTTTAATTATAACTGAATGTTATTTACCAGATCTAGTGATGTGATGAGGAGGCCAAGGATGACACAAGGCTTCTCTGTGCCATTCAGTGCCAAGGTCCTACACAGTGTATGTGTATATGGCCCAAAGTGTTTCTTTAAGAATTCTTTATCTACATAGGACTCACTGTTTAAGTATTGCTTCGTAACTACCGTACTACAGATGGGCAACAGTGTTGAGTGAATCCTGTTTTTGGTCGAACTTTGCCAAAAGCACGGTTTAGCAGGAACCTGAACAGAGCTTTTTGCAAAGTTCTACCTGAAACAGAGTTCTGCTGGTTCGTCTTGCTCAACACTAGTCCTGAACACTGTCTAAGAGCCATAAAAGCCATGCATAACAGTCTCATGGTTGGTGTTATACAAGACTTATCTGGCTTTTACACAGTGTAATATACCAGTTGTAGAGGTTCTCCTGACCTTACGGTTCGGTTCAAATTAATTTGGACCGTACCACAATATTTGCAAAAGTTTAGCAAACCAGCCGAACCGAACTTTTCAAAACTTCCCTCATCACTAATGCCCAGTAACATCGTTTGCCCTTTTGTATTCTCCTGGTCTGGAATCAAGACTAGACTTGGTTGCTGGGGTTCAAGTGATAAGGTAGACAACAGCTGAAAATACAGATATTGCCCAGAGTTCAGCACTTACTTGTAGAGATGAGCGAGCATACTCGTCCGAGCTTGATACTCGTTCGAGTATTAGGGTGTTCGAGATGCTCGTTACTCGTGACAAGTACCACGCGATGTTCGGGTTACTTTCATTTTCTTCCCTGAGAAATTTGCGCGCTTTTCTGGCCGATAGAAAGACAGGGAAGGCATTACAACTTCCCCCTGCGACGTTCAAGCCCTATACCACCCCCCTGCAGTGAGTGGCTGGCGAGATTAGGTGTCACCCGAGTATTAAAATCTGCCCCTCCCGCGGCTCGCCACAGATGCATTCTGATATTAGTTCAGGGAAAGTGGTATCTTGGTGGAGCTGCTATAGGGAGAGTGTTAGGAGTATTTTAGGCTTCAAGAACCCCAACGGTCTCTTCTCTATATGCGCTCAATGGGGCCGGCGGCAGCAGCGCCGACCCCATTGAGAACATATAGAAGACAAATCATTCTTCTCTGCCACAGCTGTAACAGCTGTGGCAGAGAAGAACGATGTTTGCCCATTGAATTCAATGGAGCCAGCAATACAGCAGGTTCCACTGAAAGCAATGGGCTGCCGGCGATCGCGGGATGAATTGTCGGGAAGGGCTTAAATATATAAGCCCTTCCCTGCAATTCATCCAGAAATGTGTTACAATAAAAATATATACCGTCGTATAAGGCGACGGGGCGTATAAGACGACCCCCCAACTGTCACCTTATACGCCGGTAATACAGTGGAGCAAAGAATAAAAAGCATTGCGAAAAGTTCGTCCCGAGTAACGAGCACCCGAGCATTTGGGTGCTCGCTCATCTCTACTTGTTTTTTTTGAGAAGCCACTGCTGCAGCTTACTTATATGGTCTTGTCCATGGCAGTAATTATAACTAGTGTTGAGTGATTATTATTGAAATTATTTAAAAATTTCAATAAAAATATAATTGTGAATCGGAAGTCCCAAATCCGGCTTCCATTTAAAATGGCCTTCTTCAACAGTGAAGGTGGTAATGTTGGTATTGGTGGTATTGCTGGTAGTGGAAACAAGGGCAGCCCAGTGCCTTGCACTTACGGGGTCCCAGACTCAAATCCCTATCAAGCTCAGATTTAAAAGTAGAACTTCAACACCGCAAGGCAGCAGTGCTAAGCCAACACATCTATCCTTTCTGCTTAATGCAGAGAGCCAATATTTGGGTGAATTTTGCTAAAAATCATGAGGAGCACTACTATTTATAACTAGAGATGAGAGAGCACTCGCTAAGGGCAATTACTCGAGTGAGTATTGTCCTTAGTGAGTACCTGCCCGCTCGTCTCTAAAGATTCGGGTGCCGGTGCGGGGGAGCGGTGAGTTGCGGGAGTGAGCAGGGGGGAGCAGGAGGGAGCGGGGGGAGGAGAGGGAGAGAGAGATCTCCCCTCCGTTCCTTCCCACTCTCCCCTGCCGCTCCCCGCCCGCCGCCGGCACCCGAACCTTTTCTTCCGAGCGGGGAGATACTCGCTAAGGACAATGCTCGATCGAGTAATTGTCCTTAGCGAGTATGCTCGCTCATCTCTATTTATAACCCACTCGGAAACCTGTATATGAAATTTCTCAGTGTGCTTGCAAGTTGTGCAGCAAATCTTCCCTATTCCGGTTTTCTGGTGGAGCTCAGTTGCCACTGCTTGGGACTTGAACTGCTACAGTCAAGATACCCATGAATTTGCTTATTGGTGAGGACCATGAAAGCTTGATTAATATTTTAACTAAAACATTCCCAAATCCAAAAGTCTCCTTAGCTTGTGTCTCTGTAGCACTTAAGAAACTCTTACTCTTAATTGGCTGATATGCAGCATCTCTTTGAAAACCATCGCAGGTTATTACATCGAACGTTAATGTGGTTGTCCAGTCTTATATAAGTATAATGTAATCACTGTAAAATAAAAATGGACACAACTTTCTTATAGACTCACTTTCTTACAGTTTTGCATTGTGCAGACACTAGTGACAATCTTAAACTACTTTTCAGCCAGTGTTGCTCAAGACAAGGCTCCACGCTTCATACATAAACTATATAGCAGTTGCGGTCTTAGTCGCCTATATTCTTAATCTCTATTCCCCAGCAATTTTTACACAAGTCATATGATGCCAAAGTGTAAAAACCTATTTTGTTAAATACCATTTGAATGCATCCCTACTTTTACATTAAATGTGCTACTTACTTGGTAGTTTTCATTTTTGCACTTTATAATTCCCTAGCAGTTGAAAAAAAGTTAAAAGCTTTCTTTCTCAACTCTCACATGAAAATGCACAAGCAACAAAGCAATCAGTGACCCCATACGCATTAGATCATGAGATATCAGCTGATCCTACCAAGCCGGGGACCCCGCACGATGATGTATATATGCCCCCTAATAGGCCATTTGAACAGGGAGTATGTCTTCTTGGGACAACTTCTTTAAGTAATCGAGATAAAATAGCAAGAACGCGTGTGTTCATTGTAGTACTGATACCATATAGATCAGCACTGAATACCCTCTCCCAATAATGTTACCTGGCAGAGGCATAACTTGAAGCTCCTGGGCCCCAACGCAAAACCTGGAACAGAGCCCCCAACTATAATGCTTTATTCATAGTACTGGGCTCCCTATATGGAGAAGAGAGGCCTTATGGGTCCCCCAAAGCTCGTGGGCCCGGGTGCAACCGCATCCCCTATAGTTACACCCCTGTCACCTGGTCTAAAGGCAAAAAAAGGGCTTTTATGGTTTATTACTGATATGCATGTAGAATTCTCACTCTTACACTAGAGATCAAGCCTGGATATAACAGTCAACAGCTATGCCCAGCCTTATAAATGAGAGCAGTAATTCTTATTAAATATCAAATACTACAGCTTTTATCTACAAACATTTGCACATGATCAGGTAAAGCCGGGGGTAATCCTATGTAAATCTTGCGGCTAACCACTATCAATCAACCACATAAATTTCCAATGCCGTCAATATTTTTCAATTTTTTTTTCTACTTATCTTAATGCTCCATAAATGTTAATATTATTTACAGACTACTAGGCATCAACACTACAACTAAAAAGGTATTATTAGGTTCATGCGTAACCTAATACAAATCCTTACCTCTCAGAGGCTGAGCAAACATCGTGTACTGTAAACCAAAATCCCATTTACTTAAGGCTTTCATGATATCTCCATAGACAATGATCTCTTCAGCTTATTATCACAGAGTGTAGAATATTACGCTGTCTTCAGATCTGTTAGAAACCTCTGCCCAGGATTCCCATCATATATGGCATTAAAAATAGCACATCATGAGGTGCTATGTTTTCTTTGTAAAATGCCGGACACTGTCACAGAAACCCAATGGCACCCGTTATAGTCAATGTATTGCAACAGGTGCCATTGGTGTCTACGATACGACGTATCCAACATGTTAAATGTAACAGAAATGATAGATGATAGAAATGGGAATAGACCCAAAGTTATATTTTGTTTTGTATTGTTAAAGGGGTTGAAATCAATGGGAACCGTGCCTGCAGTTACAAGCGCCGTCCACTATATGGGAGGTCGACGTAGAGACTTTCACTCCAAATACACAGAGGTTGGAGCTGAAGCCTCCATGCTGACCTCCTTATAGTGACCGACACATGTAACTGCAGGCACGGCTCCCATTGATTTCAATGAGAGCCATGCCTGCAGTTACAAGTGACGGTCACTACACGGAGGTCGGCGTTGAGGCTTCCACTCCGGCCTCTGTGTTACTGCGGCACTAACAGCATGCGCCCGCTCAGCTGATCGGTTGAGGTTCCGAGCGACAGACTCCAGCCGATCAACTATTGATTACCTATCCTGATGGTAGATCATTAATAGTATTTCCCTGCCAAACCACTTTAAGGTTCTGTTCACCCATCTATAATGGAAGCTAAGATGCTGTGCTACATGCTACACTATTCTTTCCGTCAAAAGTGATGGAAAGCCCAATTGAACCTCTGATGGAATGGTTAAAGCCACTAGCGTAACTATAGTGGATGCAGGGGATGTGGTTGCAACAAGGCCCAGGAGCCTTAGGGGGGCCATAAGGCCTCTCTTCTCCATATAGGGAGCCCAGTACTATGAGTAAGGCCTCCCTCACACAGGGCGTTTGCAGAAACGCAGCGTTTTTCAATGCTGCGTTTACTGCAGATTCCGCCCCGTTTCAGCAGCGCTGGCATACTTTATGCCAGCGTTTTGGCTGCGTTTTCAGCTCGGCTGAAAACGCAGCCAAGGATGCTGAAAAGAAAAAAAAGAAGTAATACTCACCTAGCCGCTGCAGTCCGGGTCGTGGCTGCTGGTCTCTGCCGCTGATCCAGGCTTCCTCTGCACTAACAAGTCTTTTCCCGTAGGCCAGGTTTGAGAACCCTGCCTCCAGCAATAGAGTGCTGTGATTGGTTGTTGGCGCTTGCTCAATGCCCAATCACAGCCCTTCATTAACTGTCTCAGCCAATCAGAGCTTGCCGGCGCTGATTGGCTGAGACAGTCAATGAAGGGCTGTGATTGGACATCGAGCGCACCGATAACCAATCACGGCACTCTATTGCTGGAGGCGGGGTTCTCAAACCTGGCCTACGGCAATAGACTTGTTAGTGCAGAGGAAGCCCGGATCAGTGGCAGAGACCAGCGGCCGCGACCCGGACTGCAGCGGCTAGGTGAGTATTGCTTTTTTTTTTTTTCTCTACCTAGCTGGGACTGATTTTCGGGGTAGGGCTTCTATTGCAAGCCCTCACCCCGAAAATCGGCGAGTGGTTAACGCTGCCAAAAACGCGGCACCAAGTGTTGCCGCGTTTTCAGCAGTGCTAAAACCGCTGCCCATTAATTTCAATGGGCGACGCAGGGCTGAAAACGCCCCAAAATAGAACATGCATCGCTGTCAAAGCGCAGCGTTGGGAGGCGCTGCGTTTTCAGCCCTGTGTGAGTAGCCCCATTGAAATGAATGGGAGTGTTGTACAGCCTTTAGCGCTGGGCTGAAAAGGCAGCGCTAAACGCTGTATAAAACGCCCTGTGTGAGGGAGGCCTAAAGCATTATAGTTGGGTTTTGCATTGGGGCCCAGAAGCTTCAAGTTCCACCTCTGGTTTAAGCAGTTATTGGCTAGTCTAATATCATATCATACGCTGTATTATGTTGCTGTGATTCTTTTACTCATTACTTAGAAACATACACATACAGTAGTTCATCACCTGAATCTCCCATATCTGTCTCCTCTTGCAACACCTACTTCCTCCATCAAAGGGGTTGCAAATCCTAGCACCATGTGACTAGCAGCAGCGCAAACTGGAGTGTGGAGCAGGAGTGTCCCCATTGTTACAGAGCAAAGGGAATGTTGGGGAGGTTCTCCCAGAGCTTTCTGCAGCACCCAGGAAAATTTGTTTTTCAGTCCAGTATATCTCCGCTTTTTCCAGCAGGGTTGGCAAGTATGCTTCTATGTTACATTACGAGGAGGGAGAAGCTCAGTGGTTAGCACTGTTGTCTTGTAGTGCGGGATTCCTGGGTTCAAATCTGACCAAAGACAAGATCTGCAAGGAGTTTTACGAAGTCCATGCAGATGTTGTCCTTGGTTAGAATTGAGCCTAGGATCCCAGCGCTGCAAAATAACAATGCTAACCACTGAGTTACATCCATTGAATAACCATTCTTGTTTCTGAGCTCTTAGACAGTGTTCAATACTACTTTGAACAAACCTAACTTTTTGGGGAAATTCGTCAAACCGGCCAAACAAAACTTTTGAAAAGTTTGCTCATCTCTATTTTCCAATAATTCTCTATAAAATGCTAATTCTTGGCTCAGTTGTAACACCGCTATATAAAATTGCATCATGTTTGGCCTCTCTATAGAGCCTGCTGATTCTTGTGATAGTATTACATTTGTAAGTGTACTTTCTACCATAGTTGTCATGGCAACTCTAGATCTGACTAATATATGACCAAGCTAGACCAGATAATATATAACATTTGTATTATTAGGTATAGATAACAATCATGGCATGTGATGAATTGCGGTAACATATTTGGATTCACGTGTCAGAAATGGTATATCAGACTGCTGGGATCAGACAAGAAGGTAATAGTCTATATATACAGTAGCACATATTCTTCAGCTCTTTACAATGGGGGACATAGCAAACAAGGGAAATCAGAAGTAATAAAGCAAATGAACAGAGACAAAAGGAGAGGGGTCCCTGTCCATAAATGGGAGCAGTGACACAATACTACTAATTTTGACTAGGGAACAAGCTTGTTGTGGTGGCAACGGCTACAAGAACCTCCTAACCATAATAATAGGCCTGGTCTGGCACATTTTTGGGTTTCAGTGCCAGACCTTTCCAAGAGATTATTGTGCAGTGTATCTTTTCTCATTTAAAGGCTTGTTTACCTGTTTGTTACAACCTCTTCTTGTTAGAAAGTTCCTTAAAAATAAGATGATTACAGGTTGTCCAGCTGTAATGTACAAGGAAACACTGCAAGAAGTGTGCAATTCTGCTGCAGCGCCATTAGACAACATTGTGCTTGTAACCATCATCTACCATAAATAGGGGATCCTGTGTTATCTATATATTAGTGTTACCTTTCGTTGTAATCCTGCCTGTGATGATAACGAGATGCCTGCTGAGATGTGAACTCTAGAGAACAGAAACTATCAGTTTACTATTAGGCTTAGTGGCCAGAGTGAAAACTGCAAGATTTCTGGATTTTTTTAAAATAGATAGTGAAATTAAAATTTAAAAAGATCTAGAAATTCTTTAAAAAATATGTTTAAAATAAAAACCTGATTTAAAGAATAGGAATATTTTTTTCAAGACACATTCAATTTAAAACTCATCATGTCATGAAGATCCAACTCTTGTCCTTGAGTGTTAGCAAACTGAGAATTTGCTAAGCGTTTCCATAAATTAGCAAAATTAGTCCAATGCTGATATTTGCTAACATTGCATGCTGCCCTATAGAATTCTGCATGCTCCAGATGTATATCCTTGAGTGTTTTTAAAGAGGACCTGTCATGCGGTAAATTCAATGGGGTTGGCTGCACAGCTCTGCAGCTGCTGCCCCACTGACTCTATCTCTGCCTGTCTTTTCTTCATACTCACCTCCATTCACCGATGTAGGTTCTTTTAGCTCCTGCTCTTGATGCTATAAATCTGTCAATCGGGTGGTCCCTACTGCTCACTGTTACCAAGTGACATCCAGTTTCCTTCGCTCACTGATGTCACCCATTGAATGTGCTGGGAGCCAGATTTAAGAATGGTCCAAGCAGGAAAACAACAGTGAGTCTGAAGAAAGGATAGGCAACAGCCACAGCTGCAGAGCTACGCAGCCAGTCCCACTGACTGTACCACGTGACAGGAACATAGTGGTCATATTTTGTGATCCTCCCTAGTCCATATAGTGTATTTTCCCATGTGACACGGTTTAAAAATATGCAACAAATAGAGGAATCACCTTAACTTAGCAGTAACTGCATAGACATATTGTAATTTAGTTACTATTATCTAACTACTAACGATGACCTGTCTGTCCGTGCATGAGTGAGTGAGTGTGTTTGTGACTGACTTACATGCTCCGCCCCTGATCACATGACAGTAACGTCATCAATGGTCCTTCATCCCCAGTGAGGGAGTAACATCCTTCACCCCTGATCACATGACGGTGACATCATCACAGGTTAATCACGTCTGCTGTCCAGCTAGCTATTTGTTAGTATTCCATAGCAACTGAGGCCACAGGCGGTTTGTAGTCTACCCGTAACCTGCACAAGGATGCGTGACCTTTGATAATGTCACCGTTATATGATCAGGGGCGGAGTATGTAAGTTATTCACTCGGGATGAGCTTCACCATCATGTGATCAGGGGCGAAGCATGACGGTGACATCATCACAGGTCCTTCATCTCCAGTGGTGTGCTGCTTCTGTTGTATGCGTATGTAGCAGTGCTGTGTGTGTGACGTGCATGTAGCAGAGTAGTGAGGCGTATTGCACCACCAGAAACACTGGTACTATAAGGCTGGGTTCACATGGGGCGGATTTGCTGCGGTTTTGCTGCAGTTTGCTGTTGCCTATCCATAATGCAGTGCAAATGTGTTTGGGCAAAAAGCTGTTCTCACGGGATGAAATTTTTCTGCACTGCTGCAGTGCGGAGATGCAGCTGCGACACGGTTTTTGAAGATGCAGCATGTCAATTCTTTAGACTTTTTCGCAGTGCTTTTTTTGGCTATAGACCTCCAAGGACGCAGCAAAATCCGCACTAAAATACACTGCAAAAGTAAAAAAAGCGCTGCGTAAAAACACTTATGGATTTTCCGCGCAACAAAATCCACCCCCTGTGAACCCAGCCTAATTTCCTAATAATTACTATTTTACCTTTGAAGAAATTAAGCATTAATTAAGCATTAATTTAATGTTAATTTAATGTTAATTTCTTAAGGCTGAATTCCCACGAACGTATATCGGCTCGGTTTTCATGCCGAGCCGATATATGTTGTCCTCGTGTGCAGGGGGGGGGGGAGGATGGAAGAGCCAGGAGCAGGAACTGAGCTCCCGCCCCCTCTCTGCCTCCTCTCCACCCCTCTGCACTATTTGCAATGGGGAGAGGCGGGGCGGGGGCGGGGCTAATTCACGGAATTTAGCCCCGCCCCACCTCCTTTCATTGCAAATAGTGCAGAGGGGCGGAGAGGAGGCAGAGAGGGGGCGGGAGCTCAGTTCCTGCTCCTGGCTCTTCCAACCTCCCCCGCTCTGCACACGAGGACAACGTATATCGGCTCGGCGTGAAATCCGAGCCGATATACGTTCGTGGGAATGCACCCTAATTCAGACTAAACCACTTTAGATGGCAATCTCTTATTGTCCAACCATTGCCATAATTTGTTAAGAAGCAACATTTTTTGTTTTTTTTTCTTAACAGTTATTGTAGGGTGAAAAAGAGAAATGAGTATAAAGTTCAATTTACCTGTCACGTAAGGCCTCATGTCCACCGTGAAATTATATTTAGCAAATCCGCTAGGGAGAAAAAGCGCAAATCCACATCCCTTAGGAATGCATTGACCACCCGCAGTCAATTAAATAGCCACGGATGGTATTTTAAGTGATTTGTGGATTTCACGCGTGGGAAAAAAACGCAGAATGCTCCATTTTAACACGGATCATGCCTGCGGGAGTTCATAGAGCTCATATCTCAAATGATCTCCCGCATGAAAAAAAGACAATTATAGTGCATCCACAGCAGAAATATGCCTGATTTTCCCTGTGGACATGAGGCCTAACTGTTTGGTCTGCAGAAAGGGGCAGTGAAAGCCCACCAAATTAACTTACACATTCAATTACCCTTTGAATCATGATAGTAGCAGATTGAAAACTTTAGCAAAGTTAACATATTGATGACCCAACACTTTTAAGACTAAACTTATGTGGGCTACTCTGCACACTGTAGTCGAATCATAGGGTTTAAGACTAAGCTTATGTGGACTACTCTGCTCACGGTAGTTAAATCATAGGGTTTAAGACTAAGCTTATGTGGGCTACTCTGCACACTGTAGTCGAATCATAGGGTTTAAGACTAAGCTTATGTGGGCTACTCTGCACACTGTAGTCGAATCATAGGGTTTAAGACTAAGCTTATGTGGGCTACACTGCACACTGTAGTCGAATCATAGGGTTTAAGACTAAGCTTATGTGGACTACTCTGCACACTGTAGTCGAATCATAGGGTTTAAGACTAAGCTTATGTGGGCTACTCTGCACACTGTAGTCGAATCATAGGATTTAAGACTAAGCTTATGTGGGCTACTCTGCACACTGTAGTCGAATCATAGGGTTTAAGACTAAGCTTATGTGGGCTACTCTGCACACTGTAGTCGAATCATAAGGTTTAAGACTAAGCTTATGTGGACTACTCTGCACACTGTAGTCGAATCATAGGGTTTAAGACTAAGCTTATGTGGGCTACTCTGCACACTGTAGTTGAATCATAGGGTTTAAGACTAAGCTTATGTGGGCTACTCTGCACACTGTAGTCGAATCATAGGGTTTAACACTAAGCTTATGTGGACTACTCTGCACACTGTAGTCGAATCATAGGGTTTAACACTAAGCTTATGTGGACTACTCTGCACACTGTAGTCGAATCATAGGGTTTAAGACTAAGCGTATGTGGGCTACTCTGCACACTGTAGTCGAATCATAGGGTTCCACTTAATAGGATGAGCCACTATGGTTTACAGCCACAGTACATAATAGTTCAAATTTCAAAATTGCACATATATTCTTGCCATAGCAAAAATACTCTATCTGCATCCCGGCATTGGTTAAGGTACGTTGTAATGACGTGTATGTGAACAGCATGGTAAACTATATTTGGTTAATAGCTAGATCTGACTGGAAAATAAATATGTTCAGAGTAATGTTCTGTCCTGATTTAATGAAATGGTGTCTTCACTGAATGAATGAGTCACCAGGCACAGATGGATTATGTTACCCACTGACGTCATGCTTTACTAGTATTTAGCCCATTTGAGGGAACTTGTGGTATAGGAAATGTGAGCTTTGAGACTGCCTGCACTGATGCGCTCAATTTATTGTCTATTTGACCCATGCGGGAAGATAAAGAGCAAAGGTTCTTTGAGTAAATGATGCAAATGGGAATTTATTATACGAGATTTCATTAGGCTACTCTTTCAAAGCCCTGCTTAAATAAATTCCTTTTAATGGCAGTCATAAAAATTCTCCAAAAAGTCAGTGATAATGCTTGCTAAATTAATTCAGATTTACTTTTCTTTTAATGTCAATTACCTGAATTAAAATGCATTAGGTTAGAAAGTGTCCCATTATCATCACATCAAATATTAACATCTGGTACTGGAACATTGGCATTTTTTATACTTTATGTTTTTGGGGGGCTGATATCACTATTTTGTCTTCAGTGATTCTTATTTTTTATTATTTGTGCTATACTATGCAACTGTCACTGGAGGAGTATCCTGCAGCTCTGAGCAGGAGAGAGACGACCAACATCAGCAAAGACATGGAGTGAAGAGATCAAAAAGTTTGGCAGCAATGCCTTGTAAGTGAGGCTAGCCTCAGAAAAAAAGCACACCAAGAAAAGGGGTAAAGATTTTCTGTTAGCAAACCTATTACTGGTGTTAGGGCTCATATTACAGACACTAACATTGTGCAAGTTTCCATACATTTCCCATGACCCTGAGGTTTTATTTACACAAGCATTTTTACGCGGCTATGTACCTGCGTTTTCACGCTGGACGCATATTGTGATCATCTGATGCATTGGATTCCAATGCATTTGTTCACATGGGCAATTTTGCACTGCAAACAATCCCCGGCATGGAAAAATAGAAGATACGCTGCCGATTCCGGCGGGTGATTTCATACGCGGCCAGAAAAGATAGTTCTGGTTCTAACTTTTGCATGATATACTCTGAGGGCTCCCATAGACTCCTATGGGAGCTGGAAAAATAGGGAAGGGGAGGCAGTTTAGCAGCGTCCAACACAGGCAAAAGCTTACAGGTGCCTCTCTTTAGCCATCTGAAGTAATTCTGAGGATGTATGCTGAGCAAGGGATTTCTAAACTGCGACATATTTTTTCGCTAATACGTCGCACCTAGCCATGTAAATGGATGGGAAAACTCTAATTAAGCTCAGGACTTGGTCACGTCATTTCTTCATTCACATGATAAAATGGCATGTGTGGGCAAAAAAGCATACGCTCGTGTGAAGGAGCCCTTACCTTGTCTTGATGTTCCTCTTCCATGCACCTCTGCACCCAAGTCACCAATTTTAATTTTTTTAGAGATATCTTCTACGTTCTTTCCAGAAAGTAAACATTTATTGGGGCTTAATATAATCTAAAGATCATTTTTGCACAATTCTGTCTATATATACTGTAGCAATCCTTTAGAAATTCATAGTCAACTTCAAGTTGCATAGACATACCGTGCAAATTAAGAAGTTCCAAAAGTCATGGCAAGACTAAAGTTAAGCATAGCTAATTATGGGGTTTCACATTAATCCCATTATCAACCCAAGCATGAGCTAGTGGTTTGTTGCCTTGGATAACTATGGGGTTAATGCAAAACCCTAAAATTGCTGCATTTGCCTTTTAATCTGCTTGAATGGTCCAATAAATATTTAAAAGGACCCCAGCTGCAACACATAGAGCTTTTTAGGTCAAGCAGAAGCATCTAAGTGCTGCAAAATAATTAACCTGTCATTCTTCCCTTAACTATTTAGGCGAGGCTGAGACTTTTTCTAGCACTACTAACTGACTTTAACTATTGAGCTAGAAGTGCAGAACAAGTAAATACACTTTATTGCATGCAAACTTTGGACTGCAGCTGGCACTCAATAGTTAAAATCAATCAATAGCGCTATAAAAAGTTTTGATGTAGCCGTGGCCGTAGCCTCTTATTTGCCTCAATCAGTTTTAATCCGATTCCAGGTATCAATGAATGTACTGTAGGTGAAGTTGTGCATCTGTAGTGATCTAATACTGTCGCACAAGGAGAACACACTTCATAGAATACTTTACGGTAATTTGAGCTGGTGACCTAGTAATTCTATTCTTGTTGAATAATTCATCAAATGATTTATGGTTCTGAGCATTAAGACAATAAGATCTGAGGAGAGATCTTAAGTAGAGATGACCGAGCGTACTCGCTAAGGCCAAATACTCGAGCGAGTAGTGCCTTATGTGAGTCCCTGCCCGCTCGTCTCAAAAGAATCAGGTGCCGGACAGGAGCGGGCAGTGGCAGGGGAGAGCGGGGAGGAATGGGGCGGGGGAGATCTCTCTCTCACTCTCTCCCCCTGCTCACTCCCACAACTTACCGCTCACCTCCGCCGGCACCTGAATCTTTTGAGACGTGAGGGGAGGTACTTGCAAAAGGCAATACTCGCTGGAGTATTTGCCCTTAGCGAGTACGTTCGCTCATCTCGAATCTTAAGTTTTGTTCTAAAGTTTTCATTATGACACACAAAGGTACCTTCACTCTTAGACCTTATGCACACGACTGTATGCGTTTTTACACCTACCGGATCACCGCTAGAAATCACGTGAGTAAACAATAGCCGCGATCAAGTCCCGATCTAAATTCACGTTTTCTCTTCCATACACACGCTGCAGTGTGGAAATCCCTCGGTTGGCAAAATCCTTGTAATAACTTCAATTGGTTAATTAGAGCCAGCTGTAATCTTTTCAATGCGATGGAAGCAGCTAAACTCCCTCCCCCTCCCTTTTTTTCAGTTCCCATAGAAGCCTATAGGAGCCTCTAGCTCATATTAGTATCTCATGTAGTGTTGAGTGTTAGGGCAGCAGTATGCAGTCCTAGGCTCTCGCTCACGACCTGAAGGTTTGCGGGTTCAATACCCACATGGTTTAGGTAGCCGGCTCAAGGTTTACTAATCCTTACGAGGTCGGTAAAATGAGTACCCGGCTTAGTGGGGGGTAATTAAATAAATTATTCTTTTTATCGCATCACAAAAAACTTGCATTGTGATGCGATTTTAACATTAGAATGTCCTTTTGACTTTCATTAAAAAATGCGGCAAAATCGCACAAAAAAAACGAGCGAGAAAATCGCAGGTGGCAGCAATAATTTTGCAAGAAAAAGCAGCGCTGAGGCTCAAAAATTACGGGGAAAAAGATGTGATTTTGTCACGATTTTCTCACAGCAAACTCGCGATCGCCCATATGGAACTTAGCTTAAAAGTGGGTGATTAGCTGACAAGCAAGAACTGACTCATCCATTGGCTGACAGTTGGTCCTTTTACACAGCCGGAGGAATGTCATTGCATGTAAAAAGACCATTACTTTACACAATGATGCTTTGCTGGGAATCCGAATAAGTAAAGCTTTATAGGGAAGGCAATTAGGATGAGCAGAGAGAAGCGGCTGTAATGTTCCATCATATTACTTCAGTATGTGTATTTTTAACTCCAAAAATGTTGTTTTTGCTCTTAAGGGTAAGGCACCACTACGACTCCTAGGTCTGCTATGGAAAGTTGCTTTAAATCTGCCAATTTTTTTTTTATGTTGCTTTATACTTGCAACTTTGGAGGGAAATTGACAGAAAAGTCGGAATGCTGGCTGGAGTGAGAGAGAGATCTTTCTTCCGCACAGATGATACCCTGTGCATACACATACATCTCCATGGAAAAACACCAGCATTTGCGATCTTCCACGATCATTTGTAAATAATTTCTGCGAATGATCGCAGGTCTTCCGCTGCGGGAAATCTGCATGCGGAATCCGACCCATTTGTGTGAACTTGACGGTAGGAGGCGTATGGGAGGCGGGCAGTTCAGCACAGCAATGTTACAAGATTTGGAACTGGCAGTGGTGGTGTTTGTCAGCATGAGTCAGCACTGTCTAGTGGTAGAGGAGTGAGGATGCGAGAGCTAACCAACTAGTGTGCCCATGCGTGTGTCGGAAGTGTATGCTGAAAAGGAGAAGGCCACGGATTGAGCCACATTCTATCACTTGTTAATAACTGACCATGTCGATGTTACCCAAAATTTTACACAGCCTATTCTGTAATCTAATGCTACTAAGGAATTGGCAGTGCAATAGTATTCATTTACTGCAATTAATGTGTTTCTCTATTGCATATGCAAACGAGCGATGGTACAATGCCTCTGTAGAACCACTTATTAGTGGTCAACATTACAAGAGGCCTTGTAACATGGCTGGGAATAAAAGCCTAACTAATCCAGAGTCTTCTCCAGAAGGAAAAGAAAACCATTTACTGACTGTTTCATACATTTTGCCCATTATCAGTGTATGGTAGGTTTGCTGCTTGGTCAGGTGTGAGACCTATGACATGAGCTGCAAAGGGTATGGTTTCTCCTTGTAGGCTTATAAGTTCCTCACATCTTTTAAGTGCTCTCCACAAGGACAAACTATACCTCTTCCGACCCGCATCACAGGCCTCTCACCCAGCCAGCCAACAAGCTTACACGACACTGATGAAGAGCAACTCCCCCCCCCCCCCCCCCACGCCAAATAGTCTGTCTGTACATAGTTATCTTTTCTTCTGGAGAAGATTTTGACTTTACATTCCCAACAATGCACCATATCCCATTTGCATACCAAGTTTCCCAGAGGAGCATACATGGCTTTATAGATCTCTTCACGCCTTCTAGGAGCTCTCCATAAAGAGAACCTCTACCCTCCCCTTCATTGCATATGTACATAAACTTTTTATATATAAGCTATTTTACATCTCTGTCTTTTGCTAACATAATTAAAGAGAGAATTAAAGGCTGGAATAATCCTGAAAAAGATGCATGGATATGAAAATGTAAATATACATGTCCCTTCTGTACTATATATGCTTCCTCAGTTATTATGTACGTATGCCTATTGGAGATGGATGTGTAGTAGAGATGAGCGAGCGTACTCGGATAAGCACTACTCGCTCGAGTAATTGGCTTTATCCGAGTATCGCTGTGCTCGGGGCTAAAGATTCGGGTGCCGCTGCGGCTGACAGGTGAGTCGCAGCGGGGAGCAGGGGAGAGCGGGCGGGAGAGGAGAGAAAGATCTTACCTCCGTTCCTCCCCGCTCTCCCCTGCAGCTCCCCGCTCCGTGCCGGCACCCGAATCTTCAGGGACGAGCACAGCGATACTCGGATAAAGCAAATTACTCGAGCGAGTAGTGCTTATCCGAGTACGCTCGCTCATCTCTAATGTGTAGGCAACGTCTACAAGACATGAACAGCCTTGCCACGGCTGATCTATAAATACCAGACATCTTATGATGGACGCTTGTAGACAGCTATAATACATTACCTGGCAACTGTGACCTCTGCAAACCACAGAGGTACTTACATAACCGAAAATGTCACCTCTACATACTATTATGTTCGTATGAATAATAGAGTTTAAATTATGTCTCCAGCTACAGATTGTAATAGAAAAAAAATGTCTACATTTTTTAACTATAAGACCTCATACACATGACTGTATTCAGTTCCACAACACAAAATGATCTCATGCTCCATCTGATGCCATACTAAAGAGTTAGTCTTCCCTAATAGAATTATATCTAGGATGGAATATCTCCAATACACTAGCAGAACATATATATTGGTACAAGAGGTGCCTCATACTACAAGCAACTCTACGTAGCACCGTTCAACCTCCTGCACAGAGCTCTGTAGTGTGCATGAAACCTAGAGCTTGCCGAAGGAACTTAACAACATTGACAGAGAATGTTAAGAATCTCCTGTGCTTTTAAAGTGTTTTTCCATGGGAATACTAGTGACTAGAGATGATTGAGCATTGCCCTTAGTGAGTACCTGCCCGCTCGGAAGAAAAGGTTTGGCTGCCGGCGGCGGGCGGGGAGCGGCGGGGGAGAGCGGGAAGGAGCGGAGGGGATATCTCTCTCTCCCTCCCCCCCCCCCGCTCCCCCTGCTTACTGCCGCAACTCACCTCCCACCCGTGCCGGCAGCCGAACCTTTTTTTCCGAGCGGGCAGGTACTCGCTAAGGACAATGCTCAATCAAGTAATTGTCCTTAGCGAGTATGCTCGCTCATCTCTACTAGTGACCTATCTCCAAGATAGGTTATCAATAGTTGATCAGCTGGGTCCGCAGCTCAGGACCCTGACTGATGAGCTGATTGGGCACCAACTGTCAGGGTCGCTACACACAGGGTATGAAGCGGAGGCTGCTGCTCCATTCCCTGTGCAAATGTCGGCACTTGAAACCTCAGTTGCAGCTCCCATTGATTTTAACAAGATCCCAAACTGAAATTATCAATGCCGGTCACTACACAGGCATCAGAGCAGTAGCTTCTGCTTCATGTTTAATGGCGCTGACAACATGCGCCCAATCAGTTGATTGGCCAGGGTCCAAGCTGTAGGCCCCAGCCAATCAACTATTGATGACCTATCTTGAGGATAGGTCATCAATAGTATTTCCCTAGAAAACACCTTTAACTTAACACATGCCTCAACTTTATTCTCCATGAAATCTGAAATATCCTCCAACAACCAAATACCTCCAAATACTCATGAAAGGGAAACAACAGTCAATCACTAACATTTAGAGTAGTATAAAGTGACAATAAGGATCAGTGAATATCAGCATTTCATGTGCGTTGCAGCAACTCTTTCCACAGGCAGCCAGTTTGTGCAGAAAACCCCCGAATATACATAGTCATCTGTAAATGTAAGAAATTGCATCAATATTGTCACATAGTGGAGACATCCCGCCACATCGCCTTGTTACTTTATACCACGCATAATTGGTGGAATTGAAAGCCTACTCATGTTAGAGAATAGAAGATGATCCCATTACTAGGAACCCCACTCTATTAACTAATGGAAAGAGATCATCAAGACCCGTGACAATATATCTATTACATCTGCTATTGCAAAGAGATGAAGTTGGAGTCCATTAGTGCTGAAAGAAACACTATGCAGCTTTCTCTTTTACTAAGGCCCCATACAGATGTCAGTATTCTGGTCAGCATTTTGCATCAGTATTTGTAAGCCAAAGTCAGGAACGGAACTTAAAGAGAGAATGTATAATGGAAAGATTTGCTCATTTTCTGTATTTTGAACCTACTCCTGGTTTTGGCTTAAAAATATTAATGCCAAATACCAAGAATACTAACATATGAATGGGGTCTAATAGAGGATATTGCAAACCATTAGCCCCTAAGAACATGTTCTATGTAGCTAGATTTAGATTATTGTGTGTAATCTTCGAGATTCTTTGGTTTTAGGACACCCTTTGTGACAATATCTCTTATCCAAATACATTTGCAGCATCTTAGGGAGCGTGCCCACAGCCGAGGAGATAGTGGGTAGATAAAGCCTTGCCACAGGGCTTTACCATCTACTCTCCTGGGGGTAGCTCGGGACCCGACCAAGTTACTGCTGGGGGAGGTCACAGGAAAAAGTAACTGGAGGTTACCTGTAGTCGTCTTTGTTACGCATGATGCCACCATCCCATCCTCTGCAGTGAATCCTGCGACTGAATAAAATCGTCCACACACAGGGAAATATTCAGGACAAAACCGCGAATGGTCGGTAGTGTCCGTTTACTGTAACTTCAGTAAAGTCCACTTTACAAAAACAGTTGGGCATAGATACAAAAGGAGAAGGTGGTGTGACAGGGAGGCTCTCTCGAGGTATTCCAGATGATCTACCGTCCTAGTTATCTGTGTGAGTTCCGGTGACTCTCTCTCTCCAACTTTCTACCGGTCAACACTCATGTCTCTAGTTTCTTTCTCTCACCAAGCAGCGGTCCTTCTCTTTCACTTAGTACTTAGCGGTAGCATCGGCATCTCCTGGGCAGACTGGTCCCAGGCTAAGCAGAAGGGTATCGCTCAGCTTCCTCCATTCGCTCCACACACAGACCGATCCGTATCCGTGTGGCTCACCCACTTGCAGACTAGACTGCCTCCGACTACTACTCTAGACTGACTCTTGCAAGCAGACTCCTTTCCTCCACTCTACTTAACTCAATTCTGGCCCTAGACATAGTCACATGACATACACAAGGATACATTTTCCAGACATAACCCATTCAGTGCAATACAAATACTCCAAATGCATACTACACTGCATAAGACACTGACAAGATAATGACACGAGACAGACATATAGCATTATGGAGGGGCCCCACTAACTCTGGGCCACTACACATTATCTCACAGTCGTTTCCATCTTCAGGCAGCTTCAATACAATACAAAGTAATTAGATTCATGGTTTCCGAGGATGAATTTACTGTGTCAATAAACACATCTCTATTTAGAATGCACTGTATACATCTCCATCATCAACATTTGCACACACATGGTTATAGTACGTCAATGCATTCCCAAAGCTTGACAGTTGACACCTTTTCATATCAATTTATAGCTACTTAATCCTGTATATAAACTCTGATTCACACCTTTGCCTTTTTAGACACTGTAATATTCAACAGCATTTACGCAGTTGACGTTCCTAATTTAGTCTTCTCACTATACAACTTACCATCTGTTGGAAGATGACTTCAAGAATAAAGTATTTTTGGATGGTGATTTGCATACCGTATGCTGAATATAAGATGAAAATGATAAAAGGGATATTGGGAAATGCTATTTTAAAAGGCAGGCAAAACTAAAACGCTATCAGATATACTGGTACTCGTAGAGTTTAATAAAAGGCCCTCATGGCAAGATTTGTAGATGGCATTCCAGCTAATTTTATGCAGCTCCCATGAGTCTTACGGATGGGTATAATATTTGCCAACAGTAGGGTTTTTCTGTATGAAACTAGAGATGAGCGAGCGTACTCGCTAAGGCAAACTACTCGAGCGAGTATTGCCTTATGCGAGTACCTGCCCGCTCGTCTCTAAAGATTCGGGTGCCGACGGGGGGCAGGGAGCGGCGGCGGAAAGTGGGGAGGAACGGGGGGGGGAGATCTCTCTCTCACTCTCTTCCCCCCGCTCCTCCTGCAACTCACCGCTCTCTCCCGCAGGCACCCGCATCTTTAGAGACGAGCGGGCAGGTACTCGCATAAGGCACTACTCGCTCGAGTAGTTTGCCTTAGCGAGTACGCTCGCTCATCTCTATATGAAACCGATTAGGATGCAGATTATTAATACAGTCGTCTATAAAAATGTCGGTCCATACATGGGGCAAGTCGATGTGCAGACCCTATAGTTCCATATTAGATCCATATTAATAGTTCCATATTAACCCTATAGTTCCATATTAATCAATGTGCTGCCGTATCATGTCTTAGTAAGGCCCATATTCTGGCTAGAAGCAGTGCTTTCCTCCATAACATTTCATGCATTGGGATATGTCACAGTCTAAGGACACCTTTGGGAGTCAAATTCTTTTTTCACATAAATGTATGTATTTTGGGATGAAAGTCATTTTTGCAATAGGGTTTCATTACAATTTTTATACCATTTGTGTTCTGCACCTTTTACATATACTGTACCTGTATAGAGACACTGAAGTCTAAGGGTACTTCTATACAGGCCAACAAATTGCTCAAATAAGCAATTTTAAGCAATAGCTGTCCTGTGTTAATGCAGGATCCAACAGGGTGCTGAGCAAGAAATCACTCCTTAGTCACTTTGTTTCAGTGAATGACTTCTCTCTTAGTAGAAACAGGCAGTCATTCATGTGTGGAAACATAGGAGTGATAGTCGTTGGGGTGGCTATTGGGCACCTAAGCGCCCGGCAATCATTCTGTCTAAAGGCCTTTTTACACGCAATGATTCACTGGCCAACACGTATTTTGGTGCAGAGCGTTTGATAGCTGATATAAGGTATATTTCGTGTGCTGATTTCAAATATGCCATCTATTTTCCCCTATCAGCTCTTGTTTCTGTGATATAGGCACCAGCTGAATTTTATAACTTTTTTATTAGAAGACACATACTGTACAACAAAAAACTCAAAACTCAACTTAGCCTTGGTCCTCCCTGCCTGAGTGCACACAGTGATACTTCTCTTACGTTAGATTATGTGAGTCCATGTACTGAGCAGTCTATCATTGGGCGGTCTAGGGCTTGAATCATCACTTTACATTTGTGAATTTTCTTGAATAACAACCAAAACATCTTATTTGGAGGAAGTCAGTAGAAGGACTGTTTTCAGTGGTGTTAATCAAAAATATAAGAATTTCCTTTAGGCTATATGATATGCAAAAACAACAGCGTTTACAGGAACATACAGCATGAAATCAGGTGCTGACAGCTACAGCAGCAGCTACAATTTACTCCTGCACCCTATGGTGAATGTTCAGCTCGTAACAGAAAATTGGGAATGGCATGCTTTCAATCTTTTGCATGAGTCACCCCTTTCACAATTGTGAGAGATGCTGATTATCCAAAATCATAGAGCCATTGACAGAATAAAAAGCGCATCGCCGGGGTCTATGGGCTGTAGAGGAGCGGTGGAGATCATTAGCACATTAGGACGGTCACTTTGCTCTCTCCATTGACAGTACAGTATCTCTATACTCTGATGGCACAAGGGAGGGGGTCAAGTAAGTGGCTGTTATCTTCCATTACTCAAATCACTCCTAAAGGAAGCAATTTGGTTAATACATTAGGATTATACTAGGGATTCTTGTTTATGCAGTTTGCTAATATACAAATGGAGCTCTACTGAGGATGGATCTGTACTTCAATATGAATCTAATAATGCAAACAACACATAGATTTTAGTAAAATACATTTATATACTCAGCACTGTGGATGTGATTTAAGTTCCTGCTTTAAGGGTTAATTAATGACACATATGTGATTGTTAACCCTTTCAAATCCACTGTCTGACGTCTAAAGATATTATGATTTAAGGCTGTACAGCACCGATTTTGGAAGACGTCCATTGGGGGTTCTCTTACTGTATATCGCCAGCCTCTCTGCTGTTGGAGCCTATCCAACGCGTCACCTCATGCAGTACTGGCTTTAGCCAGCAGATAGCGCCGTTTTATAATGGTAGAAAAAGAGTAAGCCCCCTAGGAAAACCAGAATACAAATTGGATTGGAAAGGGTTAATGCTGCGCTTTGAATTGGCGCACACAACATCTGGAAACTTTTTGTATTTCACATGCTTGCCATTCTTGTTATCCTATGTGTCAGTCTCCAGAGCTAACCTGTTCTCTAGAGAATCACTGTGTTACAGTACCTTGATGTACCTGTACCGTTCTCCACAAAAACCTCAGGCATAACAACAACGAAAAGCTGATTTTGAGAGGCTTACAACAGAAAATGTCCCCTTTTGCATGTCATGATAAGGGCTGATTCTGAGGCTTCCCTCTCTACCCAACTATCTAAGAATAAATAGTAAAGCCACAATTCTGTATTGGAAGGTGAATTGGAACAGCTTTATTGAAATATTCTTCTTGAAAGATATAAGGATAAGATAAAACACCAGAAATGCTCTTATATCAGTAATGCGTATGCCGCCAGGTCCTTGAAAACATTTTAGCTGCCACTATAACGCTGAATACAAATATATATAGGTAGGCAAGAGACGGAATTCCCCTCAAGCCTCTAGTTCCTAACGGCACCCAGCTACAGTGGCTCAAGCTAAGGTTAATCCTCATCAACTAATTACACCATAAAACTATATTTGCTTCCCAGGGTCCGCCGCTTAGAGAAGTCTAAGAACTTCTGAACCACTTACAAAAATAATGACAATGACAACCATAATGCAAAATGGCTGGCTATCAAGGACCTGCCACCAGTTACAAGCAACAATCGAACTTGGCCAACCACTAACCCAGGAAAACATACTAATGAATACATAAAAAACTATTTGTGTCCCTCCTTCCTGAAATGCCGCACAAGTGAGCCCTAATCAAAGCTGCCAAGCTGAATTTTTCTTTTTTCTGGACAACTTATCCAAAAATTACGGACAACCAACCTTTTCTATGGACAACTTGGAAAACCATAATGAATGGTAAAGAATATAAATAATGAACTCTTTACCAGTAATTACTGTGAGCTGTAAAACCATGATAATTACAATCATAATACCCTGCTCATGTACCAGCAGCCTCAAAAAAAAAGAACACATCTATTTTTTTTTCATAGACAATGGAAAAAGTCCCCTATTTTTATGGACTAACCAGGAATTTCTGGATGGCTAGTAGAGTTGAGCGAACATACTCTGCCGAGCTTGATGCTCATTCGAGTATTAGCGTACTTGATGGTGCTCGTTACTCGAACGGGCATCAGATCGTGTTCGACCCCGCCCCAGCTTTTGGCTCCTCCCTGCTGTGACATGCCTGTTTTGGCCCCTCCCCGTCGTGACGCAGCGCACGTCATTGGCAAATTTTTTTGTCTGGCAGGAAGGGGAGAGAAAGAGAACACGAATCAAGAAAAAAAAAAAAAAAAGCTCGGCATCCTACATAGAAAAATGCTCAAGTCTCCCATTGTGGTCAATGGGGTTCGTTACTCGAGTAGAGCTCTCGAATTCTCCGAAAAGCTCGTCTCAAATAACGTGGACTCGAGCATTTCTAATGGCTAGCAATCCTGCCCATAATACAACAAAAACTAAAGAGAAAGTGAGCAGGGCTCACTTTTTCTAACAACAAATTGGCTTCCTCTCCTGAACCCCTTAATAAAACCTCCCTTAAACTCCTCCCACTCATTTCAAACCCACCTATGACACTCCACCACCCATTACCTGAAAAAATTAACTGATGACTGTCAAGTCATGTCAGGATAAACTAAGCTTAGCCAGGGCCTAACTTTGTCCTCACATTCTGGAAAGTAAAGTCCTTGAACCAATCACTGTTGAAGCCTACAGATTTACTCAATCTAAAATTATAAAATAACAAACCATATTTTAAAACTGATTTGTCATTTATCACATAAATATACGTAGATGTCATAAAGAATATTATTTAAATGCTAAGTCAGCATTTCAGAATCCGGAGATGTCTATATTGGCCATTATCATTGACTTGGCTCACTAAGCTGAAGACACTGCCATTTGCAGTCAACCCCATTGTAGACAGATACAGATCTGGTTCCTCTCAAACATTTTCATCATTGTAGAATGAGGGTTTCCAGCTGAACGGATCTGGTTGTACAGAAGCTGTACTGCATTGGAGTTGAAATCATTTGAAGAAAGTGTCATAACTTGAATTATCCTTTGACAGGTATAGAAAAGGCACTAAAACTGAGTTGCATATATGTGTTGCATGGAACAGAAAGTCTATACATAGCAATTGCTATGAGATGAAGAGAGGCCTGACAAATATAACTTTACAACTGTTCAAAGTTCTATCAATTAGTTTGTTTGCAATGTTAAAGATAGCATTTCTGATCCTCGTCTATAGGCCTCTTGCTAGCCATGCCAGAAACCTACTGCACACTGACAAGGGGCAAACACCCGAAACAGCTGTCTGTGTATGGATTCTGGCTTGGCTTTCAATTCCCAGTCATTGTTACAAGGCTTGTATTGACTTGCAGGAATGCTATCTTCCAATAGGTGATGCTGCAGAGGTATTGTTCCATCTCCTTCATTTGCATATTACCCAGAGGAGCATGAATGGCCTTATAAGTCTCCTCACTCACCTTCTAGGTGCTCTCCCTCAGGCTTCTTTCACACGAGTGCATATGGGCCGGACATTTAAACAGCTGGCCGATAAATGCTACGTTGGAAGTGAAAAATCTGGTGAATGGACGCACAAATCAAACATTTGTGCGCCCGTTCATATGGCCTGGTGAGGCCGGCGCAAATGCGCCGAGCTTACCAGGCCATGGCCCAATTCCCCTTCCTCCCGATCGCAGGCTCACCTCTCGTTCCTCCTCGCTCATTCTGTGCACTGGGGGGCGGAGCTAAATGCCACCCCTCCCCACCTCCTCCCATTGATGGCTATGGACAAGGGACAGGGAGAGTGTGGACACTTAGCTCCACCCATATCCCGCCCCTCATCCATAACCGTCAAAGAGAGGTGGGGCGGACCGGTGCTTAGCTCCCATTCTAAGAACGAGCGTGGAGGAACGAGAGGTGAGCCTACACAGGGGGGAGGAGAACAGAGGGAGGGAGTTTAGCAGCCATGCTGCTAAACTCCCTCCCACCTACGGCTGCTGCCATCCATGCAGCGGCCGACAAAATCCCGCCCAAAGATAGTTCCAGGACTATCTTTTGGGCCCGACGTAAAAATGCCCTGTGCTATATTGGCTTGGCTGGGCAGTTTACGTCTCAGAAATACGCCCATGTGATCTGATGCATTGGAATATATATATGCGCTCATGTGAAAGAAGCCTTAGGAGAATAGATGGTGTTGCTGACCGGTGTGCACTGAAACCACCTTTTTTCTTAAAGTCGAACTTTTTAAGTGAGATACCCCACATTACATTGTGGTGTAAGGGTTAAATACCCTTGTGTCTAGGAGGCATAGGGTATTTTCCCTGATGTTTATTAGGGAGGGGAGGTAATTTATATGCCCTTGTGTCCAGTGGGGAATGGAAGTTAGAATTTATCCTCTGGCTTCCAGTGCTGATTTTGAGGCAGGCTATATTGTAAGCCAACATGTCTGAGGAAGGAAGGGAAGGCTTGTTAAGAAATATTCTTTGGCGTTCCATTACAGAGCGGTAAATTAATTCCTTGGAATTGCAAAATAAGTTTTACCAGGGAGCATTGCCCTAAAGACTCCCTACCATCTGGATCCCTGCAAAGAGAATATGTACCTCCTGAGCGGCATCCCTTGGCATTGAGTGCATTTCTGTTGACTCTACTCTGTTTACACCATGTTCTAATAAAATGACATTTCAACAGTCTACTTGCTGAAATATCAATGTAGAAAGGTTTAGAAAGCAATTTATGAGGCCCCAAGACTCCATCAAATCACAGCAAGAATCATGTATTTATTTCTTATTATGTATGGAGCTCTAACATATTCTGCAGAGCTACAGTAATAACAGATTGTAATCACTCACATCACTCTCTGTCTCCAGTGGTTCCACAATCTAATTTCCCTGTCTTGTACCTACTATGGTAAATTTGATAGGCAGCCAACTAATTTAATCAGCGTGTTTATGAAGTGTGGGAGGAAGACGAGATTCATGGAGGAAACCCACACATGCATAAAACTCCTTGTAGATTTCGTCCCTGATCAAATTAAGTTCCTGAACCTCAGTGTTGCACCAGTTATGACAACTGATTGGCAGTACTACCCATAAACCATTATCATCTAAGGAAAAAGATATAGAATAGGTACAGTATTAGTCAGTAGGAGAGATCACGCCAATGGTACATTCCCTGGTTTACATTTATTTGTCTTTACACCATCTATGGATAAGGGCCCACAGTGTAGGATCAGCATTTGAAGATCACATCCATTTAAGAACTTCAATCTGTACCTGAATATCCACTAGTCAATACTTGAATGTCCAATGATTTAGGTCCTGAGTAATTATAGAGTTTTGTCCTCAGTAGCTACTATATACAAGTGACCATATAGTTATAGAGACAATGGTTTCTTAAGCCTTTCAGGACCATGATTGATTCAATTGAACTAGAAACTATGGAACAAATATGTCCCTTAGTTCTTAAAGGGTTAAAGTTAGAGATGAGCGAGCATGCTCATTTAAGGCTACTACTCGATTGAGTAGCAGTCTTATCGAGTAACTGTGTACTCACCCGAGCAGCATGCAGGGGGGGTGGCAGTGGGGGCCAGCGTGGGAGGAGCAAGGGGCAGCGGGGGGAGAGAGAGAGATCTCTCTCACTCTCCCCCCGCTCCCTCCCACTCCCCTTGGCCGCCCCTTGGAAGGTGCTCGGGCAAGTACACAGTTACTCGATAAGACTGCTACTCAATCGAGTACCAGCCTTAAACGAGCGTGCTCGCTCATCTCTAGTTAAAGTGGTTTATAATAGTGAATACACCAATCAGTCACACATATAAAATCATTTTTCTTACATTACGTAAACCCCCCTCATGACTCCAAGATAGCTGTGACTTGTCCAGACATGGGCTCCTAAAAGACCTCTGAAAGTGTCCTGTGGTATTGGACTTATTTTTCCTGTGCGTCCCACTGGTACTCAATCGTATTGAGATTTAGGGATGTTTGCATCCAAAGTAACACTTTGAACTCTTTGACATGTTCCTCAAACCATTCCTATTTGTAGCAGATAGGCTAGCCTTTACTCCCCAAGTGCATTGATGAGGTTTGGGCACCCATGATCCTATTGCTGGATTACCATGTGTCCTTCCTTTGATCACTTTTCATAGGTACCAACCGCTGCATACTGGGAGCACCCCACAAGATCTGCCATATTGGAGATGTTCAATTTATCCATCAGAATTTGGCCATGTCACATTGCCGGCAGAGCATTGACTTCTGAGATACTGGTACTGGTCTGGGATGAGAGCACACCATCATCCCTGGACCCCCAATGTGCCTCATAGTGTATGTGCAGTGTCATTCAGCACTAAATACCGAAGCATTAACATTTTCATTCAGTTCCAGCTCTGATACATTGGCTGGGCTAATTTTTAGTCCAAGACCAGTCAGCCTACCAGTTTCTCTCTAAGGACCTGTGCTTAGTGGTTCTGTGCTCAGTGGACCTATGCTAAGTGGTTCTGTATTCAGAAGTTTAATGCTCAGTTTCCCTGGGTTTAATGCCTAGTACTTTAGTGCTCTGTGGCTTTGCATTCCATAGTTGATGTCATGTGTTCATCTTGGACCTGGACTTTGCTTCTTGCCTGCAATGGGGTTGCCCTTTTCAGTGCAGGTGCTCTGCTTGAGTGGCTAATCTGGTTTGGGCATTTTCAGCGATACTTTTTTGTCATTATCACATTTCCTTCTTGTAGTCTTTTCTAGCCTCCTACCTTAGATCACAGATATCCTGTTAATCAGGCCTCTGGCCAGACCCCATGCTTAGTTCCAGAATTAATCGTCTTTGCTTGCATTGACAAGTCTAATCATACATGTCAAAGTCACTCAAATCCTAACACTTGCCCATTTTTCTTCCTTCCAACATATCAACTTCAAGATCTGACTGCGTGCTGCTTAATATATCCTGCCTCTTAATAGGTGCCATTATTACAAGATAATCAAAGTAAAGTTATTCACTTCACCTGTCAGTGGTTTTAATGTTATAACTGATCAGTGTATATACTGATCCAGTTCAGTATAGTAATATCTATATAGAAGGAACAGATATTAATATCCAATTAGTACTTTTTGTCTGAAAATGGTGCGTCTTGTTTGTATATTTCATTCCACAGTAGTGTAAACTATATTTCGTGTATTTCTTGGCTTTTAACTACACTGTCTTATGGAAGCCAGAAGAACTATGTCAAATGATTTCTGTAAGAATTAAGTACAAACTTATAAAAATTTCATGGTCCTTGCCTGTATTAGAAAGTGCTAAAGTGATAATCCATCCTGCTTTAAGGAAAATACAAGACGTGTTCTCAATATTATAGTGTAATCGGTGCTGTTTCTGAGAAGTCTAGAGTCTTCTAACATTTATTTCAAGTGTCCTGCACATAAACCCAGGCTCGTCATAGTGACTATGCACCAAGCAATAGCATTGACCCCTGTGGCCGTTGATTAAATTGGACAGTTGAGCTGAGATAGCTACCTGAAGACATTTCTCATCTCCTGTGAGTTTGCACTCCCTCGGTGTAGTAAGTGACTCATCCATTACCTGAGTTTTCACTTGTGATATAGATCAAAGAATCCCCTGGAGCCAATATTCTCTATGTGCTGACACCAAAATAATATCTTGCAAAGGTTACATTCTTCACCGTGACCTTGTTGCTCTTATCTCATGGTTATTGGCATTTACCTAATAGCTCAGTCATTAAACATTCTCCAAATCCCATTGTTTTTAGCCATTAGCAGGTTTGTCCTATACTGAGCAGATCTTGTGGCATACTAAGAAAAGGGACCAGTCAGAGTGCTTGTAATTCATACTTTAATTATTCATCTTCCAAGTCAGGTTTTCTATAATGTATATTCTCCATGAATGATTTATCTGCTGTATTATCCGAAATTGTAACTCAATTATTTCCTTACTCATCTTTGTAAGGCCAAATTCACACAAGCATATAAAAACTTCTTTGCGTTGTGTTAAAACTGTTTTAATACCGGACCGCCATTCTGTATGCGATCCACATATGGTCCGTGTGTCCATTTTGCACTTCCGTGTGTCACTAGAGATCAGCGAGCGTACTAGCTAAGGCAAACTACTCGAATGAGAGATCTCCCCCCCCTCCCCCCGTTCCTCCCCGCCGGCACCCGAATCTTTAGAGATGAGCGGGGAGATACTTGGCTAAGGCACTACTCGCTCGAGTAGTTTGCCTTAGCGAGTACGCTTGCTCATCTCTATATGTCAGCCATTTTTCATGTCTACCAAGAAAAAAAAGGCCCAAATTAAATTCTTCTTGCATCTCTTAGTAACAAGTCTATGAAATATGGACAGCGTCTATATGCTGTTTTTTGATTTGTGTATGTCCACATTGGCTTGATTGGGCAAGTCTCATCTACAAATCGGATTACAGTCGTGGTCAGATGGGGGGCTGATGACAAGGGAAGAGTTCCACTCCACGGTCTTGGAAACCAGGTCATCAGATATACTGCGGACACCGAGGTTTGCTGCTCAAACTCTTGCTTATTAACCAAATTGTCTAACAAGGTATAGTCCTTCTCGATCAGCTGAATGACGTAGGGTCAGGTGTTAGTAGAGTCTGGGGTGTCAGTGATACCTCTGAGGGGTACGTGACTGGCTTCATTTCCAGTAGACGTGTTGGTCCGAAGAGCCAAGCTTATAATTGCACTTATGATTTGCCTAGAGGCCATTACAGTTTCTTTAGCTCCAAGGATGCAGGATCCCACTTCCCTCATTGCCACACTTCCTTTACTATGCCACACTAACTCCTGTATGAAGATGTACGTCTGTCGGTCTGATGTCACCACACTTCTCCGATCATCAACACACTTGTCCAATCAGCCAGCACATAACTTCAAGGGATTTTCTGGGAAAAAAAAACTTTTGGTGACTTATCCTCAAGATACTTCATCAATAGTTAGGTCCCCTGTCCATGGCTGGGGCCTAATATCATTAGCGATATTCCGCCGTGGTTGAGCAGGGGGGAGAACTGACAGGTCTTCGCGTTAAGCCTATTTGATAGATAGGCTCACCGTGGAAAATCACAGCATGCCGCGATTTGAATCCCATGAGTGTAGAATTACTATGATTCTCCTCTCGTGGACATGGGACTGCGCTTTCCATAGTTAAGTCTATGGGAAGCATTCACTGCGTTACCCGTGGCTGGATTATCGCCGTGGATAACACAGTGACATATCGCCCGTGGACAAGAGGCCTCACTGGAGAACTGCCACTCAGGAGCCCCGGCAATGAGCTGATTGTCTAGCCTGCTATCATTGCAACAGGCCAGATGTGCCTTATAGGGGATGGGAGTGGAAGTGCGCTAGTTGAAATCAATGACAGCTGAAGCCAACTGCTACACATCCGACACTTCTGTCTCAGACACTACAAAAGGACACGGTAACTGTAATAGCCACATCAGTTCCCATTGATTTCAATGAAGCCAACTAGCTTCATTCCATTGCCAAGCCAACTAGCCAACTAGCCAAGCCAACTAGCTTCATTCCATGATTTCCATTATGCACATCCGGTCTCGCTGCACTGGCAGTTAGCCTGGCGATAAGGTAATTTCTGGGGATCCCAAGTTGCGGGTACCCTGCGATTAACGATTGATGCTTTTGCCTAGAAAATCTTTTTAAATAATAATTTAGGAATTCAACACTCAACATGAAACCACTAGGTGGCAGAGTCTCCCCGGCAATACTCCTTACCAGGGGTGTTCTTGTCTAACCAAGTGTCTAGAGGGGTTACTCCTCTACACATGCAGCATTTTTTTCCATGCAATTCATATGTTTGCGCAATGTACTGTCAGACTCTAGTCATTCATAGACCGCACGCAGACCAAAAATACACTTGTGAGAATTAGGCCTAATATGTTGTTTTAAGTCCTTAACTCTAGAGGCCCATGATTGTGTTTATCTATACTTGTGACTTAGATAATAATTAGGACGCATTTTGTTAGTAATCAATGCAGAAGTCCAGGTAGGGTTCACTTACTTTATCTTGCAACTGTGTGTTTATATATCATTGCAGAATATAATGTTGATAAAATATGTATTTTAGCATATAGAATATAACTAGTATTTGTCCTGTAAAACTATAACACTGCCACCAGACTGAATGTAGCTGCCTCTACTACATGATAACATGGTAAGGCAAAACCACATTATACCTGCCTGCTAATCTCTGATGCCCAGAGCACCAGTTTGATATAGTGCTTTCATGCAGGAGGGGTTTTAGAGGCAAGTGATTAAAATGCAAGTTATTTCTAGACCCTTCACAACATTTAATAGGTTAAATGAAATGCATTGTTTTTACCCACTAACTAGAGATGAGCGAACGTACTCGTTACGAGTACTTACGCACCCGAGTACCGCCATTTTCGAGTACTTCAGTACTCGGGTGAAAAGATTCGGGGGGCGCCGTGGCGGCACGGGGGGTAGCAGTGGGGAGTGGGGGGGAGAGGGAGAGAGAGAGGGCTCCCCCCTGTTCCCCGCTGCTACCCCCCACCGCCACGCCTCTCCCCGCCCCCCGGCGCCCCCCGAATCTTTTCACCCGAGTACTGAAGTACTCGAAAATGGCGGTACTCGGGTGCGTAAGTACTCGTTACGAGTACGTTCGCTCATCTCTACCACTAACCATTTTTTTCATCCCAGAAGATGACATTGTAGCCCCCACCGATCGTATGTATGTTGTATCTCCTTTTATATCACACCTATAGTGCTATGTTTTCGCTTGCGCTGAGAACAAAGTATCCATGACATATTCCACATACATATTTGGAAAAATGGCACCCTTTTATTATACATTTAGTAATAGACAACTATTTCATGCTTCAGGACTACATTTCATTTTTTTGGAAACGAACAAAAGTCTCCAAAAAGCATATAGGAAAAATGTTGTTCTAAGAAATGCCTTGTTCAACAGCCGCCATATTGCCTCGACCTAGAAGACACGTCTTAAACTGGTCTTTGCTCTGTTTGTTTGTAAAATTACAGTAAAATCTTATTCCTGTTATTTAATAGCTCAGGTGAGCTTACATTCTGCAAAAAGGGGTTGTCTGGGGGTAAGGCAGCCTATTAAAAGTGGAGCTAAACCGGTTCAAACAGTAAAAGCAGCAGTACTAAACCGTCCTCTTACCTGGCAATCCAGCACCGCAGCCCCACAACCCTCTTGCTCTTTGTTTAAGAACAGCTACCACCTGACCACTGAAGCTAAATGGAAGTCGCAGCGGTCACATGCCGCTTACCTAGCATCACCGCTCAGAAGCTGGGAGCCATTAACCCTTTCCAATCCACGGTCTGATGTCTAAAGACATTCTGATTGAAGGCTGTACAGCTCCGATGTCGGAAGACATCCGGCAGGGTATTCTTACTGTAGATTACTGGCCACTCTATTGTCGGGGGCCTCTCCAGCATGTCACATACTGCAGTACTGGCTCTAACCAGCAGATGACACCATTGTATAATGGCAGAAAGAGAAAGCCCCCTAGGAAACCCTGAATCCATAATTGGATTGCAAAGGGTTAAGCTAGGAGAACAGCACCAAACCTCTGTAGTCTCTGATTTGCTGAAACGGTCAGGTGGTAGCCGTTCCTAAACAAATACCATGAGGACCGCTGGACTGCAGTGCTGGATTGCCAGGGTTGAGGATGGGTAATTACTGCTACTTACAATAGTAACATAGTATGGTAGGCTGAAAAAACATATGTCCATCCAGTTCAGCCAATTACTCCCCAATGTTAATCCATGGAGGGGAAAAAATTCCTTCCTGACACCAATCTGACAATCGGAGTAGTCCCTGGATCACCGACCCTTCTGAAGTTATTCATGATTATAACATATAATATTGTAACGCTCAAGAAAGGCGTCCAGGCCCCTCTTGTACTCTTTTATCGAATGTGCCACCCCGACGTCCTCAGGCAGAGAGTTCCATAGTCTCACTGCTCTTACAGTAAGGGTTAAATTATTGGTAAAAGTGACAAGCACAGTCCATAATTGCATTATACCACAGACTCGATGATCGTGGGATTTTTTCTCATGTTTTCCATCTCTTGGACACGCAATGTCAGCATAGTGTCCAGATGATATAATTATTTGTACATGTTGGCATAGAAAATTGGCTGCCACCAATCGGACACTATTTTTTGTCCTTGTTACTATTCTTATATGGAAAAACTGGTGCTCTATACATATCAATATATCTTTTTCCAATGATAACTTACCCTAATTCTTATCTCGTCTTTTTGACGATTAGTATTTTTGTCTTTGTCTGTAATTGTATGTCTGTTTAGTCCAACCACCTCCCTCAAGGTTCAGTGGTTTTTTATGAATTATTATATCAATAAAGCTTATTTTAGTTTTAAGGCCTTCCAGTGATAAGGTCATATTTGCTCAAGAGCCTTATTGCCACAGTGATTTGCTCTTACAGTAAGGAACCCCCTTCTATGTCGGTGTAGAAACCTTCTTTCCTCTAGACGCAGAGGTCGCCCCCTTGTTATACGGTAGTCACAGTCCTGGGTATAAATAGATGAAGAGAGAGATCTCTGTATTGTCCACTGATGTATTTATATATGGTCATTAGGTCGCCCTCAGCCGTCTTTTTTCTAAACTAAATAACCCTAATTTTGATAACCTCTCTGAGTATTGTAGTCCGCCCATTCCATTTATTACTTTAGTTGCCCGTCTCAAACTCTGATATGTCCTTCCTAAGAACCAGTGCCCAAAACTGTACCCAATATTCTATGTGTGGTCAGACCAGCGATTTGTAAAGAAGAACAATGTTCTCGTCAAGTGTTCCTATACCTCTTTTGATGCACCCCATGATCCTATTTACCTTGGCAGCAGCTGCTTGACATCGGTTGCTCCAGTTAAGCTTACAGTTAACTAAAGTCCCCAAGTCCTTTTTCATGTCAGTGTCACCCAGTGGTTTCCCATTTAGGGTGTATTGGTGACATGTTTTTATGCCCATGTGCATGACCTTACATTTATGCACAAGCCCCCAAGTTATCAAGATCCTTTTGCAATTACGTGAACAAATAAAAGTTGATCCAGAGGAAAAAAAGAACAATGAGGTAGAAGCCAATTTTCCCCATTTAAGGGTAAAATTTTCTTCCTGATTCCAATCTGGCAATTGGAATAATCCCCGGATCACCGACCCTTCTGAAGTCATCAGTGATTTATTGTTTGAACAGATTTGACTCCATTTTTATAAAGGTGTCTCACACCTAGACAACCCCTTTAAATCTTACAAACACAGTAACTGCACTCTCGGGGTAGAACATAACCTTGTGTTTATACACAGCAGCCAAGATGAACAAGGAGAGCTTCAGTATGATGTATGGAGGAAGGGAAAGCAGCTGCCTGAGGGCCTCATGAGACACAAGTTGGATTTCAGATTACCTCAGACTCCCATGAGGCCCTACATCTAAACTGCTGTCACTGAGCATAGCCGATTTCTAATTTTGCAGATTTCAAATGCAGTCAAAACTTCATTAAAGATGCCAGATGTATTTCCCTAAACTACAGAGGGTCTGGTTGGATTAGATGAGGATGAGAGGTGGACATACCAATTGTTATGCTATATCAGAAGATACATGAACACAGAATGAAGTTCTATATGTACAGTAGTTCAAAAGTAGTCCTATAAAGTATAAAGAAATTAAGAGATTCCGGTACCAATAACTTTGAGGAGATTCACTATAGCGCTGTTGTCCTGTTTAGAAAAAAACATTTTCATATTCCCGATTAGAAAATTCTGATTTAAAAGAGGGGATCATTTCATGTCCTCATGTCTTGGACATAGTGAAGAGCAGTTATAAAAAGCCTACCTTGCTCTGAAGGACCTGTCCTGTCCTCTACTACACAAACAGCTCATTGATTGCATTGCCTCACGTAATGCTCAATTTCTCCTGTGGTGGTGCTGTTGCGAAATTTAATTGGTTTTCCCAGTCGATCCCTGGAGGTTCCAGCAGAAGAACATCTAATGGTTAGTCTATTGTTGATTCACCCTTCTAAAAAGTGGGGATTGCCCAAAGCACATAACGTCTTTAATTAAGGGCTTATGTACATTACCATATTATGACTTTATCTATTCTTGGAGTTATGTTGTTAAGGCTTTACTGAACCTCCACATGCGTCTGATTTCATATGGAAGTGTATATTGTCGGATACTATGTTACAATTGTAGCGGCCAAGAACCAGGCCTTCAGCCGAGGAGACGGCGGGGTACAAATTGGCAGCGGTTCATGGTGGCTCTACCGTTTCCTTTCCTCAAAGGCTGAAGCGTAACCCAGCGCAGCCACTAGCAAGGGAGATAGGATTTTAGCAAACTTGATAACTGTTATTCAGTCCTAGATTATAGTCGTGACGCCAGTGTCCCTAGATGAGTCATCAGCTACTCACAATAAATAAATGAGTTCACAGACAAATGAAAAGCTTTTCAAAACTGGGGACATGCTGCTTCCTTTTACTCACGTTCTAACTTTAATTTTCCAATACAGACACATTTATTGGTAATTCTTAACATGAAGTAACAGACTTCAGAACAGTTTCCTGAACTTTACCTTTCTGAACACATTTGACAATAGACGGTTCTTCTCCCAAAGCACACACATCCTCAGGCATTGTTATCTGAAGGGCACTTGCTTGGGTTACACGGTCTCTCATATCACTCTCACTTCAGCCGTTAGCTGTAACAGATTTCTGCACTTCCCCTCCACATGCAGTACAGTGGGGGTGTTTATGGCTCTTGCATTCCCATACTGTCTCTTAAACATCATCTCCTACACTTTCATTTCCAGAAAAGACAAACTTTCTAGTAGCAGACACATAGCCACGGTCTAGCCCCGGCAGGACCATCAGCCCGCCTCTCCTTCGTGCACCCCCTTCTCCAACAACACACATCACATTACTCCTCTCTCTCACTCCCTAACTCCTCTCTAAACCACCAACCACAACACACTGATAGGACACAGAGACAAACGATCTTACTTAAAGGGGTTGTCCCGCGCCGAAACGGTTTTTTTTTTTTTTTTCAATAGCCCCCCCGTTCGGCGCGAGACAAACCCGATGCAGGGGTTAAAAAAAAAAACGGACAGTGCTTACCTGAATCCCCGCGCTCCGGTGACTTCTTACTTACCTTGTGAAGATGGCCGCCGGGATCTTCTCCCTCGGTGGACCGCAGGTCTTCTGTGCGGTCCATTGCCGATTCCAGACCGGAGAAGACCGGACTGCGCAAGCGCGTCTAATCGGGCGATTAGACGCTGAAAATTAGACGGAACCATGGCGACGGGGACGCCAGCAACGGAACAGGTAAGTGAATAACTTCTGTATGGCTCATAATTAATGCACAATGTACATTACAAAGTGCATTAATATGGCCATACAGAAGTGTATACCCCCACTTGCTTTCGCGGGACAACCCCTTTAAAGACAAACAGACTTACAAATGATGGAGGGACCCTACTCTCGGTCACTACACAATACAGTTGTATTTTCCCTCAGAATCATATAGAGCTGTACAGAGGCACCATGCAGCAACACACAAAGTGCCTACAGCTCTGCCTCGTATATGATGGCCAAGGTTTTTCTTCAACACCAGCTGCCCGGTCGGCTTTAGCTACATGCAACCTGTGCAATCACAGAGGGCGCCTGCCACCAGCTTGTATGTCGCACCAGGCAAATGTAGGCTGAAGGCAATTGCCCCTCTTGTCCACCTGGACAGATGATCTTCTTTCTCTGAATGGCAGCGCCTTGTAGAGCTACATGAATCATCCTCCTCCTGGCTTTGTCTGCTCCTCTAGGTTGTTAAGAGGCACTGCCGTCAGCTTATTGGCACCCCTGCAACACAGTCACTTAGTTCTGCTACTTTATTTGTTTTATGCTGTATTTTTGTTATAAATTTGGTTCTGGCGCTGTATTTATGTACTGAGCTTGGTTCTGGTACTGCATGTATGATGTATGTTATGAGCTTGTTTCTGCCACAGTAATCATTGAACTGTTCTAGTGTGCGTATGCTGCTAACTTGTTACTTTCTGCACAAGCAGAATACTGGCATATTGCCTACCAGTGGAATATATATATATATATATATATTTTTTTTTTATTTATTTTTTTTTTACTTATGGGTTGGGGTGGCACCAGAAAAAAATCTGCACAGGGTGCTATCCAACCTAAGATTGGCTTTGACCAGCTTCAGTGGAGTTTTTCAGTGTAAGTAGATGAAAATGTTCATTAACAGAATGCCATTTTTACACTATGGCGTTATAGCAGTTTCGGACTGAGCTGTAGTCTTCTAAAAGTACAGAATGTTCTAGGTGGCATTTTTTTTAATACTCTACTTTTCACTCCAATGGTAAAAAGCTATAACATAAGGGGAAAAAACACATTAAAAAACAGCACATGCAGTTCTACATCTTCTATAGCGAGAGTAGTAAGAAGGTTTCTATAAATTGCTGTCCTATGAAGTATTATACTGTATGCGGATACAAGGTCAGATTTTAAAGAGCAAAAGCGTTTTGCAAGGTCATAAGTTTTTATTTAAAAGAAAACTTTTAAAGTACTGTGAATAATGTTCCAGGGCTCGCTGACATTGATTTGTATTCCTATTCCTGGTTGTACTGACCATAATAGTTGGTATCAATTTGCTTCATGGACTTTTTATCCAGCTGACTCTATTGGAACAGAACCCAAGCGGTAAATGTAAGACACAGTAAATGTAGAAGGAAACTAGTGGGAGATCCCATTGATCGGACATTAATCCCTACTTTACGAGCCTTGTAAGACTTGCTGTTTTTCTATGCACATTTTACTTTTATAGCAGAATGTCACCAGCATCGCCTAAAATCACATCAGGCAGAATGACCTATATTGTAAGGAAGATAATGTAATATAACCGTATGTACCTCAAACGAAAACGTCATACTGTAGCATTGTAGCTAAATCATTGTCAGGAGCCAAATGCAGCCTGATATTCTTATAACTCCGCGGATCTGAGCATGGTTCTTTAGTAGTATTGTGTATTGTTTTACAAGAAACCTATATTACTACTATCAGAAATGCTGAACAATCGAAAATCTGGGAAAGCCAATTCAAAATTCAGAGTGTGAGATTTGCGGTGCAGAAATCAAAATGGACATGTTTTTTTTTTCCGTAGGAAATCAGGGCATAGTACAGAATATGCCATTAATGCCGGATAGATGTGGGTCCCATCAGGCAGAGAATAAATGTAGAGCTGCTTTTTTTAACTTTCCATCTTTCTGACCAAAAATATTGGCCAAGGTAAAATAGGGTTGTGGTTTGGGGGTTTGGCTTAACACATTGGGTGATTTGATCGTTGTGTTCTCTATGTCAGCACAACTATCTGAAACACATATGTAACTTATATGTCCGCAGATAAACTGTATAGTATCTGCTTCACATACACTGCAGAGTTTTTATTGGCAATGGCTTCTCAGTAAAAATACTGCCCGGGTTGGTGGTTTACTGGTCTGATGTCAACCCTAAGGGGCGTAAGTAAAGGCTCAGGGGCCCTGATGCAAAAGGTGAGCTGGGGCCCCCCCTCTATCTATATCTGTACCCGTACCCATACCTAAACCATGCTGCACAGAGACATAACTTGAAGCTTCTGGGTCCCAAAGCAAAACCTGTAATAGGACCCCCAACTATAATGCTTTACTCATAGTACTGGGCTCCCTATATGGAGAAGAGAGGCCTTATGGGCCCCCTAAGGCTCCTGGACCCGGGTGCAACCGCATCTCCTGCACCCTCTATAGTTATGCCCCTGCCTAAGGCTGGGCTCACACTAGCATATTCTGGCAATGTGCAGGCTGCAAGATATACATGCGCGGCACGCAGCCATACACGATGACATAACCTACTGACTGCGTGACACCCATAACTATCTACATGTTTTGGCATGTATGCACACGTAATATGCACGTGGCAAGATAGAACATGCTGCAATTTATCTTGCACAAGATGTGCGAGTGGCAACATGGCCGCCTATGGTAGATTGATACAGCGTATTACACAAGCAAGACTCGCACATGGAATACGCTGTACCAATATGCTTGTGTGAGGCTGGCCTAACTCTCATAGAAGTGAAAGGAAGGAGCCGCACATATGCATGGCCAACTGTCTCTTTATCCTCCACCTGAATGTGGCAGCCGGCAGTCACTTTACCAAGCAGGGAGACACGGTCCTCTATAGATGTGTGGGTCTAGTCATTCCCAATCTTTCATAATGAGGGAAACTTGTAGAATGTTTTTCTTGATTAGTCACTTGAGCGCCCATTGCACAATGTACACAGACTTCTGACACTTCCACCTTTACTGCTGTGTGACATAACATTGTGCTAATGAGGGAGAAATACATTGTTCCAAATGTTTAAGCAAGTTGGTGTTTTATTGACCCATGGCCGCAGTAATACTTCAGTGCATTCAATGGAACGTTCGCAAGGTGAAGGGAAAACATCATCATTGATATGGTTGAATAAAATCCCCTAATTATCTTCTCATAGACCAGCCTTTTCCTTCTCTGGCTGGATATTGTGGCAGGAAGTTGTATTCCCTGATGATACACACTGTCAAGTTTTTTACCCTGCTGCTTTTGTTAAAAATTAGGATTTATGGAGGGGGGGGGGGGGGGGGGGGAGAGATCTGACTCATATTGCACAAAAAGAGCGGCGTACATCCCACTCATTAAATTTTTATACTATGTTTTCGGGTACGGTAGTTTCACACATTGCATTTTTACAAAAAAATGCATATATATTTATATGGAGTTTTTCCTCCCATTTTTGGATGTTTTCTTTCTTCTCAAAAATGCTGTAAGTAGATGCTAGCGGAAAGTCAATAGTTAAATATAAAAATATAAACTGCATTACAAACTTATTACTGGTGTTGCACCAGGATACTGACATGATTTTTGCCTACTTTTTGTGGCACAGATCAATTTAGACACATTTCCTATTGATTTGCATCAAAAAGAACAGATGTTCTACCTCTGACTCCACTTTTATAACAGTTGCTAGAGAATGAGGAGGGGTTTGAGTGGACTAAAGTTTTTAGACAGATGTAAGAGCTGTGACTCTTTCAAAAGTTGCAAAATTTGGTGCAACCCCTCTCCAGTAGCTGGGCAGCATACAAAGTGACTGCTCACCCCTAGATATATTACAGATGCGATAAATGTATCAACACTGTGCAACATCTGATACATTTTTGGCTGCAGATAGGGAAAAAACTGCCAGAAAAGTGTCATCAAAAGTTTCCCTTATTGTTTTTTTCATTTATGATGTTTTGCTTTTACTTTTGGTACAGTTTTGAGGATTCTGGTTTTCAAGCATTATTTGGGTATGATGATTTTTCTGGTGTTCTTCCTACAGGATTCTTTAAAATACTTGAAAAAAGTCAGAAAAACGCATTTTAAAAATGCCATACAAAGGGAAATTGCCACAAATATTTTTACAAGCAGTAGATGCTATGTGTGAAATAAATTCCTTATTTATGACTTTACCAAGAAAGGGTGTAAAGGAATGAAAAAGATATACAAAACTGGGGAAGGGAAAAGTGGTGCTCGTAGGACACAATCAGTTGAATAAATATGCAATTTAACCCTTTCCCAACACATACGGCTATATACATCCTAAGTACATATGCTCCATGCAGTTAAGACTAACGCCTCGGTCAGACGAGCGTAGTTCTCGCGCGAGAACAGTCAAGCGCTCATGTGGGCGCATTGTAGAAGCACAGAATCTGCACTTCTAACAAAGTTAGGACAGCGAGTGCCGACTCGCATTTCAGCTCCGTGGCTGAGGTGCAGCTTGTTTTCCATAGGGTCCTATAGGAGCCATGGAAGCATGCAGCCCGTGCCATGGATGTGTGACCAGGCTGCTCCACAGAGCTAGGGGCAGCCCGTTGACGCGATCTTTTTCGGCATGTCAGCAGTCTTGTTTACACGTTGTTTAGCAACACTCGTCTGACCGAAGTCTTATATAGATTGTCATGGTATATGCAATGTATGGAGCAGGCTCAAGAAGATGGAAAAATAAAAAGTTATGGGGGGCAAAATGTAGACACAGAATAGAATTAAAAAAAAAGTATTCTATTTTTTCTAAGAAGCACTACATAAAAAAACAAATATAAAATTTGGTATCACCACAGTCATACTGACCCAGGGAATACAGATAACATTTCATTTTCACTGTATTATGAGCACAGTAACCCCCATGCTGAAATAGCTTTTCTATTTCACCCCACTTAGTAATTTCTTTACATTTTCCAATACATATAGTAGAAAAACAGAAATATTACAGTCACAGATATTCATGTATGCTAAAGGCAAAGTCCCCTGGTCCAAGCACTGAGTCGTGACTGACTCCTTGGGTGACATCACATCGTGACTAGAGATGAGTGAGCATACTCGCTAAGGGCAATTGCTTGAGCAAGCATTGCCCTTAGCGAGTACCTGCCCGCTCGAGAGACAAGGTTAGGGTGCCAGCGCGGGGGAGCGGTGAGTTGCGGCAGTCAGCAGGGGGGAGCGGGGGGGAAGAGGGAGAGAGAGATCTCCCCTCCGTTCCTCCCCGCTCTCCCCAGCCGCTCACCGCCGGCACCCGAATCTTTTCTCTCGAGCGGGCAGGTACTCGCTAAGGGCAATGCTCGCTCGAGCAATTGCCCTTAGCGAGTATGCTTGCTCATCACTAATCGTGACCTTTCTTGGCAGACTATTTTTGCGGGGTGGTTTGCCATTGCATTCCCCAGTCATCTTTTACCCCCCAACAAGCTGAGTACTCATTTAATGACCTGCGAGGATGGAAGGCTGAGTCAACCTTGAGCCGGCTACCTAAACCATGCGAGGATTAAACCCGTAACCTTCAGGTCGTGAGCGAGAGCTGAGGACTGCATTTCTGCTGCCAGAACACTCTGCGTCACAATGGGCGTCTTCTATGTATGGTAGTTTAAAAAAAATCTAAGAAAATACTTTTGAATGGAATTTTGATCAAATGGCCCATATTTTATAATATTTAGCAGAGTTAAGTTCTAGTAACCGGCAACGGAGGACAAATGGGGAAGCGGAAAGAGGTGAGTAACTGCTCATTTGGTACTTTATACCATGGGGGACCCAGTGACAAGGGATTCCCTTAACTCGGACAACCCCTTTAATGATGGGAACTTGAGGGTCTGACTCAATAAAATGGAGATTTCATTCAGAAATTATTTAGTTGGACTTAGATAATAATGGTGTTCAAGGATGGGCATTTGATCTTAAGAATTAATAATGATTTAATTGTACAGTCAAAAACATTTTTGATATTTTTATAAATATGCAGTTCAGGCTTATACAGTATATGTAGCTATTTATCTTTTCAGGTATATCACTTTAAACAGATGTCACCTAGGGGCATTTACTAGAGCAGCCGTGCTTTCTCCTGTGCTCCACAATAGTGTGTGAGGGATATAATTCAGGTATCGAAAATGTCATTTGTATGATACATTTGTCACGACCACAATTGTCAATATTGAACATTTGCCATCTGCAAGACACTTCTAAAAAGTTCCATGACCTTTCATCTACAGTAAGCCTTAGAGCTTGCATTGGATGAGTGGTGTCAACACAGTAAGATTAGCTTGGCATGGATTTGTCTTCTGCAAACATGGCTGGAGTAATTGGATAATAAATGTGTTTTCAATATTTGAGAGTTTCAGCAGTAGTTCATTGATTGCAAACTATGGAATATCCCAAGACCGTCATAGAAGACGAGGCCAGAAATAACCAATCAGATAATGTTTTTGATTAAAAAAAACCCTTCAAAGTAATTTATCTGTTAGGATTTTATTTTCAACTACTCAGTGATATCTGCTTTTCTACGATCATCCAATAACCTATAATATTCAGTACTACAGCAACCCTTCAGTACATATCTGGTAGAGATGAGCGAGCATACTCGCTAAGGACAATTACTCGATCGAGCATTGCCCTTAGCGAGTACCTGCCCGCTCGGAAGAAAAGGTTCGGCTGCCGCTGCGGGTGACAAGTGAGTTGCGGCCATGAGCAGGGGGGAGCGGGGGGGAGAGAGGGAGAGAGAGATCTCCCCTCCGTTCCTCCCCGCTCTCCCCGCCCGCTGCTGGCAGCCGAATCTTTGCTCCCGAGCAGGCAGGTACTCGCTAAAAGCAATGCTCGATCAAGCAATTGCCCTTAGCGAGTATGCTCGCTCATCTCTAATATCCGGCTATTTTCTATCTCCTTAAAGGGGTTGTCTAAGAATATGTACAAAACATTAGTTAAAAAGCGGTTAATAAAGAAGAGCCACTCCACACCCTGCCAGACCTGTATTAGCTACTAGGCACTGGAGGACGGGGGAAAAACAAGGGGTTTTTAACCACTTCCCTAGTCTCCCATCAGGCATTATACCAAAACTGTTATACAACCCCAATGGCAAAAAATAAAAATTGGGACTTTTTGTAAAATGTGCAAAAAAGAAAAGAAAGCAATGATTTGGAAATCTCATATAACCATATATTATTCACACTACATTATAGAACACATAGCAGAAGTTGAAAGTGAGACATTTTTCTATCTCATGCTTAAAAATGAGCAATCATTGTATTTTTTTGCTGCCTTGCAGGCGCAAAAAGTACAGTAAAATATGTTGATACACATGAAAAAAAGCATATTTTGCAAATACACATACACTCATATGAAGCTAGCCTTAGATCCTGTTCCCTCTGCATGTACTGATGGCTTCTTTATCCTCAGCTGTAAATGACTTCCTGGCTACATGTAATAAGCATAATATTCATGGTGACCGAATGTAGAAGTTATTAAATAAGGACAAATATAAGAATAATAAATTCCATTATCTCACAAGCAGGGTCATCTTTTTCTTTATAGAAAAGTATATTTTAATGCTCCCGTGTAATTAGTCTTCAAAGTAACTTTAACATATCCTCACTTACAAAGGAGGAATTGGTTTCTGAAATGTGACAAATTCTAGGATATAATTTCATTCAAGTGAAATTACTGCGCTGAATTATTTAACATATGTGACTTCCAATTTCTAAGAGGAAGTTCATTCCTTTCTAACTTCTGAATAACTTCTAATTATAGTACAGCTCAATTGAAACACAATTATTATATTTCTGTCTTCCATCACCGACTTTTTCTTAGCTGCGATGATTAGTTAGGTGACTCACTGAATATTAGATGCTTCTCCTGAAAGTTTTAATATCCTGTTTTCATATTTCACATAGCTAGAGGGGTATGAAAACGATTCTCCGGGGCATAAACATTGATGACTACTATACATGTACACACTGCTGCTGTGTCTCATTGTTGACTAATTGATGGATTTGAAAGCCTTCATTCTCTTCGACACAAAGGTCTGCAGCAGCTGAGGTATATACAGTGTTATGTTGTTTTATAGCAGCAGGTATACTTCTATATACTGTAACGCACACTGTAATCCCCTGAGAAACAGAGAAAAAAATTTGTTAACTACTTCCGTGCCCCATTCCATTAACTCGTGAATAAAAGTCCGTTGGAACTGAAATAGCAGTATTGGGGCTCCTCTTTTATCACCCCACTCAAATCCCATTGAAAGTACAGACACAACAGTTGGGAATGAGTAGGGTGGGTGGACCCTTGGAGTAGTTCACCCCTTAGATGCGGCAGTCAATAGCAACTGCAGCATCCAAGGAGTTTGACAGAGGGAAGGGGTTATTTATTTTAGCCCATCAGCATCATCAAGAAATTCGTGGGGTGGCTGATACTTTAACATAGCACGTAGGGGCCTGAATATGGGCTCTGGGTCTGCTAGAGGTATCTCCCTATTAGGCCATCTCAAAGGAAAAGCTAATGGTCAGTTTTACACTGATAGTCATTAACGATTTGGGATACAAAATATGACAAAGCACTATAGAACTGATCAAAGGGGTATAAAAAAAACTAAATTAAGTTCAATTACATTTTATAAAATAAATGATGGCCCCAAAAAATTATAAAAAAATGGCATTAAAAATATATTTGTGTATGTGAAAATAAAAGTGCAGAAAGCAATGGCAACTGTCGCTCCCCCTTGAAAAAATAAATATCAAACAAAAACTGTATATAAATGGTAAATGGTATGTAAACCTTATCTTGAAAAATTAAAATGCTATAAATATTATGAGTCTCAGGAAGGCTCCAAAAATGATTTTTTTCCATAACATATGCTTTTATTCAGCAAAAGTACTACAATTTGGACCTTCAGTCCAAAGCTGCAAGCTGGAGCCAGAAAGCTGGAAGCCAGAGCGGCTGCTGAGAGAGAGCAGAGCTCAATGCCAGAGCAGTGTTGCTGCCAGAAGCCAGAGCTAGGCAAGGCTCTCATAGGGAACTGGAGCTACTCCCCAAGAGGACTGCTGTAGTACGTGTAATGGCACTAGGCCATGGTGTAGTAGTTGGTGAGGAACTACAGTTGAGTTAGCGCCTTGATGGGCAAGTGTTTATTATTTTCATAGCACCAAGTCTATGTGCTGCTAGTAGCTGATGTGTTTGCACTGGATTTCCTTGCTACCGCTGAAAAGTCTAGCAAATAAAGTTATTCAGACTTTTACATGGACTGAGTGTGCCACTGTGTCATCACCGACCCCCACGCAGTCATTTCCACAATAGTCATAACAATAATCATGATGATTGTAAATCCGCAAGTCTGGGTGCATCCTGGCAATAAGTGGTAAAATGTGAGTGTCACCCACGACCGTGTAGTAGATCCCAAAGGTTTTTGTATTGTAGGGAAAAAAAATTCTTCTTTATGTCCAATTAGCCACAGGCCAATCAATGCTTTATAGGCTGATTAACCATTAACCTGTATAATACTACACTAGTGCTGTTCTGTGGATCTGCCTCATCTCTACTTATTACAGACAATGCTGGCTAATTTGAACAAGGATGTTTAAGGTCACTGAGACAAATATCAGACTAATTTGCATGAATTAATGCTGTCATTCATTTGCTAAAACATTAATTTGCAGTAGCTGAGCCTGATTCATGATGGGAAGATTGCATTTGTTCTGTATAACCCCATAATTATGTAACTCTTCTCTTAAAGCACCATTGTACTGATTATATTTTAAGTTAACCTATATAAAAGCTAAGTACATTTGCACATATACACCATGAGTCTACTAAGTGAATAGAGCGGAGGTACATAGTTGTGGCTGTTCACCTTTATGGGGCTGTCGGAGATAGTGAGCACTGCACTCGGAGCGGAGGTCATGCATGCTCACTGCCTCACCATTGACTGGGCAGATTCAAGATGTGCCATTTGAGTGACTTTGACTGGCACATTGTCAGTGCCTGGGGGTATGGTGCAAGTATTTCTGAAGCAGTCGACCTGTTAGCTGTTCCTGTGTTCAAGAGTGTACCAGGACTAATTTAAGTGTGGATGGACATTCAACAGAAAATCATACAGTTGCAGGCCACGTGTTGTCAATCCTAGAGGTGAGCATCCAGTGGCATGTCTGGTATCTCAGCAATTACATACCACATTGCACTAACTAACCCAACAGTACAGCAGCAAGAAGTTAGACAAATTTCCCTAATGACTTTGTGGCATACCTTGCACCAACTGGAATGTAATAGCCAAAGACTGACAAGGGTTCCCCTAGTGATCTAGCTTAACCACAAATAACGCCTTGCATGGGCCCAGGAAAGATGTCAATGGACCTTTGCACATGACAGAAGGTCATCTAGAATGACAAGTTCCATTTCCTGCTGAACCATATTGATGGCCAAGTCCACATCTGACATAAACAGCATGAATCTGTATTACATGGGTCCACCATCGGGGTTCAACAGGCTGTGGTGGTGTCATGGTGTGACGAGTGCTTTCCTGGCATGACCTAAGATGGTTGGTGCTCATATCACAATCCTTTGATGAAATGGTGAATGCTATAGTGACCTGTTAGCTGACCATCTGCACCCCTATCTTCAGGAAGTCTTCCCTGAACACAGTTCCCTTTTTCAACAGTGTAATGCTGTATGTCATCGAGCTTAGATCACTAGGCAGTAGTTGGAGGAACAGGACAATGAATTCTCTGCACTGCCTTGGTGTCCAAAATCACTAACCTCACTCAACATGTTTGGGATATGCTGTAACAAGCGTGAGATCTACTCCCACTTATTTACCAAATATGCACCAACTGACGGGACTGCTGTAGCAGACATGGGTCAAGTTGAGTACGGAAGATGTTCACCACCTTGTGGAATTCGTTCATGATGTGTGAAAGCCATGAAACCCAAAAAAGGTGGACCATCCCATTCCTAATGCAGGGATCACTCAGTGTATCTAGTACTATACATACTGTAACTGCTGTATCAGCTCATAGTCATATATCTGACTGTTTTATTATAAATCAACAGTATTTTACAGCACATCAGTGAATCCAACTCCTGACATTAGGTTGAGATTATATCTGGTTTGTGTTTATTTATACTGTGGCAGATGTGGAGAAAATGTCCCAGAAAGTTAAATTTGGGATGATCTCACAAGGAATTAGGAAGGCTATGCATCTGGTGCCCTCAATAGAAATAGATGTTAAACATATAGTACACAGAATTACTCTCCACTGTAACAAAACCCTAAATACATCTTTACAGTTAAATATTAAAATTGTAGTGTAGCTAAAAAAAATATTCACAGTCAAAAAAATACATACACGGGCAATACAAATGATCTTCCCTATCTGAAACACTCAGAGCTCATATACATAAATTTGATATCAATGGAAACAGAAACTCAAAATATTTTGTTGCACAACATCAAAAATATTTTTCACATGGAGCCTGTAGTCAAGTTCCTTCCATACACATTGTAGCGTATCACAATTGGCTGATGCATTGGCTACTGTGATGCATGGTCACAGATCATGCATGGTTGTGGTAAGGGGGACATGTAGACTCTACAGTATCTTTAACACTCCCCCAAGGCGTAAAGTCCGGGAACATGGAGCCCATAGAAGAATCTCACTATCATCATGACCTACATGGCCAATCCATTTGTTTGGTAGTCTTCTATTAAGGTCACCTCTGACTTCATTGTGGAAACGGAGGTGGTGGCCTGTCCTGTTGGATGATAAAGCCTGACATTCTGACATTACGTTTTGTCGTCAAAGGGTCGAAGGCATCTTCATCACTAAACACTAAATAGTCAATGAAGCCATAAGTCTTAATTATAGTTTGCATACTCTCACAGAAAGAACATTGCCTTGCTTTGTCGTCCGGTTTCTGGGCCGGTAACAATTGCAGTTGATGGGGATACCATTGCAAACATTTGCGAAGAATCTTCCACACAGATTGGGATGTTGATTGAATTCTCTGCTTGCTCGCTCTGATAGTGGATTTCTGAGGACTTCATGTAAAACCTGCATGGACGTGCTGCTCTGTTTCTACGCCTACTGGTGGACGGTCGGATGATTTTTGCTTACAGATGCAACTTTTTTCCTTAAAATTGGAGTACTATTTATGAATTGACTGCCTGCTGGGTGGATCTTCACCAAACTTTGTTTGCAAATGATGTTGCACACTAATAATAGACTGGTAGACGTGAAAATCAAGGACATAAAACACTCTTCAGTCTTTATTGGCAGCCATTTTCTCTCATAGTCCCTTAGCGATGACACCTTTATCCTACTTCCTGCCACACCCACAGGTATTTTCCCTCATCTCAGGCCCCAGAATGTCTGTCTATAGCCTCCTACAGGCCATTCTGTGTACTGCACCTCTACACCTTATATAGTAAAGTGGTCCAACAAGTCCACTTATTGGGAGGGATTGTTGTATACCATCCAAAAACCATGTGGAGGATATTCCTAAACAAGATTCACCATGCTTACCTCAGTCTGCCTTCAGTAACATGAATTGGTAGAGGTACTAACAAAAGGTGAACGTAGGTGAGTTAAAGGGTGTTACGATTGTGTGGGCAAAGTAAGCACATGGCCCACACGATCGTGACCAAGAGAGGAATGGGTAGGCACATGGGTCACACAGGTTTCAAGCTACTGACCCTGTGCTACCAGGAGGTTGATCTGGCTCTACCTAAGCGGGGACATTGCCCCAATAAGGGCAGCCCAGCGGTCTTCGGATCTGGGCCCTAGCTGATCCTAGGAGCCACGCACCAGAACAGGACGCATTCACATGCCACATCACAGGGACTGAACAACAGGACACACAGAGCCAGATTACACAGCATACAGCAGCAAAATGCAACCACTAATAGCAGATGATAAGCTGAATATAGGTGCGAGGTGTTAGTTTGTACATTGGCCAATGAACTTTAGCTGCAAGTCCTGGCAAGGCCCCTCGTATCTTGCAGTCCGTACACTAGAAAGACACATCTACTAGAGGGCCCTAGGGGCCAACCTAGCGCAAACATAGCAAACAAACTCAGCAGACCAAACTGACACAAAATAATTGTACAAACGGACATGAACCACAAGGCACAGATCACTCAGCAAGCTGCAACAGAACAGAGAACAGGTAACAGGACACATGTCACAGATACATCCAAACCAGGGGCGTAACTATAGAGCGTGCAGGGGATGCGGTTGCACCCGGGCCAAGGAGCCTTAGGGGGCCCATAAGGCCTCTCTTCCCCAAATAGGGGGACCAGTACTATGAATAAAGCATTATAGTTGGGGGCCCTGTTACAGGTTTTGCATTGGGGCCCAGAAGCTTCAAGTTATGTCTCTGTGCAGCATGGTTTAGGTATAGGTACAGGTACAGATACAGATATAGGGGAGCCCCAGCTCACATTTTGCATCAGGGCCCCTGAGCCTTTAGTTACGCCCCTGATCCAAACAGTACAAGACACGCTTCAGACTGACCAGGAGCTGGGTTTATATGTGAGCACAGACCCAGGAGATTGGCTAGCAGGAAGTACCACACCCAGCCAGTTCAATCATTAACCCTGACAGGGCTGTGCTGCTAGGAAGCTTAGAACTACAGATCCCAGTAGCACACGCAACAAAGGGGTTATCTGCTTTTTACAATCCCTTTTTATTAAATGGGTTGCACAAAAATTACCGAATCACTAGGCAACTTGTGTCCTGTGTCTGGGACCCCCAGTAATTAGCTGTAAACTGAGGGAAGAAATAACAGCAGATGTTCAATTACTTTGCAGTGACACCACAGAGGAAACGAACCCCTTCTTGCAGATGAATGTATAGTAAGGACTCATTCTGATGACCATGTCTAATTGCGGTCCATGACAAACAAACTGGTTTTAATCCATGTGTATGTCTACTGAAACCATATGCATTGCATGCATCTTTTTTTACTTCCATGTATCATCCGTGTGTCTTTTTTTTTCTCATATGCAAAAGAATGGAATGAGACCTAATTTGTTCTTGCATTGCTTAACAATGATCTGTAAAAAATGAAGCGCGCGATGATGTCATCCATGTGTGGTCCATTTTTTTTGCAGAGCTATTAACTCAAATGGGTGACTGATGTCCAAATCAAAGCCGTATAGGACATGCTCTGATTTTTTTTTTTACATGGATCATTGGTCCGTGTAAAAAAATGCATGTCTACATAGACTCATTGACTGTAATGGATAAGTATGCTGTCCGTGTACAGTTGCAATTACAGACACCGTACGTGTGTGAAAATCGCCTGTGTGAGTAAGCCCTAGCTGTACATCCAAAGTGCGGCCGTACTGCCACCAATTGATGTACAGTTACATGCAGTGGATAGCATTGGCACGGGATCTCAGTCTGCAGCATCAGCAATGGGTGCCAGCTGTAATATACAGCCGATATCCTGCCATCACAGCTGAAATTGATGATAACTCTGATCCTGTCCATATAACTCATTAGAAGCTTAAAATCAAGGGGATCTAGGTGATAAGACAGACAAAGGAGGTTCCCTTTGTCATCACATTGTTGCCCTGCATTGTGACTATGAGGCATTGATGAGGTGTCAAAGCCTCAGTTTGCTACTGACAGGCAATAATTCTTTGGTATGAAGGGTAAACCAAATCATTAGATAAGCAATCAAAAACAGAATAAAAAATATTTAAAGTCTATTTTATAAAAGTGTTCACATTAAGCAAAAAAATGACATAAAAGTGCTTTTTTTAAGCAAAATTCACTGTAATCGTAGCACCCTGTTCATAAAGTTAATACATGATGAATGATGTAAAGCGTATGCTAAAAAATAGCAGATTTTTTCCCCATCCTCCCTCCCAAAAAAATATAATTATTAATTGGTGCTTTGGAAGTTAAACCTATTTTGGGTATATTGGGGTGCTGATTACAAACCCAGAACCAGTTTTGTACAAACATCCCTAGTTTTTGAGATATGGGAAGAAATGACATAATTCCCTTACATTTAGGATTTATAATTAATATTGAAGCATTTTGCTTTTCAAAACATAATTTCAAAGACATTTCGGTGTAGTTTATTAATTCCGAGGAAGGTTAGGATACTTTTGACCACTTATGACATCATAACGCCTCCATTCTTATCATTACAGTGATTTTTTACACTGTCTACAGTTTGGGCTTTGATTGCATATCACTAGAGATGAGAGAGTATACTCGCTAAAGGCAATTGCTCGAGCGAGCATTGCCTTTAGCGAGTACCTGCCCGCTCGAGACAAAATGTTCGGGTGCCGGCGGCGGGCAGGGAGCTGCGGGGGAGAGCGGGGCGGAATGGAGGGGAGATCTCTCTCTCCCTCTCTCCCCCCCGCTCCCTCCTGCTGACAGCCGCTACTCACCGCTTCCCTGCGCCGGCACCCGAACCTTCCGTCTTGAGCGGAGAGATACTCGCTAAAGGCAATGCTCGCTCAAGCAATTGCCTTTAGCGAGTATACTCGCTCATCTCTACATATCATATGCATTCCCTGGGCAGAACATGGAAAAACTCAAAGCAAGGATGTATACTGGTCCCCAGATTAATCAGCTCATAAATGCCTCAGATTTCATAAATTCAAGGTTGAGTTTTGTGTCTGGTCTGTGTTTGTTCTAGTTTTCGACTTTCTTGGCAACCATAAGACAGACAACTACTCTGAATTAGTACAGGACGAGCTCTCCAATTTTAAAAAACTTGGCAGCAACGTGAGCATCAAGATCCACTACCTTTGCAGCAACTTGGATTGCTTTCCAGAAAATCTTGGTGACTCCAGCAAAGAAAAATATTCCTCCAAGACATAAAAACTATGAAAGAGATACATCCAGGATTGGATACCGACATGATGGCATATTATTGCTCAAGCTTTCAGCAAGACTGTCCTGGTTGATCCCGCACTAGACAGGTCCTACAAAAGAAGTTTTTGTGTGTTGAATGACTGATATATTTTAAAACAAAGTTATACTCTTGGGTTGAAATATGCTAATTTGGTATTATGTATTTGTTTTAAATCTATATATATAAAGACGAAAGCCCTCACTGATTCACTGACTGACTGACTGACTCGCCACTAATTCTCCAACTTCCGGATGTCTTAGAAACTTGAAATTTGGCACAAGCATAGATTATCTCCAAAATAGGAAAAGTTAATGGGTCCCAACTCGATTATTCAATTCCAGTGCAAAAGAACTAGCGTCCAAATTTTATGTACAGAATCTAATTCTCTCACTCTCTGATGTCATAGAAACATGAAATTTGGCACAAGCATTGATTATGTCATGAATAGGAAAAGCTAACGGGTCCCAACTCAATTATTCAATTCTAGCGCAAAAGAATTAGGGTCCAAATTTTACGTACGGAATCTAAATCTCTCACTTCTCAATATCATAGAAATTTGAAATTTGGCACGGGCATTGATTATGTCATAAATAGGAAAAGCTAACTCGATTATTCAATTCTAAGCACAAAAGAATTAGCGTCCAAATTTTACGTACGTAATCTAATTCTCTCACTTCCTGATGTCATTTTATATAAAGGAATTGTCGCATGGTTACCTCCACGTGGTGTTTCCTGGGTAACGCAAAGAACCATGCAAAATGGTGAATATATTTTTTTCCTCGGTATCTCTAAAGTAACCACGACTTCATAAGATTTTCCGTGTGAACACCACATAAACACCAGTACCAAATTAACTCGGGCGAAGCCAGGTATATCAGCTAGTATTGTATGTTTGTTGCAACAGTACAATATTGAGGCTATTATTAATAATATCAGTTTTTGAAAATAATGCCATTAAAGATCCCGAATTTTGAAGAACTATCGGTTGAAAGAGCATATAATGTAAATATGTTGTATCTCCAAAACCAAAGCTGATTGGGCAAAACTAGTGTTAGATTTGGAATTCAACACCTCAAATATACTCAAGAATAGTTCTAACTTCTAAAGGGGAAGTACCAAAAATGACATTTGTCACATATCCACAGGATAGGGGACAAAAGTCTGATCGTGGGGGTCTTACTGCTGAAACTCCCATTGATTCCGAGAACAGGGATCCTGTGTTTTCATCCCTGCGGGGTTGCTGCACATCAGATTAAGTGGAGCAGCGAATGCACATGCAAGATTATGCATGCTCCATTCATTTCAATGTGGCTCACAAAAATCACAGAATCATGGAAGCAGCAGAAGTAATTGCTGAACCATTTGCCATAATCTTTGAAAATTCCTGGAGAACAGGAGAAGTCCCAGAAGATTGGAAAAGGGCAATGTTGTCCCCATCTTCAAAAAAGGGAAGAAGGTGGATCCAGGAAACTACAGGCCTGTGAGCCTGACTTCTATACCAGGAAAGATCTTTGAACAAATTATTTAACAGCATGTATGCAAGTACTTGAATGAGAATGGTGTAATTAACCAGAGCCAGCATGGGTTTGTAACAAACAAGTCACGCCAGACAAATCTAATTTCCTTCTATGACAGAATCACTGACTGGGTTGATCGGGGAAGTGCGGTAGATATAGTATATCTTGACTTTAGTAAAGCATTTGAAAAAGGTATCTCATACCGTGCATATCGAAAAAATGAGCAAATATGAGATGGACAAGGCAACTGCTTGGTAGATTCACAACTAGCTAAATGATCATACTCAAAGAGTGGTCAGAAATGGTTACACATCCAACTGGGAGATTGTCTTCAGTGGGGTACCACAAGGTTCTGCCCTGGGCCTGAACATTTTTATAAATGATCTGGAAGAGGGAATTGAGGGAAAACTGATAAAATTTGCAGACAGCACAAAACTAGGAGGGATAGCTAACACTAGGGAAGAGAGAGAAAGGATTCAAAAAGATCTAGACAAGCTTGAACAGTGGGTGGCGACTGACAGAATGGTATTTAACAAGGAGAAATGCAAAGTCCTACATCTGGGCAAGAAAAATGAAAAAAGCACAGAATGTGAGGATTTGGGCTAAGCAGCAGCATATGTATACTAAAAAATCACAGGCTGAACCTGAGTCAACAGTGTAATGCAGTAGCAAAAAGAGCAAACACAATTCGGGGATGTATTAAGAGAAGCTTAGAGTCTAGATCCCATGAGGTAATTATTTCCATCTACTCTTCCTTAGTCAGAACTCATCTGGAATACTGTGTCCAGTTCTGCCCCCCCCCCCTCCCGCTGTCCCGCCCCCCTCTTAAAAAAGACTTAGAGAAACTAGAGCAAGTTCCGAGAAGAACTACCAGGATGGTGAGCGGTCCGCAAACCATGTCCTATGAGGAACAGTTAAAAAATCTAGGAATGTTTAGCTTGCAGAAAAGAAGGCTGAGAGGTGACTTAATAGCTATCTACAAATATCTGAGGGGCTGTCACACTGCACGGGATCAGCCCTATTCTCATTCGTACAAGGAAAGACCAGAAGCAATGGGATGAAACTGAAAGAGAGGAAAAAAACATTTTGATAATGAGGGTGATCAGTGAGTGGAACAGGTTGCCATGGGATTCCACAATTCTACCCTGTATATATAAGTAATGGTCATAAATGTGACATTTCTATAGAAATATATTATTGTCTATGTGCTGTCCCAGCAGGCAAAATAATGTCTCTATTATCTAGCTAGGTGGTCAATTTTAAGCAAGCCTTGAAATACATGCAATATTTTTGATTAATGGAAATAACAAAATAATTGCTCATTTTGCCTTGAATGCATTCAGAGCTGTGTGAGTGCATTAGTATCCGTCTTATTATTACCAACAAAAAAGCAGAAAGGTCACCATGGACCTTTAAATAACCTCAGTTGTCAGGCAGCTTCATGCGTGTGCCACATCTATTTCCATGGCTGAATGCCCAACTACATAGCAAAACTAGTCAGACATCATAAATGTATCCATGTGCCATTCCAAAATCCAATGGAATGATCATCTATGCACTAAAAGAGACCAAGCTCCAAAGGGTATTGTTCTTATGCTATTCAGTTCTGTTAATACTTAGTTAATCCATTTCCTGCCAAATAATGAAATCTTGATGAAGTAATTGAGATCACTTCTAAGCTAATCTTTATGCTAAGGAGACCAGAAAAGGAAATTCAGCACTCAGTGCCTTAAAGGGGTTGTATCAAAAATGACTTTTATCACCTGTCCATAGGATAGGTAATAAAAGTTTGATCGGTAGAGTTTTCTCTGCTGAGTCCCCACAGCAATCCAGAGAGCAGTGCCACTCCATTTATTTTCAATGGGACTGCTGGAGATAGCCGCATGCCTGCACTCCGCTATTTTTATGAGCCACATTGAAATGAATTTTAGCAACGCCATGTATGTGTAACCGCCGCTCCATCCAATCTGATGTGTAGCAACCCACGGTGATGAGAAGAGGAGGACATGGAATCCACGTTCTTGCAATCGGTGGGAGTCTTGCAAATTGTAATCACCTGGCATCAAATCATTACATAAAAGCTTGCAGATATTATTTGCTGTTTGGACAAAGCATCAGACTACGCAAAAATGGGACTAACCTTGGTTTTGCTGCACAATCCTGATCCCTGGAACAGAATTTGACATAAACCATTGAAACTATGGAAAGTCCGGCCTTGTGCTTAACATTATGACCATATGTATACTTTATTGCCACAATCTACCAATGTCACAAAAGAAGAAATAACCTCAAGCTGTTTCTGTGAACACTCAATTCAGTAGAGCACACTTGTCAAACACAAGGCCCATGGCCCGAATCCAACCCACCCCCTCTCCTGACCACTGATGTCTGCGCAAAGGTGACAGGTCAGCGGTGACAGACTTAGCACTGTGCCACTGGACTGGAGCTGCAAGTGGGGAGAGTGTAAAGCCTGTAGGGATGCTGCCTGACCAGAGGCTATTAATGGGGTTGCTATTGGTCTCTGGCTGGGCAGTTTCCCTGGTACTACTATGGGGGGGGGGGGGTCACTATTACTACTGGGACCACTATAGAGGACACTCTTATTACCGGGGTCCATATGGGGTCACTATTACCACTGGTGCCTCTATGGGGGTGAATATTACTACTGGGACCACAATAAAGGTCACTATCACTATTGGGACCACAATGGGGGTCACTATCACTACTAGGGCCACTATGGGATCACTATTACTACTGAGGCCACTATGGGGAAGACTGTTACTAATGGGGCCACTATGGAGATCATTGTTAATACTAACGCCACTATGGGGATCACTGTTACTACTGAAGCCACTATGGGGATCACTATTACTACTGGGGCCACTATGGGCATCACTGTTAATACTAGGGCCACTATGGGATCACTATTACTACTGAAGCCACTATGGAGATCACTATTAATACTGGGGCCACTATGGGCATCACTGTTAATTCTGGAGCCACGATGAGGGTCACTATTAGAGTTCATTCACACAGGCATAAGCACATTTTGATAAAAAAAATATGCTGCATAGTCGCGCAACAAAAAAATCAATTGTGCCATAGTTTTTCGGCTCTAGGGTGTTTTATGTGCATTAATACACTATGTATTTTCACATGCAAAAAAGAACACAGACAGGCTCAATAAAAGGGTGCGGAAATGTGCAGTGATTACGCAGGTTACCTGCGTTTTCACTCCATACTTGCCCCCGCGCATTGACTTCAATGGCCTATTACGGTGTGTAACGCAAAGAAGCATGGCACAAGTGCAAAGTGTTGATGAATAACCATTCATATGTCTAATGGGGAGCGGTTTCTTAGTACTATACTTGCACATAGATAAGATATATAGAGGGTGTCAGGACAACTGATATGTGTAGTGTACCATGCAGGCTTAGGCCTTAGTCAGACGGGCGTTTTTTCGCGCGATTTGCGGATCGCATGACGGATGCGCATCCGCAAATCGCGTGACCGGTGCGCGCAAGTCGCCCGCAAATCGCCCGAAAATCTGCTCCTAGCCGCGTTTCATTAGAAACGGGCCGGAGCTGTCCAGCGCATTGCATTCAATGGAGACGGCAATACAGCCGTCTCCATTGAAAGCAATGCGCTGCGGGCGAGCCCGGGATGAATTGTCGGTAAGGGCTTAAATATATAAGCCCTTACCTGCAATTCATCCTAAAATGTGTAAAAATAAAAAAAAATTGTATGCTCACCTGCCTGCAGCCGGAGCTCCGAGCGGCCGTCCTGCAGTGGGTGTGAAGGGGGTGTGAGTCAGACCTGCCCCCTGATTGGCTCAGCGCTGAGCCAATCAGAGGCATGCCTCACTCACACCCATTCATGAATTCATGAATGGATGTGAGTCAGACCTGCCCCTGATTGGCTCAGCGCTGAGAGGCAGCAGTCACTCACCCATTCATGAATTCATGAATGAGTGTGTGAGTGTTTTCAGCCTCTGATTGGTCAGGCTGTGACCAATCAGAGGCAGATCATTCAGCAGGCGGGGATTTTAAAGCCCCGCCGGCTGAATAGTGCCAAGAAGCAGTTCAGGAGAACTGACAGCGGCCGCGGCTGGACTCCCGCTGCAGCGGAAAGGTGAGTATACAATTTTTTTTTATTTTAACACATTTTAGGATGAATTGCAGGGAAGGGTTTATATATTTAACCCCTTCCCGACAATTCACCCCGCGCACGCCGGCAGCCCATTGCTTTCAATGGAGCGGCTGTATTGCCGCTCCATTGAATTCAATGGGCAAACATCGTTCTTCTCTGCCACAGCTGTTCCAGCTGTGGCAGAGAAGAATGATTTGTCTTCTGTATGTTCTCAGTGGGGCCGGCGCTGCTGCCGCCGGCCCCATTGAGCGCATATACAGAAGCGAACAGGAATCGCAGATCGCAGATAGGTGCGATCTGCGATTTTTTGTTCTATAATTTATCGGACGAGCGCATAAAAAGCGCTCATGTGTCCGATACCATTGCAAAGCAATGGTTTTAAAAAATCGCCGGACGCATGCGCATGCGCAAATCGCGGCAAAAAACGCCCGTCTGACTAAGCCCTTACAGCCTATTTTTAACACCATATTTCAATTGCCCTGCACCTCCGAAGTGCATCACACTGGCACTGACACCTTAAGCTGCCCCAGCATTTAAAGCCACATTGCTTGTTACAAAAATATTGATAAACACAAGGTATTGGCATACATAAGCTCACGACCCACGTCAAGAGTCCTCGTTCTCTTGTGAGTCCCTACACTAGTATTCAAAGGAGTCACAGAAAAAAAAATCTGTAAAATCACAGAAAACGGCCATATACTTACCAATGTACTAACAGAAGATAGAAGGGCAGGTAAAAAACACTTTGGCTGTCTGCATGTTGAGGGAGATGGTGTTTTTACCTGCCCTATCTTCTATTAGTACATTGGTAAGCGTATATGGCCATTTTCTGTGATTTTACATTGGAAAATCTGTAGCAAAATCCATGTAATTTCCAAATTATGTGGATTTGGATGCCCATTTTGGTGCATATTTGCAGTGGATTTCATCCATTCAGTATAAGAGGTGAAGCCAGCTGCAGTTCCTCACCAAAATCTCCCTCAAAATTTGCAGGAATGGTTCAGATTTTGACATGCTTTTTGATGCAGAAATGATGCAGATTTTCCACACCATTTCCTCTCCATATGACCATACCCTTAAACACAAAGGGCTTAAGTCCAAATCTGGGCAGAGGCAATAATTGCATAGAGTTGTATATTTTCTCCAGCTCATCAAAATGACGGCATGTTGAAAAATGTAATAGTCTTTCTATTGAACTGGCCTTAATGTCCAAATAGCAAAATGAGATTGTGAACTCCACTGAGGTCAGAGACTGAGTGTAGCATCTAAGCACTAAAAATGATAAATATAATTTACGCTTGCATATTAAGGGCTTGGTCACACGAGCGTTTATTGGTCCGATCTGCAGACGCGCTTGCGATCTGCAGATCTATAGAACCAATGCATCCCAATGGAAGCAGGCACATGTCCGTTTTTTATGCGGATGTGCGATAAATTATAGGACACAACGATTCGCAGAACGCGCCTATCTGCGTTCTGCGAATCGTTGTGTTCTATATATGCGCTCAATGGGACAGGCAGCAGCAGCGCCGACCCCATTGAGAACATATACTAAGATTGTTCTCCTCTGCCACAGCTGTGCCACAACTGTGGCAGAGAAGAACAATGTTCTCCCATTGAAGTCAATGGAGCCGGCAATACAGCCGGCTCCATTGAAAGCAATGGGCTGCTGGCAAGCGCTGGATGAATTTTCGGGGAAGGGCTTTAAATATAAGCCCTTCCCTGAAAACCATCTAGAAAATGTGTAAAAATTAAAAAAAACTATACTCACCTTTTTCCTGCAGCCGGAGTTCAGCCGCGTCCGGCCGTTCTCCTAAAGTGCTCTCTGTAGTATTTTAAATCCCCGCCTGCTGAATGGGCTGCCTGTGATTGGTCACAGCCCTCACCAATCAGAGGCAGCTCTCACTCACCCATTCATGGATTCATGAAAGGGTGAGTGAGTGCTGCTTCTGATTGGCTGAGTGCAGGGACCAATCAGAGGCAGCTCTCAGCTATTGAATGATTGGAATGGATTAATAAATAATCTGTTCTTCTATCTGTGGTATCTGCAGAGGAAAAGTCTTTTGGATAGGCGATGAGAGGGGAATTCCTCTTCCGACACTTATATAAATTCTTTTGTATTTTTGGATAACACTTTATTAGCCGCTGAGACTGATTGAGCACTTATTCCCAGTCTCATTTTTTGGGGGTTCCTCCCATGTATGAATAAGAACTTAAAGGGATTGTCCAGAATTGTAGAAACATGGCTACTTATTTCCAAAAACAGCACAAATGTTCACAGATTCTATGATGTGTTTCTACTCTGTTACATTCACTTCAATAGAGCTGAGCTGCAATAGCAAACACAAGCCATGGACAAAGATTGCTGCTATTTTGAGAAGAAAGTAGCCATGTTTTTCTAATCCAGGATAATCCTTTTATTGGTGTGATCTGCTCAAACTGGATGCCCTGTTTCATATATAGAAAAATATTCTGAGTATTTTATATGCACAATGTGTAGTTAAAGTAAGTATAATTATGGTGCCAAACTTACCAATTTATTTGCAGGGACTGAATTACCTCCCTGTGTAGCACCTTCCAGCATTTGATAAGAGCCGCCGGTTTAGTAGCCATACAGGACACTGGAAAGTAGTCAGGATAGCCAGGAGTTGTTACCGGGAAGTCTCAGGTCACAGTACAGATGGAGGAGCCGTGGGTAGCATTGTTGGAAAGAAAGCCAGGAGTCGTTATCAGAAAGCCTCAGGTCGTGGTAGAGATGGAGGAGGTGGGTAGCATTATCGTAAAGAAAGCCAGGAGTCATTATCAGAAAGCCTCAGGTCGTGGTAGAGATGGAGGAGGCGGGTAGCATTGTCGGAAAGAAAGCCAGGAGTCGTTATCGGGAAGTCTCAGGTCACAGTATAGATAGAGGAGGCAGGTAGCATTGTCAGGAGGAAAACCAGGGGTCGTTATTGGGGAGTCTCAGGTTGCTTGTAGTGCAGAAAAAGTAGAGGTGCTAGATCACAGCTGTAGAGCACAATAATCACGTGCTGGTGCAGTGACAAGGGCAGGCTTTATAATGAGTCTGATTAGAAGCAAGGCAGAGTGAGGACAGGGAGGCAGGAACTAGTTGAACAGAAGCATGAAAGAAGGCTAGGTTCAGCAGAGGAGCTTGTCCATCAAGCTGAATAGCTCACTGGGGAGAGACACCGTCCAGAGCACAGGAGGTCCCAGGTTCAAGACCTGACACCCTGGGACAGAAACAGGGTTAGCCACTGAGGAAGACAACCTACTTATGTTTACTCACTGCCGAGCTAAATAACATATAACAGGATATACAAATAGTATTTAAACATCATTTGGAAAAGCTATACAATATCATACTCATCAGCCAACAATCTGAGTTGTGCTGATTCATCTGTCAACCCTAAAGGTTGATACTAGACTATCATGGATGGCAACTCTATAGTCATTCTGTCCTCACTTGTGGGGTGAGGCCTCTTCTCTCTAGGGAGAGTCTACTAAGTACAAATATCTTATGGCCCTTTTACACAAGACGATTATTGTTCAGAATGGTTCAGATTCCTGTGATAATTGTCCTGTGTAAACACATTGCTCAGAATTGTTCAGTTTATGTATGCAGAAAACTGAACGATGTGTCGTTCAATGTAAACAGCAGTTTGTCACTTTGAACAACTGTCTGCTTACTGTGAATAGACTTGGCTGGGGGGAGAACGCTCTCCGGCACGCTCCACCTCCATGCCGGCAGCGCTGTGACCGATGCCAACATTACTCGCTCCTGTCTAAGCGCACAGGAGCGAGCATCACTGGGATGAGTGTCGGGCATCATTTGCCCAACATTTCGCCCCATGTAAATGGGGCTTTATTCAGGAATGTAAAGAATGTTCAACTAAGTGAATGGTAAAACCAATGAACCCTTCAGCTAAAGAATCCTAAAGCCAATTAACCTTACTCTGCAATCACCATTAGTATACAGCACCTTAGTTAATTGAACAACAGCAGCACAGTAAATGCAATGTATTTCTAGTATTGGTATATTTATCATATTGTAAATTCAGCATACAATAACAAATGTATTTTCTTTTCAATCAATAGATCCGGAGACGTAGACCTACTCCGGCCACACTTGTCCTGAGCAGCGACCAGTCTTCACCAGGTAATCGTCATATCAGCAAAAACGGTTTATTTACTAAATTTAGGTTTAATGTTTTTTTCTACAAAGAATTCAGATGACATCAATACATTCTATTTACAATTATAGATTTATGTTACAAAATGTTAATTTTCATACATATTTTCAATACCGTCAGCATAGCCTCATACTGATGGCCTGTGTCTGGTGGCCCTTTAAATATAGGAAACCACACTTCTCCATCTCATTGTCTATCACATTATTTCTAAATTGGAGTCTTATTGGGGATCAGCTGGTGCTTTATATCAAGTGATATTGTATGTATTTGGCTGTATGAATGTTTTGCTCCTTTTGGCAATAATTGACTGTAAATACTGATGGCTATATGACTATAACTGGCACTGCCTACATAAACATGGCAAGATATGCTTGGCATATGCTTGAATTCAGAGCGCACCACACAAGTGTGGATTACATATTGTATGTAAAACGCCAGATATCATCTGAGAATATTATTTTATGCCAGACTACAAGAAATATAAGAGGCTAGATGCTTTATTTCAATGTCTATTGATATCTATTGGAAACTTTGGTTCAGCATATGTGGTAAAACGGGATGGGGACGATAATTGGGACAGATGATTCTTTGCCCGATGGTGGCCATTATCGTGCAAGTCACTCCCCAACCAGCTACTCAAAAAGGGAAATATGGGGTGATGGTAAAGGACTGGTCTCTGTTTCCTGGTATGGTAGTATAGTGTAGTGCACAATTATTAATAATCTAATCAAAGTCCAGTCCTGATGGTGGTAGCTGTAGTGCTTGCTCCCTATTGTGGGTTGTTATACCATAGACCTGGAGTCTGTAGCCTTTCTTTAGCTCTGTAATGCCTATTGTGGGTTTTCATCATGGCAATGGAGTCTGCAGACTTCACAAACGATTTGTCCATCAATGACATGAACCTTGAAGTTGGCTGTGAGTTACTGATCCCTAAACAAGCTTAACTTGTTTGCACTACACTACTCTCCTATAGACTGAAATGGAAACTTCGAAATAAATGCAGGAACTTTTATGAACTTGTCTCCTCCCACAGCTGGATGCTAAATTGGCTGAAGTGTGGTAAGCTGAAATACTGGGCTGTTTTATCTCTCACTAAACTAGACTTCACTTAAGCCACCCCCTTCAAGGTTTCGAACAATAATAAAGTGCATAATGCATTTACAGGCATATACATAGAGTCTCCAAGGGAGCATGCAGTGACAGTACTGGGACACTACATATACATAAGAATGAAAGATGTTACCTGCTTGAAATACCTATGTAAAAATCCATTTATATGTTCCTCTATATAGAAATCCTATTTAGGACTTTTCAAATCCAATACAAATACAAAGAGTTGATATAGTTCTATGGCTGAGATGTGAACGACTGTAGCATAATCCTATATATTTCTACTAATTAATGTGGCGTACATATAAGAAAGAGCATACTGTATATTGTTTTTTCATGGTTTGAAGCCCTCAACATCAACTAACAGCATTATCCCTGTCCAGCTGCCTTTTTTAGGGAACAGTTGTTTACCTGTTGTTCGCACGGAAACTTTTATGAAGTTGTGGTGACTTTAGAGGAACCAAGGAATAAAATATGTATACACATAGAGGAGCATTAGATTCTCCTCAGGCTGCATGTGCTGATGTCCCTCTGCAGATTGTGCCACCTCTCTCACTCTCCTCACTTAGGACCTAAAGAATGCTCACACCAAATTTCACGCTTGTACAACACCGGGAAGTTACATTACATAGAGGGTCACTTACTTTTGCACTTAGTATTGAATAATCAAGATGTGACCCCTTTACTTTTCCTATATAAGACCTAAAGAATGCTTGTGCCAAATTTCATGCTTGTACAACACCGGGAAGTTACATTACATAGGGGTGCACTTACTTTTGCAATTAGCATTGAATAATCGAGTTGTGACCCCTTTACTTTTCTTATTTTAGACCTTACTTATCCTATTTAGGACCTAAAGAATGCTCTTGCCAAATTTCCTGTTTGTATGACACCGGGAATTTATATTACATAGGGGTGCAGTTACTTTTCCAATTAGCATGAAATAATTGAGTTGCAATCCCTTTGCTTTTCCTATTTATGGCCTAAAGAAAGCTCGTGCCAAATTTCACTTTTGTACGACAGCAGGAATTTACATTACATAAGAGTGCACTTACTTTTGCCCTTAGTATTGAATAATCGAGTTGTGACCCCTTTACTTTTCCTATTTAGGAGCTAAAGAATGGTCGTGCCAAATGTCATGTTTGTACAAGACTAGGAAGTTAGAGAATTAGTGGTGAGTCAGTCAGTGAGTGAGTCGGTCAGTGATGGCTTTCACCTTTATATAGATAGATAGATAGATAGATAGATAGATAGATAGATAGATAGATAGATAGATATGAGATAGATAGATATGGGATAGATAGATATGGGATAGATAGATATGGGATAGATAGATAGATATGAGATAGATAGATAGATATGAGATAGATAGATAGATATGAGATAGATAGATAGATAGATAGATAGATAGATAGATAGATAGATAGATAGATAGATAGATAGATAGATAGATAGATAGATATGAGATAGATAGATAGATAGATAGATAGATAGATAGATAGATAGAAGGCAAGTTATGTTAAGAAAATGTCAAATTGACATGCACAAAGTTAACTATCAAGTTCAACCAGGGAAAGCGAGAGAATATAAGTGAAAGGTAAGAACTTTTAAGTACACAATGTCAACTTCACCAGACCTCTTTAACTCAGGGTATCTACGAGGCGCAAGCCCATCGTGCAGCCATTGGTCACCGGGGAGTGTGAGGTTTCGGGCACATGCAGTTAATGCAGCGTGGAAATCCATCCTTAAACATCCATATGGAATATTGCAAGAATTGTACATCTATGTAAAATTAAGCATCTCTAATTGGCTGCACAGGTCCTGGAACTCTATTTAATGTACTGTGAATATCGCTACATAGGCTTGCTTGCCCATTTAGACAAGTGGGATGCCCATTTGTATAGAGGGCTCACATTCTAAAAAGGAGCATCTACTGGCTTGTTTTTCTGTTAGATGTCCTGAATTGTACAGGCTATCCCATTGACAGATTCCCTTTAAGAAGAAATTGGAGATGCTTGTTCAACGTCTACATCAAATGCACAAAATAAGACAACCTGATTAGTTCCAATGTTCTCAGGTTATTTTTACCTCCATAGACGTTAAACATGCTGATTAGTTCCAATGTTTTCAGTTTTTATTTTTACCTGTATAGATGTTATATACCAGACTTGTAGAACTGAATTTAATGAGTTATTACTTATGAAACATTGGGCATTTCATGCATAAGCCTCAGTTCGGCTTATCTACTAGTTTTTATACTTGAGCCCTTGTGTATTGCAGTTATAAGGCAGTACTATTAAAAGGTTAATACAAACCCAGAATTCCCCGGTATGCCTCAGGTGTACCTGCTTTGTAAAGTTGAACTAATTGCCCTCCTTTCTATCTCACTAATAAGGCCACCTGTTTCACCCCTTTCGCATTCAAGGATGCTTGAATGGTTGGAAGGCAAAAAACACCTTAATTTGTAAACATAACTATGTCATTACTTAAGGGGAAATCTTTTCTTAACTCTTTATCAGTGTATGACCCATATTTGATATTGGTCTCCTTGCAGATCCTTACTGGGGGTACCAGTTATGAGGGGTTAATCGTAGCATCTGCTTCTTCTAATTGGCTCTGTTTTGTTCTTCAAGTCTTCTTGAGTTGATTTCATTTTAGGGAGTGCTAAAGGCGAATGGCAAGATGGTATATTCTGCTTGACCTGGTTGGTGAAGGGTAGAAATTAGTGTTTACAGCAGTGAATTGTTTGGTCTAAAACAACCACTTGTTGACCAATCAGCATTGTAAAACAAGTTTGTTTCCATTGCTAAATTATATGTGTCCGAATTAAACAATGTGGCTAATGAACACTTTTGCTTATCCGCATTATGGACTCCATTAGAGTATAGTAGAGATGAGCGAGTATACTCGCTAAGGCACATTACTCGAGCGAGTAGTGCCTTAGCCGAGTATCTCCCCGCTCGTCTTTAAAGATTCGGGGGGCGGCGCGGGTGACAGGTGAGTTGCGGCGGGGAGCGGGTGGGAGAGAGGGAGAGAGAGATCTCTCCTCCGTTCCTCCCCGCTCTCCCCCGCCGCCCCCGAATCTTTAGAGACAAGTGGGGAGATACTCGGTTAAGGCACTACTCGCTCGAGTAATGTGCCTTACTGAGTATACTCGCTCATCTCTAGAGTATATGTACATAGACTTGCAGATGTAATCAGTTCTTCTGGTTTCTTCTGTCACTGTCTTTAGGGACCACAATTAAGCAGCTGAGGGACATGGGGTGCAGACGTAGCCTTGGCATTTAGACCCTGGCACCTAAAGAGTCTCAAAGGTCTCCCTGCCTCACAAGAAGACATCATCATTAAAAATTGCACATGGTAGTTGGTGTCTCTGTTAAGAGATTTTTTATTGGGGGCCAGGAGCTTTAAGTTATGTATCTGAAGATAAGGGAAGTTTACCTGTAGACATTACTCTATGCAATATTTTCCCAAAAGACATGAATGCCAGACTTCACAAACATTCAGAATTTATCGATGTTCTTAGAAAGGCCCAACAAATATAACTCCAACTGAAAAAAAAGCTATACAGCCCTCCGTAGCAAAAACTCCAGCATGCTCTATTATGGAGTTATGTAAGTCGCTGATTCAATATTCCATGATAGGCCATCTTCTGACTTCTACCATAAGTAAAACCCTTGAGAAATCATAATGAAATAATGAACCTCCTGATACATTTCTAGAAAGTAATGGAGTCTTCAATTAGTAATGAAACCTACTAAATTAATCTTTCGCAATGGTAATTAATTGAATACTTACATATATTTTCAGAGATCCATGCGGAAACCTATATTAACATATGACATCCTCAATAATAGAAGTAATTTGACATTTGGCAGTAAAGCTGTGAAACGTCTATACAGCAGGATAGATCTAGATGCGAATAAGAAGATGGATATTAAGACTATTTTACATTTATCATCCAGAGTTTTTTAAATTAGTCAATTCATGTACAGTCGATGGAAACATTTTACATACAGTATATCAAGTGTTAAACTGGCTCAGCAGAATATTAGAAGATTCTCCTGTGGGCCTGAAATATGACAAAAAGGGGCTTCAAAGGGCCAACAAAAGACAACCCTACTTGAAGCTGTCTTTTGTGCCAATCACTTACCACTATCAACTGTTTCTAATAGGTTGATTAACAAATGATATGTCTTGTGTGTGCAGGGATAACAACAAAGTATACAACGCAATTGAAAGTGGATGTACATATGTTCTGCATAGAAGAGGGATTGGCCTTCAAAATAATTTCCTCTGGTGGATCCATGGAATCCCAATCTGAAACTATGCATATATTAAAGTCAATTTTACAGTTTGTCTATGATCTAGAGATGGGAAGGCCTGGGAAAAAAAAACTGAAAAATTGGGGGAAAAACAGTTTTTTCCAAAGCCATTTTTTTATGTTACATAGTTTGAATACCATGTCATAGATATATTATTTATCATTGGGAAATAACATATTCTACACACTTTTTTTCCCAATTGTTCTGGAAAAAAATGCCTTTTGTAAAAAAAAAACTGGGGAAAAAAAGTTTTTTTTTCCCAAAATTTTTTTTCCCAGACCTTCCCATTTCTATGGCTTTCGCAATCAGACATTGGTTAGTACTAATATTTATTAAAAACTTGTTAAATACCCAATTGACAATGACTATGAGTCATATTAATAAACACTAAGACAATAAAAAGAAAAAAAAAACAATATCAACCAATTCTATTATTACTTTTACTTTCTAATCTGATAATGGATTCTGATTGGTTGTCCTACTTTTGAATATTCAGATATGATGTTTAAGTAACATAAATGTAATTTAAAGAGTCACACAGCTACAGTATGTTAACCAACGTTGACTTAGACTACATAATGACACTATCAACTTTGTTAACCTGGCTTGTTTATCTAGTTTTAGCACGTACTTATTGCACGCTGTATAGCCGGCGCAGATGCCGATCATGAGTTCTATTGGTGCATCATTTTAGTGGAATCTGAGACATATCAGGCACTATGTTGGATCTTTGGAAGACAGAAGCCAAAAAACACTGGGGTTCAACACAACGCTTTCAAGAATCATAGAGCCAAGAGATTAACCTGACTTTTTATTGTGCAGCAGTAAATGACACGTTTCGAAGCCTGTGCCTCAATCTCTGACATGCTGGACTATGCACAAATATTGATGTGCTTGCGCTAATCACCAAATCCTTTTTGCATCAGTCTTCTAAGTTGTCATCTGATCATGAAACAAGCATACTCCATTTTTAGCTCCTGGAGAACATAATTTTAAGGTTCCTCCACTTTTTTCTCACATTCACGATAGATGTTTGGAGGCTATCCTATTGAATTTTTGCTTCAAATGCCCAATTTAGCCTCGATAGATATTGCTCATCCGTAAAATTCCTTATTTACTAGGTTAAGAGATGTCAAAAGGTTGAAACCATTGTGTTTTGTAGAATGTCTACACTTACTTGTGTCCATGTGTGGTAGTGCCAATATAGTAGTGCCCACACAGAAATGTCATACAGTAGTAATAATTTCTAACTCTTCGAAAAACGAAAGCAAGGTCCGAAGACCCTACAGACTTCTCTAGTACATCACTGCCTGCATTCCCTCCACCATGGTAAATTTAAGCATGCACGGTTGTCCACCAGTCCACTTTCTCCACCATGGTGATGGACAATTAGTAAGCTTCTTTTGCCTACAGTATTTGTTGCGATGCTGGGTATTATTTTATATACCAATATTGGGCAGAGAGCTTATTAAAAATATATAATTGTTTATGTCCAGAAGCATTTCTAGACTTGGATTTTACTTTTCTCCAATTAGACTTTAAGTTTTCTACTGTAAAGGTCAAAACCTGGCAGGCTGTGCTTTGTAAAAATGGTTAGAAATGTTATAATTAGCTAAATGTTCATCTTGCCCTTCAGAAAACTCCCTCTTTTTATTTCAGTTTGCTATAGGACTCTGGATCTCCTTATATGCATGTTCCATTCTGTTGTAGTCAATACAGTCTTGTCTTTCTGGTACAATCTGCTTGTGCGCGGTGACCTAATTATACATTGTAAGCTCCAGATCAAGAACTCTCAATGCGATTTTCATTCATAATGAAAAATGTGTAGTCATATTAATATAATCTTCAGTGAGCCTCATTGTCTCATCATTCCTGTCCCCAGTGCAGATCTTCAGGATTTATTTTTCACATGGCTATTTTTGGAAGAATTGATAATATACGATATACAGCAGCCGGTTGTGGGTAATTGTAAGCAGAATCAGGATTTACAATATTTAGCGCACCATTAGTAATCAGGAGGTGTACTGAAATCAATCTTGTGGGGGCTTTATCAATAAGTTCATTCTAATCAATTAGGCCTCATGTCCACGGGCAGGACTGATTCCACATGTGGGAGCCCGCAGTGGAATCTGACCCTGCCCGCGACCGAGAACCCTGCTTAGCTGTCCTGGTCTTTTTTCTGTACTGTGGATGTGTGCGGAAGATTTTTTTCGATTCTTTTTCAAACTCGTGCTTTTCTGGAGAATCCACGGTCCGTCCGTAATGTCAATTACAGATGAGCTACGGACGGATCGGACGGCTTTCATTGACTCCAATGGAAGCTGTCTATGCGGGAACCGCAGCAGAATGGAGTATGCTGTGATTTCTTATCCACAAGTGGAGACCGCAATTGGTTTCCGCTCTTGGACATGAAGGAGCTTCTTATCATAGCATGCTATGGAGGCTTATTGCGGCGGAATCCAAAGTGGAATGCTCACTCCGGATTCCGCAGAGCCCGTGGATATTGGGCCTTATACTCAAAATACTGCCTCGCTGCAACGCACATGCATTTTGGCTGTGGAAAAGTAGCCCTAGGTCAGGAAGGGTATTGCTTCTTCTTAAGGAGAGCACCTAGCTTACCGACGTTTTTCAAAACTCCTCATGACAGCAGATTATTTGGAGTCAGTCTCCCAGACCCCCTTGCTAATACCCTGACTGAATAAATTGTGATGATCCATCAAGCACTGCATCCACTTCATTGTTTCCCAGGCCTAGTGCTGTATATTTGGTAGTGGTTATGCCTAATATTGCAGCTCAGTCCCTTTCAAGTAAAGGGGACTGAGTGGCTATACCAAGTATAGCCGAAGCCAAAAGAGCAGCACTGTGCCTGGTAACCTGTCCACCGATTGGCAGGTTCGAAGTTGGACCTCCACCAATCTCATATAAATGCCCTGTCCAGAGGATAGACCATGAATATCATAGTCCCAGAAAGTATCTTTAAGGGAAAACTGTCACCTAAAATTAGCATAGTAAACCAATCTCACCCAAAGATATGGAACATGTAGACAATTCTAGCCGTAATGTTTCTTGCAAATCATCTCTAACGGCCCCATTGGTCATTTCATTTTCGGGACTGGTCTGAGCTCTCTCCACTCTATCATCTTAAAACATGCCCTTTGGCTCTTGATCGATAAGCCTTGAGATGGAGACACGATGTGTTCCACTCACTGTGCATCCACCACATTTTCGGAATTGGCACATGCACATTGCCACTTCTGGCTTAATCCAAATTGCTCACTGACAGATATAGCTTTACTCCCCTGGATGTCATACAGAAGAAGGTGAAACATTAATCCATATTATAGACACTAAAATGCACTTGTAATATCCTCGTGCGACTCTTCAACGCTGTCAACCTATATCCTGTCTATAAAGCAACTGAGACCTGATTAACCAGCCTGTGCCTGCGGGTGGGAAATCACTGGAATTTATAGTACCTGATCCCATTTTTTCTGTGAACTTGTATTGAAACCAATTCCATCATAAGTTCTATATTAGGCAACCAGCATTGCAAAAAAGAATACTATGAAAATGGTTTCTTTATAACCATTAGATCCTCAGTCACAGACTTTACTTTGCTCTCATTATTATGAAGCGGTCAGACATGACATGAGAAGACTTTGTTAAGAGCTTGGCAGGCATCCAATTATTCCTAGGGTAGTAGCACTTCCTAGAATAATTTATTTTAGCATTGATTAAAATGTAAATGTTATTCATTTAGTTCAAACTGAAAGGACAGACTTTCAAGTAGCGGTAAAGTCCACAATAGTTGAACTATTTGTCCAAATATAGGTTAATTAATATTAGCTGATTTGATATGTCATTTATCTTTTCCTCAAGTATAGGTCACTCACCACACTTAGGGTGCGGTCACACGAGCGTAGGCGTATTTATGTTCCCACGTGCGCAGCGTTTAATCGCCGGAAAGAACGTTTTTCGGCGATCATGACCAGAGCTAGAAAGCGTATTATCGTTTGTTCCTACCTTGCAAACTATCTTTTCGGCCATCGAATATGCGTTGGCGCGTATTTCGGTCGCGTATGTTTCGTTTTTTTTCGGGTTGCCGTTTTTACGCGCCGTAAAATCGCCCGTGCGAACGAATACATTCGAAACCAACGCCTCAGATGGTCACGTATATACGATGGGGCGCAAAAACGCGCCGTTTATGCGCTCGTGTGAACGCATCCTTATAATTATTAGTTGCAGTAGCAACAATGCAGATTGAGTGTCAGACCAATAGCACAGAGAGGATGGTTTCACATCTGCGCATCATCCATTCGGGGAGCAGATGTGAAACCACCACAGAGGGATCAGCCCTATTCTTATTTGTACAAGGAAAGACTAGAAGCAATGGGATGAAACTGAAAGGGAGAAGACACAGATTAGATATTAGAAAAAACTTTCTGACAGTGAGGGTGATCAATGAGTGGAACAGGTTGCCATGGCAGGTGGTGAGCTTTCCTTCATTGGAAGTCTTCAAACAAAGGCTGGACAGACATCTGTCTGGGATGATTTAGCGATCCTCAGCTGGGGATTAAACCCGATGACCCTGGAGATCCCTACCAATTCTATGATTCATTGCCTATTAGGCTTTAGTTTTAACCTGGAGTGTTCCTTTAATATACAGTATGATAACGTCAACTGTACAGTTGTTTTTGAGCCGGTGAAACTTGAATAGAATTTATGAGATTTGTCTGGTTCAGCAAACAAATAGCACTGTATACAGTAAAAAGAAGGACATATTCTGCAATGAAGGATTCTAGCGGAGTATATGAGACAGATGTGAACATGGCTTTACAGAGCTTCAGCTGAGAGTAGGACAAGATGTGAGCAAGCTTGTGACCTGTGAATGGAAGCACAACTGTTTTCAATCACTGATGGCAAACTAATTCGCAATGCAAAGTATATTTAACGAGTTATGGAACTTTGCATTTAAACAGTAATTAAAGTTTAACTAAATGTTATAAACTTGTGACATGTCAAAAGTCTTGATTGGTGGAGGACCAGCTGCTAAGACCCTCACCCAATGGGCAGAAGTGCTCATCTGAGCATTATGCCCATTTGACTGTTTCTGTCACTGCTTGAAACACTGTAGGGGCTCCATAGAAAGTCTATACAGTCCATACACTGCTGTGATGACATGGTGGGGTATGACCTCTGAGACCCCTACTGACCCCAGAACAGAGTCCATGAATAGAAGTGAGGATGTGCATGCGTGCCACATTTTTATGAGTGCTTGACAATCTATGGCATTTTCATTGAAATGAATACAGTGGCGGCAGAGATATACATCTTAGGCTCCATTCATGCAGGAATATTTGAGACCCCAGTTCTCTGTATCAATGGGAGTCCCAATAGTGGAATTAGTCAACATATAAAGATAACCCTTATCAAACTTTATATGTTGGCACAACTCCTTTAACGAGGATTTTTATCCTAGTAACAAGCTCCGCACTGCTACCTTTGCCCAGTGTCGGGTAATTAGGTAGAAATATCCTTCTACTATACTAGCCAGGGGCCATGCAGTCAGCTTCAGCAGTGCAGAGGTTACGCACATTTGCAAGTCCTCCACAGCTTGACAGTTGTATGCATCGGTAGAGCTGGTCTTGACAGGGCATGGAGCAAGCTACAAGAATGACCTTAGATGCCCTATGCCGTCTTCATACCTGCGGCTGAGAAAGCAGCGGAGTGTGGATATGATAATTCTACAGCAATTTATGCTGAAATCTTAATTGTCTGTGAACTTGAGCGGTGTAGGTTGAGACTGGATCTGGCAGCAGCATGAACTTGCAAACAAAGTATCATCCATTTCCCTTTATCTATAAACACTGCTCACGTTATAACATCCGGGAATGATGGCAAAGCGTGTGATATTGGCGCTGCCGGAGCTGTGACTGTATATGTGAGTGGAGGACGGGGCTTGCACCTGCATGCCTGACATTTGTTACTAAATGAGCGTCATTTTTAATTGAATCATGTCTAATTACTGGGGTAGAAGAGGAAATCAGTGTATTAAATCTGGCTGACATACTTGGTGCACCTGTGTCTGCCAGTAATAAGGACTTACAGACCCTTTAAGGCAAATGTATCGCCTAGATTTTTTTTTTTTACTAATAATTACAAAATATCCAATTTTACCAATCTTTTATTATTTTCTGATTGTGGATTTTTTTATTCTGTTGTCTGTATATAGCTATGGACAGCAATCTTGCTTGAGCTGTGGTTAACAGCATTCAGAGATATGCAGTTCTTTACAGCAGACCAAAGACAGAATGGACAGGATGGGCCCATTGACGTATATGGGAGAGTGTTCTAGACATGTTTCATAACCGGTGCAATGGTCATTGTGCAGGGAGGGGAAGGAGGTGAGCTGTGACCATCACCTATCGTGAACAGTGGGTCCTGTGTTGTCTATATATACATGTCACCTGTCTGTGATGATAATGAGATGACTGCTGAAAAGTTTTCTCTACAGAATAGGAAGTGTCAGACTCTCAGGCTCTGTGCTGGTATAAAAACGGCAGGATATTAGAGTGATTAAAAATATAGATCACAACATCGAATATAACAAAAAAAAATCTTATAAAATATATTTACCATAAAAACTTGATTTATACAATAGGTCATCTTCTGATGATACAGTCCCTTTTAAGACAGACAAAGAGACAGATACAATAAAAATACTCCTTTTTACAAGGTGGCCAGGGTGGTCAGGAGTACAAAAACAGCCAAGTGGATTGTCTTAGGCTGTTTCCATAATTCTCATGGAAGTTAATGGGAATTATGGAAACAGCATAACATGGCAAGTTACACTGTTTCCATAATTCAGGAGCTGCAGGAACAGTATTATTTGCTATGCTACGTTGTTTCCATAACTCTCATTCACTTTACGGGAGTTGAGGAAATAGCCAAGAATGGTTAGGATTACAGAAACAGCCAAATGGGCCATCCTATGCTATCGCATACAACTAGGACAAGGTTAGGGGTGCCAGTTCTTGAGATTGATGTGGGTCTCTGAGGTGGAATCTGCATCCATCAGATTTTTGGGGGCATATCCTATGGATATGCCCTAAAAGTCAGAGATAAGAATACCCATTTAAGCTCACTGACTGCAGTGCCCCTGGGTCTCTATGTGCAGAGGTGTGATGGCAACCAAAGCACAAGTTCCTCCATTATAGTGAGTAGGAGAATGCACCCACCCCCATGGGAACATTGCATGTAATGTGGGGCCCTTAAATAGATTGAATGGCCACATCTAGAGGCCTCAGATGTGGTAAGTTGACCACCACCATCTCAGATGCATTAACAGTATGGGTGGTGGTCTCAGTGGTGACACCAACGCTGATCAGACATCTATCACCTATTCTAATAATTTGCATATTACCCAGAGGAGCCTGTGTAAGTCTCACACACTTTCTAGATGCTCTCCCTAAGGGGAAACGATAGCGTTCCTGACTCACCTGTTCTATGGATAGGTGAAAAAAGTAAATTATGGTACAACCTCTTTAATAATTGCATAATTAAAAGTTCTGCTACATGCATTTCAATTCCTCATCATTTTTAAGATCTCTGCCTGCAGTCAGTGAATGGAAACATTCTCCAATGCACATATAAACCAAAATAACCAATAGAGACTCAGTAATGTTCACATCTGACCGTTTGATACAATGTAACTAGTCTAATCCTCTGTTGACTAGATACATCATTGGCATAATCTCCCTCTTGGCATGCCGACGTGCTCCCAATAAATGGACATGCTTTGGGTTTTCGATGGTTCTGTTGTCATGAAAGGAATAATTTACTTGGCATCTTGTTGCTACAGATGGAGCTTTGTGTTCATTGAAAAGTGGGATTTCTCCTATAAAGGGATTAATCTAATCAGTCTGATATCCCTGAGATCAAGCTCACACCAACTGCTCCTCTGCTGTTTGTCTTCATTGATGTTCTGGTAAAATAAACTTCTCCCAAGATGCACTGCACAACTCCTATAATATTACTGTATTATGTGGACGTCTTGTAATTACATAATGGGAGTTATTTGCAGCGGCGGAGCGAAAGAGCCAAATGTGCTGATACAAAGCGATACCATCAATGCTTCTATAAAAATACAACATACAGATGACAACTTGACTTTTCTTAAAAATGCTGAACATACAGTACAGTAATGTCTTCCCTTCAACCCATACTAATCCTTTATTGATTGGAAAGCATTACCCGTCTCTATATATAAAATGGTAATGGGAGTTAGGTAAAGTCTCGGAGAAGCCGATTTTGATACAGATATATCAGTAAATATTAGAATTTACAGTATATGCCATAGGGATACAGCGAGCGAGCGTGTTCGTGCTATTGGCTTTCAGTCTACTGAGTCCACATTCATCACTATTATATCAAAAGTTTTTAGTAAATATGACTTTTAAGAACCGGAGACATGTACATTCTCTGAGCAAGCAGGTGCAGAATTCCCAATTTCCACAGACATGGCCTATTACCCCTCTGCAGGCCGCTCTAAACTGCAGCTGCAGCCAGGGGGCAATGGGAATTTTGTAATTTTGCAGCTGCCGGTTTTATGGATTTACACAGTTTCACTTGCAGAGATGAGAGATCTATATGATTATTATAAGACATTGTTCTGTAATATGTATGTGATGACAATGGCTAAAGGGTTGATGAAGTTTATAGTATTCTTCTGTTGCACATTCATCATTAATGGAAACATAGCATCTTCCATGAGTTATGGTATTATGGGGCCATGTTGGTTTTTGTGATGTAGCTTTTTTTGCCTATAAGGGGACATTGAAATCATTGTCATGGTGATTGAAATTGGCACTCATGATAGTGATCAGATAGAATGGGATGACTCTCACCTAACATAATAGTTTTACAAGGTGCAAGGCTGTAGGGAGGGGGTGCACTCTGTGGGGAATAAGATTGGGCCAGGAGGGGAACCCCAACCTGGTCCAGACCTTTATTGGTCTCGATGGTCAGTTTTTGCAGCAAACCAGCTAGTGGGCACCCTGACCAGACTAATGATGCTGGGGACCCTCAGGGAAGCGCTCACTCCTGTTCCTTTGGGCCATAAGTCAAGAAGAAAGTCCAAGCTAAATGCCACAGCAAACGACCTAATTGCAGTAAAGTCATTGACAGATCCATGCTACATCATGCAATGCAACGGCATTATTTTTAACCGCACTTGGCCAAAACTCATGGCAGATGTTGGCTCATGCAGGTGGTTCAGTGGAATCCTGGACAGTCGGACCTGAAGCTTCTCTTAATTGCCTTTGAATACTGAGGTTACAAAACTCTGCACCTGATTGTAGACCCTAGCAGCAAGAGGATAAAGGACAACTTAATGATTAGTAGGGATCTCACCGCTGAGACCCAGCTGATCCCGAGAATGGTGGTCCCGTCCCCCTCTCCTCCTCACTACAGGCTTACTGCACTCCCCACAGTGAGGAGGAGATTGAATGGAGCAACAGCCGCACATGTATAGTACCACATTCATTTTCAATGGGACTGCTGGAGATAGTCGAGTACAAAGAGCTCGTCATTGAAGTAGATGGAAGGGTAGCCTGGCATGTATGGCAAGTAGTCCATGACATCACTGCAGGAGGGAAAAGCAACCCTGCAGTGACGAGAAGAGGGGGAGAGGAGATCCCCATTCTCAGGATTGGTGGGAGTCTCAGTCGTGAGACCACAACCAATCATAAAGTTATCCCCTATCCCTTTAATAAATAATAGCACCAACCTATTCCGCAGCGCTTTAGGTTGTGGGCTAACCCCTTTAATGAGTCAGACATCAGCTCCAGTGGTTTTAAGCTTTTATCTGGGGATTCCAGGCACAATGCAGGTATAGAGAAACAAGATGTATTCCAAGAAGTTGTCAGAATTAGTATAATTATTTTAATTAGGCCTTTTTTAGATAACTTACCCTGTAAATTGAACTTTCTGTGATGTCTTTTAATTAACTGCTCATCTGGTCATTAATGAATGAATAAATTTGAAAAAGCCGTGACATAAGGTGAAGGGGGAGCTAAAGTCACATACAGCAGGGGTGAAGGCGAACGAAACCTCTTTATTAGGGGATTCAGTTTATGTTCATCTGAATGTGTATTCATTTCCACATTTGCAATTCAGATTTGTATAAATAGCTGTTTCAGAATGTTGGGTTATGGTTAATTGAACAGTAGGCTTCTATCAGGGGTTGTCTGTGCAGATTGTGAAAGCTGTTCTGATCCCGTCCAGATAAGGGTGCATACACATGGAGACAGCTAGTCATTCTCGGGCGTGACTCACATCGCATGTACTGTGCAACGTGGGGAAGACCGCACAACTGCATGATCTATTCTTGTGTGCGGCTTGTACAAAAATTGAACATGCTGCGATTTTGCGATGCTGCAAGAGAAAAAACGTACATTGAAATACATTGATTTTCTCACTCGTATGAATACACATTAAGATTATGTTGAGGAGACGGCTTCTACTATACGCAGAACTGATACAACCTCATACACAGTGCAGTAACTTAGGCTGGGTTCACATGGGGCGGATTTGCCACGGAAATTCCATGCGGTATTTTGCCGCGGCAAATACGCATGCGGCCGCTAATCACGGGATTAGCTAGCCATGTGGACGGATTTGCCGAATGCAGCATGTCTATTTTTTTTCAAAGCCGCCGCGGCTTTTTCCGCAGAGGTTCTTCCGGCGGAAATGTTGCGTTTTTTGCTGCGGCCAAACTGCGACATTTCCGTCGGGAATCCGCCCCGTGTGAACCCAGCCTTAAAGGGAACCTGTCATGAGCTTTGAGCCCCATAAACTACATTATGTGTCTTAAAGGTCAAGGAACTTGGTGTCCAAGGAGTGGTGCTTCATACTCACAAGGTGTCCTATTCCAGCTCTGTGTCCTCGTGAAGTTGTCTCACACACCCAGTGTGACTCTTTTCAACCCGCTCTGTGTGCACTCTCCCATAGAGATCAATGAGAGAACGCGCACAGAGCCGGCTGAAAAGAGTCATGCCGGGTGCGTGCGACAGGTTTGTGGGGAACGGGGTGCCTGGTGAGTATGAAACAATCCCTGGGCTCCCCGTCCCTGACTCTTGAGCCCCATAATGTGGTTTATGGGGCTCAAAGGTCAAGACAGGTTCCCTTTAAAGGGGTTTTCCCACTAAGGACATTTATCCTCCATCCACAGTATAGCGAATGAATGTCTGATCCTTGGGTGTCTGATCACTAGGACCCCCCCCCAATGATGCCAAGAATCACGCACACCAAATGCCCCATGTGAATTCAGCTGACCACAACTTCATTGGCCATGTCCCTCTGCCCCCATAAATGAGTGGAGTGTCAGTTAGGCCACCTGCACACGGATGGATTTTTGCTGTGGAATCCACGGCTGACGTCCGCACCACGGAACCTCAACCTGGTCCTGACCTTTAATGGTCTCGATAGCCAATTGCGGTTTCCCCGAGTGGAGAAAAAAATCGCAGCATGCTCCATTTTTGCATGGATTCCACGCGGACGGCTTCCATTGAAGTCAATTAACATTGCAGACAGATCGTGAATTCCGTGTCATTGCCTACAGATAGTTGCGGGGAAAAAAAAAAAAAAAAAAAAAATGTGTACTGCGCATGCCCAATGGCGAGCTGCCCGGTCCATCCGCAGTACAGATGAAGAACAGAAATGACAGGTACGTGCGGACGCCGCTGCTGTCAGGGTTGGATTTCGCTGCAGGCTCTCATATACGGAATCTGGCTCTGCCAATGTGCAGGTGGCCTTATGCATCTGCATCTCTATTCACGGTGATCACAGGGGGCGGTCTCCAGTGATCAGACATTTATCCCTTATAATAAGGGCGGAGAATACATTTCTTTAGTGGAAGAAACTCTTTAAAGTCCTAGAAAAAATATTATATTGCTAAATTGTGGCCATCATATTATATTATATTGTAACAGATTTGTGCTATGATCATGTCCAGGGTTTACATGGTGTCAGTTTAATATAGTCCATATATATATATATATATATATATATATATATATATATATATAGTGCATATATATGTCTAGATACATTCCATATATTTCTGCATGTCAATATTGCAATGCAGCATTCCTTTTCTTTTGGGACACAATGGGGCTTATTTACTTAGGGAAGCATGCTAGTCTAAGTAAAGCCTGCGCAAGGCTGCAAGCAACAAATATAATAAGGGGCACAAGCCCCTTAATGTATTCATCTTGCCTGATGGCATTAGCTTGTGCCAGAGGAAAACTTACATCAGCTACGAGCTGGTATAGGTTTTCTACTATAATGTACGCCAGTTTGTGGTGTACAATATACTAAGAGTAATGGGCTGCGTGTGGCTAATGTACATTAAAACAAGCATTTATGGAGCATTTTGGGAGCGCTCTCATTATAATGCTGCAGTGCTTAAAGGGAGTCTGTCAGCTGGAACATGTTGTCCAAACTGCGGCCAGCGTGTTATAGAGTAGGAGGAGCTGAGCAGATTGATATATAGTTTTATGAGGAAAGATTCAGTATAACTAGTGCTTTATTCATTTATATTTCTGCTCATTCAGGGCTGAACAGTCCAATGGGCGGAGCTATCAGTGATTGACAGCTATCTGTGTATGAACAGTCACAGTCAATCACTGATAGCTCCGCCCATTGGACTGCTCAGCCCTGAATGAGCAGATATATAAATGAATAAAATACAAGTTATACTGAATCTTTCCCCATAAAACTATACATCAATCTGCTCAGCTCCTCCTGCTCTATAACATCATGCCTGCAGGTTGGACAAAATGTTCCAGCTGACAAAATCCCTTTAAATGTCCCAGATTTTGTATTTAAATGTTGGTAAGTGCAGTAGAAAAGGGGTAGGTTACCCATAACCAATTAGGTTCCTACATTCAAAAATCCCCTGGAAATGGTATCCGCTATGCAACAAATTGCTTTGGGCAACTAGTCAGCTTTGCACAGACATGTTTTAATAAATATTCACCATTGTGCATAAAATTGCACTATTTTCCTGTACATACAGCAGTATATTGGTAACGAGAACATTTTTTTTATTTTACCTAATTATGTCTGTTTACTTTCCCACCAGAAATAGATGAAGATCGGACTCCAAACATGTTACAAAAGGTATGTGCAAAACGAATGACCATGTAATCAGAACATATTGGGGCAGATTTACTGTTACAGGTTTGCCAGTTTTTTTTGTGCAAGGGGTGTGGCTTTTCTGTTGCAAGGGGTGTGGCTTCCTGGGAATAGGGTGTGGTCTAAGTTCATCACTGTGCTGCAAAATTGTGCAAACTTTGCACCACAATTGTCACAAAATCTAAGCCACCCAATAGGTAGTATAGAGATAGACTAGACAGTCTGAAGATGCGCCAGCTTTATCATCCACCATCACTGACATAAAACAGGTGCATTTTAAGACAGTCTAAATTTGCACTAATTTGTCTAATTATTAGACAGTATTATTAAATCTGCCCTATTATATGTTGTTGTTAGAACAATTACCAGAACAATTCCTAAAAGTAAGGAAATCAGGACAGAGCTAGACTGAATGTGTAATTTACAACTATGCGTATCCTGGTCTGGTCTCCGTCTTCTTATGAAATCAAAAAACTTTTGACATAAGTCAAAACTGTTTAGTCAGTTCCATGACATATACAATGTAATACTCCAGACAACTGAGTCCCTTTCTCTGAGTTTATTTTTACACAATGGACTTAATTTCTTAAAGACGACACAAAAAGTGAAGATTTCTCATATAGCAGCCCATAAAATCTATCCAGACCTTTCTTTAAATCTATTTATACTGAGCGCTCATTAATTTCTCACTATATTTTAATAGAGGACCGAACTCCATTTTTCTCTACTTACCTGATACCGTGTTTCCCCGAAAATAAGACAGTGTCTTATATAAATTTTTGTTCAAAAAGGTTTTAACTTTTTTACATGTAAAGCTGCCTGGACACTATTTAAATTGACTTTTTAAATTAATTGTTAGCAGGGCTTAATTTTGAAGTAGAGCTTATATTTCAAGCATCCTCAAAAAGCCTGAAAAATCATTTTGCATCCTCACAAATTCTGGAAAATCATGCTATGTCTTATTTTCAGGGTATGTCTTATTTTCAGGGAAACGGGGTAGGATCATAGATCTAAAAGATAACTTTCTAGCTGCTGATTACCACCAGTAGAGGGCGCTTGTTGTATACACTGAACTAAATAATAATAAAGTAGTTAGCTCCTAAGCTCTCTATATAATCTTCATTTTGTGCAAAATATTGCAATACTTATTGTAAGATTCAATTCCTCTCATGCAATAAGTAATTTGTAAAAGCCTTTACTTACCCCATGAACAACGGCAAGACGTCTTATTAGGTCTCCCCACCAGACTAGTCATATGATCATGTGTAAGATAAAATATGTGAAATATTCAGTGATGGCTTGATATCACAGCGTGTATGCGAGGCTCTTGCCTGCTGATTTCTCTACATGGAATGCAAGTGCGTGGAGCGATCTTTATGATGTACCAGATAAAACGGCAGGCTACTAATTTATGTACTTGTGAAAACTAAAATCTGACAGAAGCTTAGAGAATTATTTTTCTGACACTAGAAAAATATAATTAGCATTATGTTTAACCATTTCCAATCCCATTTTGGATTCAGGGTTTCCTAAAAGGCTTCCTCTTTTTGCTGTTATACAACGGTGCCATCTGCTGGCTAAAGCCAGCGTGTGTGTGCCAGAGAGACTCCGACAGCAGAGTGGCTGGCAATAGACGGTAAGAATACCCTGTCGGATGTCTTCTGACTTTGAAGCCATACAAGCTTCAATCAGAATGTAGGAAGACGTCAGACAGTGGATTGGAAAGGGTCAAACATCAACCTGATGAATATCCAGCTTTCTCTTAGTGGTCATGGAACGGATGAAGTTTTGATCATTGGGGGTCTGAATGCTGAGTCTTCACTGATTGCAAGAAGAATGAAGCACTTTGAGTGCTGTGCCTGTTCAGCTCTTTTCGACTTTGCTCATAGCGGTGTGTACATGCTCGATAGAAAGTATATGAGTTTGCACACTGCACGCCTATCACAGCTGAAGGGGCACAGCATTGAGCTGAGCACTTCTGCCCCTCCAGTGTAGTGATCACTGCAGGCGTCAGTAGATGGATCAAGACCTTTGAGCGGAAGAAAACCCACTCCCAGAAATACTTCACAACATACAAACAAGCTCTTTAAAATGTCAAGTCTGCACTCACCGCTGCCAAACAGGACTACTTTTCTACCCTTATAGCTTCCCTGTCTTATAAACACTTTTAAAGGGAACCTGTCATCATCTTTAAGTCCCATAAACTATGTTACGGGGCTCAACAATGCAGGAACAAGTAGTCCCTGGACTTGTGTGTCATACTCACCGGGTGCCCCGTTTCCGCAAAAGTTGGTTTGCTCTTTTCGGATGGCTCCATGTGTGTGCTTTTCTATTCAGATGAATGGAACAGTGTGCGCACAGAGCCATCTGAAAAGAGTAAAGCTGTGTGCGGGGACACAGCATAGGAATGGGGCACCTGGTGTGTATGAAACACACCTTCTTGGACTCCCCATTCCCACATCTTTGAGCTCCATAATGTAGTATTTCAACCTTTACTTCCATGTGTACAGTGTCTTGGAAGTAATAGTTCTTTAAAATTAATAATAGCAATAGTCAACAATGACAGAACAAGGGACATCACTAGCACCAGAGATACAGGGTATATGCCCCAGACCTCTAGCCTTAGGTCCCAAATCCCAGGGTGAGAGATGTTCTCAACTGTATGGTCTCAACTATAGTAGAGCAGGGAGTCTGAGGCTTCCTACTCTACCATGGAATCACACAGGATATGCTTCCCCGATGAGCGCAGCAACTTCCTTGCTCTGGAGCGGACTGAGCTGTGGGGGAGGGGCAAGGGGACATGTACATCCCGGGCTGGTACTGCTTGGCTGAGAAATTCAGTTGTGATTGTACTCTCAATCCCGATCTTAAGCCTCTTTCCCACTTGCATGTCCGAGGTCGCTGCTAAATCTTGCGTTTTCTGGCCCATTCACATGAAATGCCACAGGACGGAATTTCTTCAACCAGCATAAATCCTTCAACTGGCTGAAGGATTTATATCCTTAAATTCATTCCCTAGAAGCCTATGGGAACTATTGCCTGATCATGGCTAAAAGATAGGGCAAGACCTATCTTTTACGGCCATGTCAAAGCATCGAGCGGTGTATTCGACCACCGATGTCCTATCTTCACCAGCTGTACGTTTTTATGCAGCTAATAATTGGCCATCTGAATGAATGCATTAGAATCCAATGCTTCATATGGTTGTGTTTTTTTCCATTGCGGCTAAATTAGCTGTGTAAAAAAACTTGTGTGAAAGCGGCCTTAAGCACACCTGATTGAGTGGGAGAACTAGCCAATAGTGTACATCCCCTGGCTACAAGACACACTCTGAGTGGCTGGGTCTGCCAGCCAATTAGATCAGCTGACAATTAGGGCTGACTACACAATTGATGAATGACATTCCGTCTGCCTCTTTAGTTTAGGTGTGTGTTGCTAGCACCCCGTTCCATCACAGGCGTGTGGTCCCGCACCGTGATGTGATAGGGCTTTGCCTATTCGCACGAGCGAAAAATAATATCTGTAAAAGTACCCCTTAATGTATTGACTGCAGGATCTCCCCTCATCTTCGACAGTTCGGTTGCCATTCCCTTTCCTAACTCCTACACACAGAATTAACCATTTCATAGAAGTGGCTGCACAAGCGCTGTACCTATATTTTCAGGGTGCAACCTGGAAGCTACTACCCTGCATAGAAATTCATTGAAAAACTCAGAAATGAAAACACACAGGATTGGCGAGATGCCACTGTACTGGGATCAAAGTAGGTTTCTGTGAGCGCCCAATCCGTTCCGCCAGAGGTGTAACTTGAAACTTCTGGGCCCCAATGCAAAATTTGTAACAGGGCCCCTAACTAGAATGCTTTATTCATAGTACTGGGCTCCGTATATAGATAAGAAAGGCCTTATGGGCCTGTAAGGATCATGGGCCAGATGCAACTGAATCCCCTATAGTTACGCCCTTGCTTTCCGCCCCAGGTTCTGCCTGTTGCTTAAAATGGTATTCGAGCAGAATTCTGGATGGTACCATAGGCTTTCATTAGTCCAATAGAGACCAAGGTGCAAACTTTGGGTTTTGTTTCAGTGTGTTTATGTTTCTCTACGTGATTCTGTCCTGCACAAATGACGAAAATGAACAGAAAACTACTGAACAAAGACCAAAGCTGCAAGCCGTTTGAACTGAACTTCATCAATACCCCTACATGTAGTGTGTAACAATGTGGTGGTGGTGTGGCTCAGTGGTTAGCACTGTTGCCTTGCAGTGCTAGGGTCCTAGTTTCAAATCTGACCAAGGACAACATGTGCATGGGGCATGTATATTCTTCCTGTGTTTCATAATAATCACCCTTATTTATATAGACCTTTACATCATTTGATAATTTCTGTCCCCATTGGGGCTCATAATCTATATTCATCTGTTAGTATATTTTTCGAAACTCGCAAACACACAGGGAGAACATACAAACTCCATACAGAGGTTGTCCTTGGTCAGATTTGAACCTAGGGCTATAGTACTGCAAGGCAACACTGCTAACTGCTGAGCCGCCATCATCTTCTGCAGGACAAACCTCCCAAAGTTTGGGTTCACTCTGAAACCATTGGCAATGTTTGACCCGAAGCAAGGTTTAACTGGTTCACTTTGCTCAACACTACTTACTGTACTTGTCTTCATCTTATGAATGTATTTTTACCCTTCCTTTTTATATGTACAGCACCCTGGAATTAAAGGGGTTGCACTAAGATGGCATCTCCTGCACATGTGCCCTTTTAGGGCATATGAATGCCATAGAGCATGGTTGCCCGCTCTTGGAATCTCCTATGGTGTACAAGAAAGGAAAGCTACTCATGCGAATTCTGTAATACTACATTTGCCCTGAAACAGCCACTTCAGGGAAAATGTCTGGTTGTCCGCAGCTTCTCCTCAGCTGAATCAGCTGTTTGCGAGAGCAGCTGATCGCCCTGAGGCGTGTATTCCCAAAGGAGTTGTGCATCTTGGCACAACCACTTTAATGATGCTTTAAAAATACTGTATATATTCGAGTATTAGCCGACCTGAGTATAAGTCAAGTCAATAGGTTTCACCACAAAAAATTGGTAAAACTTATTGACTCGAGTATAAGCCGAGCTATATTCGAGTATATACTAGGTAAAAAAAAACAGCAATACTTACCTCTTAGCCGGCGTCTATGTCCCTGGCGCGATGCTGTCCCCGGCGGTGCGGCATGCTGCTTCAGTCTTCTCCCCGGCTTGGTTTTGAAATCCCAGCTGTGTGAGGAAGTGCTGTGATTGTATCGAGCGCTGGCCAATCACAGCCAGCGCTCGTTAAAGCAATCACAGCCATTTAGAATGACATCACTGAATGGCTGTGATTGGTTTATCGAGCGCCGGCAGTGATTGGACAGCACTTGATCCAATCACAGCGCTGACAGCGGGGATTTCACAACCAAGCCAGGGAAATAACAGCAGGGAGAAGACTGAAGCAGTTTGCTGCACCGCCGGAGACAGCATCGCACCGGGGACACAGACGCCGGCTGAGAGGTGAGTATTCAGGTGTGTTTTTTTTTTTACCTCACTCGAGTATAAGCCAAAGAGGGCTTTTTCAGCACATTTTTTTGTGCTGAAAAACTTAGTTTATACTAGAATATATACGGTAAGTGATAATGTCAAAAATGTCAATGTCAGAGAAGTTTTCTAAAAGTTTAGCTACCCTTTGAGAAGCCTCTGGGCCTCTTATCTCAGTTTGTACCATCCTGCTTTTGTATTCTGGTACAGATACAGCTAAACCTTGGTTTTGAAAGATACATAGGAGATTAAAAAGAGAAAATCCATAATATTCGTTAAATTTCTCATGTGGCCGGGGCCCATCTGCTGGCTGATTCAATATTCTACGCACCTTTGGTAATGAAGGATAAAAGCAAATTAGATGAAGTCCTGAAATGACAAAACAGTTTAACCAATCAGTTCAAGTGAAGGTAAAAATAGCGCAATAATATAATATTATATGCATCAAATTGATAATACAGTTATCTGCAACAAAGTTATGAATTTTATCTCAAAGCTAAACACATGCAGGCTACACCTCAGTGCTTTCTGTCATGGTCGCTGCTATAATCACTGTGCAATCCCATTTCATTATTTTATAATGGGATGAGATACCAGCTCATGACATTCCATATAGAAGTAACATGAAGCTCCGAGGCCCAATGCAAAATCTGCAATAGGGCCCTCTACCTGTAACATAACCCAGACAATAAGCCATTCAGTGCTGCAGGAGTGCAATATACATGATCCAAACGCATACTACACATAAGACACAGACATATAACATTATGGAGGAGCCCCACTAACTCTGGGCCACTACAGTTGTATGCACAAGGGGCATGAGTTCTACATGAGTTCTGCCTGCGTCCAAGATGGACGGAACTTGTACCGAAAAAGAAACCATTCATTTGAATGGGTTTATTTACATATAGGATTTTTAACCCAGACCGATAGTCTGAGTTTGAAAAATCACTGCATGTCCTATTATGGCCCAATGATATTGGGTGATATCACAACATGTAGTGTCCTGCACATCCAAAAGGACGTGTGCTGCCTGATGCAAGTTGGGCCCAAGAATCTCGAGCGCAACTCGCTCTTGAGTGTGTGAATATGGCATAAGAAACGGAGTTCTTGTTACAATAAGGTTAATTTGTAGCGGTAATATGGAGTTTTTCCATTTTACTGGATTAAAAATGATCCCGAGGCAGGCTTCTGATTGTCTGTTTTGGACTCTTTGTGCATCCAAGAATGGGGCGAATGAAGTTACATGAGCCAAAGTGTTCACCACCCTCCGAGTTAGAGTCAGAAACTTCTGCGTACTATTAGGCTGGCACGGACATTGCTGTTGTTAATGGTTCAATGGAACGACCTCGTCATCATAGAACATGTACCGATACCTTTGTAGACCCCAAGTTACCAGATGATCAAGACAGCCATTGGGCGAGCAGTTTTCCCGCCACCAAAAAGAGAGACGCAAATACATCGGTTCAATGTTGGAGCTGTACCGCACTTCTAACGAGCGGTAACACAACACTAAGCATAGAAAAAGTAGGGGCGTAAATGAACAAAATAGAAGAAATACTGAATATTTCTCCATAAAGCTATGTATCAGACTGTTCAGTTCCTCCTGCCTGTAGATGAGGCACCATGTTTAAAGGGAACCTATCACATCCCCACAGCAACATAAACTACGTTGACAGGAAGCTAGGTGAAGCGTTTTTCATATTCCCTGCTTCCGTGATCCAAGGCTGTTGCTCGGTGAAGATTACTCGGTGCACGAAAATCTAGTCAGATTTTCCAGGGCCGCGCAATCTCCTCAAAGTAACAGTGTTGGATCGCGCGCGGGGGGGGGGGGGGGGTAAGTATAAAAAATACGACTTCCTGTCACCTCCCCTAACAGCACCATAACTTAGTTTATGGTGCAATGGTGACATGACAAGTTCCCTTTAATGCAACAGGTTCCCTTTCAAGGGGTTACTCATAATTAGAAAAAGAGGGTGTGTGTTTTTTTTTATCTAGAAACAGCGCCATGTCAGTCCTCAGGCTTTGTCTGGTATTACAGTTTATCCCCAATCACTTGAATATGTATGAGCTGCAATACCAGACATATGTGGTGCCGTTTTAGAAAAAACAAAGTAGACCCTCTTTTTCTAGCCCCTCTAAGACCAGGGAGCCTTGGAAGATTGCATTGATTCTTAAAGGAGTTGTTTAATATATTAATCATCTCAGAAACCTTTATTTCTGTGTACAGACGTATGTGACTCATCATTTGTTTTTTGGCTTAAAGAATGCCTTGTGTTTAAGTTTCAATGGATCAGTAGAAGTGTGGAGAATAGGACAGCTTAAGCTCGTGTCCTGGTTTGAATACAGCCAGCATGTGCAAATATTGATTAGTACATTTCTTGGCAATAACAACTGAATCCATTCAGGAAAAGACATAATGATTAATTCGTACACCATTCACAATGTCAAATTGTTATCTGACAACCTGCTTACCTCTTTGTCTCCTACAGTCTACTTTATCTATGTCCCCTCATCAGAGGAAAAAAGTGTCACGCACAACACCCACCATGAAAGGTACCGGATGACTGATCAAGGCTTTTATGTGTCTGTGTGTTTAATATTTATGTGTCCTATCATTTATCTTTTACCTATGGACATGATCATATATGAATCTATTAATGGAGATTTTTGGTTTAAAAACCACATTTTCCAATACCCTACTAGCAGAGGCGTAACTTGAAGCTCCTGGGCCCCGATGCAAAACCTGGAACGGGGCCCCCAACTATAATGCTTTACTCATAGTACTGGGTTCCCTATATGGAGAAGAGAGGCCTTATGGGCCCCCCAAGGCTCCTGGGCCCAGGTGCAACCACATCCTCTATAGTTACGCCCCTGCCTACTAGGGAATACTAGATAAGAGAGAGGGTCTCCTATTCAGTCATTTCTCATTCTAGAAGACCCATTACATCTATGTGTCATATCGACAGTAAGGAAGAATGGCAACTATATAACTCTTCATTTCCCATGGGGTGGCCTTGCAAGAAAATTGTACATATGCTGCTGGCTTCCCCCAGGAGAATGTTTCTAGTCTCAGCAGTGGGACATCTTAGTGATTGCATATCTTTGGGGATAAAAAAAAAAGGTATTGCCAAATTCTAACAAACTCCTTATAAAATTATTCCCATAACATAAAATGATGCGGCTACGATATGACATCAATTTCTCATTATTGGTGGTCTGATTGCTGGGACCTCCATGGACCCTAAGATTAGAGGGGCTTCAGCTGTTTTAATGCGTATGGCCCTTCACTCTCATGACTGGTGGGTATCCAACTGTCAAGATTAGTTAGTGATGACGTATTCTAGTGATATCCCTTGATGGAAATAACCGTTTAAGCATTGCATTTTCTTTCAATTAATGTCATACAAGACTAGAATGAGAATTGAATTTTTACCTACAGTGCAAAGCAAAGCAATGTTCCCATCCAGCTGGCTAGCTTTGTCAAATAAGGCCAGTATCACAAACTCCAGAGAGGATGCAATAAAGTACTGAACTATTGTGTTACAGCAGTGGAAAGTCTGTATTATGATGATTGGAAACTAGTTATTGTACAATTGTGCTTGGGCAGCCTCATGTGACATGAAGTCTAATGTTTTGTACAGCGGTATAATAATAAGTTTATATAGTGACAACATATTTTGCATCACTAATTAGACATTACATACAGTATTAAATCAATGGACAATTTGAACAATAGCAGCGAGGACTCTGCTCAAGAGCTTGCAGTCTATGAGGAAATAGGGAGACACAAGAGGTACAAGTGTTTGTTCTGTGCAATAGTCTAGCCATGTTTTAGATAAATAGGATATATAGATAAGTCCTCATTCACACAAGCGGGTGCGATCTCACGTGGGCAATTATTGCAGTAGAGAAGAATAGCTGCGATCTAATTCCGAAATTAGTGTTTTCTCGTCTATTAACATGAGCGTATCGCGTGAAGAATATGCCGCAGCACGGAATTCCGTCAGTCAGCAGAATGGCTACTATTAGCTTTAATAGCTAAAATAGAGCCAGCTGTCTTCTTTTCCTGGCGTTGGACGCAGGTAAACTCCCTCTCCCTTTTTTTTTCAGCTCCCATGGGAGTCTCCAGCATTTTCCGTCAATAGATAGGTCAAGACCTATCTTTTGACGCTGCGAGACAAATCGGTGACTGAAAACAGTCAGCAATTGGACGATTTTACAGCGTAATTTTTTCACGCACACGAAAATCGCCCGTGTGAATGAATGCATTGGAATCCAGTGCTTCACATAGTATGTTAGGCTGAAGGGAGACAATGTCCATGCAGTTCAACCTGTATCCACTAGGATTCAGAGGAAGGCAAAAAAAAACCCCAATAAGGCAGAAGTCAATTAGCCCTAGACTAAAATACAACAAATGTGTTAATAAGAAATGCGAGTCTCTTAATATGTTTGGTGCATGTCTGACCAGTCGACTATGAACTAATGAACAGTAGATTTCCACCACATTTTATATCAGTTTCCGAACTTAAAGAGGTTGTCAAGTTGTAAACTATTAATGGCCTCTCCTCAGAACAGGCCATCAGTGGTAAATTAGCAGGGGTCCATTGCTCTGAAGAAGCTGTTCGCACTCATGCTTATTTTTGTAGGAAGCCGACCGCTCCATTCCCAATGCAGTGGGCAAGTTTGGTGTTATAGGCAAAGTTCCCATCCATTTCAATGTGAACTTTGACTGTAATACCAAGCCTGGCCACTGCAATAAGAACAGAGCTGTCTGCTTCCTGCAGAAATCAGGTCCATGCACAATCTCATCACTCCAGAGAACAGCTAATTGGTGGGGGTTCCTGGTGACGAAACCCTTCTCATCTTCTGTTTATGACTTATCCTGTAAATAAACCATCATTAGTTTTCTACTGGGCAACCCATTTAAAGATCATAAATTCAATAAGCTGCGGGAAGTCCTTCCTGCGGAAGCGTCAAGCAGAACACAGATATGACAAAAAGCACCCCATATTTCCGGAAGTATGACTTTTGAGACTTTTTAATGCCAGATTTCTGTTGCAACTACTTCAATTCTGAAAAGAAATTGATATTGGATTTAAAGCATAAGCTGTCTTGGAGCAATGTGCCGAGTAGTATGTAATTAGGAGCAGTAATTTCCAGGCGCAGCATTTTATATAGTAATTATTTCATTCAATGTCTTAGGAAGAGGTAACATGGAGCTGAATGTAGCCCAGAAAGGATTATACTGGGTTGATGAGTCACACAATGAGAATTAATTGTTACGGTTCTTTCTCAGAGTTCTGTAGTATCAATAGCTAGTGACTGGCTTGATAAAGCAAACTTGTAACATAGTAACCTAGTATATTAGGCTGAATGAAGACAATGTCCATCTAGTTCAGCCTGTTTCACCCCCCCCCCCCTCTTCCTTTGCTTGTTGATCCAGAGGAAGGCAAAAAAAAACAAAAAACAATCCAATTGTAAATTGAAATTGTGGAACTATATGACTGTTATTTGCTCTCATCTGTTCTTACAATAGAAAATGACATCGTTCATTAAAACATTTATTTCAGATTTTCCAACAGTGATGGGGCATTCTGGCTAAGGATGCAAACATTCTCATCTTTTCTCATATATTCTCATCTGCACAAGGAAAGACTAGAAGCAATGGGATGAAACTGAAAGGGAGGAGACACAGATTGGGTATTAGAAAAAAAAAGTCTGACAGTGAGGGTGATCAATGAGTGGAACAGGTTACCATGGGAGGTGGTGAGCTCTCCTTCAATGGAAGTCTTCAAACAAAGGCTGGACAAATATCTGTCTGGGATGATTTAGTAAACCCTGCACTCTGCAAGGGGTTGGACCCGATGACCCTGGAGGTCCATTCCAACTCTACCATTCTAGGATTCTATGAAAAAGTGGAAATAGTAGTGAAATTGGTACAAAATATTCCTGTAAGGTCATTGTTGTGTTCAGTGGTAGTCCTTGGTATTAGAGTGATCAACTAATATTTCTAATCAAGTCAGGTATACATATACAGAGCCTATCAAACTTTTTAGCAAATTAGCCTTACCTTTGCACATCAGTCCTTCTACTTTTGCCCTTACATTGAAAGGGATTCGGTAGGAAAAGTGGCTCAACCCACATAGCATAGATTAGTTATGGATATGATACCCAAACACATAGTGGTCCGACTGAAAGCTCACTTTAAATTAGACATTAAATACAAATTTATGGCATAAAGGTCATTGCCTCACCACTATTCCAGTATTTACATGGAGGTGCAATAGCTTATGTTGTCCACATTGACAACCTAACAGTAGCGTCTGATCGCTGCCATATAATATTACATAGCTGTGAATGAATTATCACCATGCCATGGTCACATGATCTGACATCTTTATGTATGATATAAAATTGTACTACATCTATAAAATGATACTTTATTACTGATAGCTCATTGGACCTCCATCAGCCTTCAGAATCACAGCAATTCATTGTGGCGTCTATCCTCAAGTATCAGATGTTCAAGGAAGGGCCAAAAACATTCCCTACACCATTAGTTGATCTCCACAGCCTAAGCTGTTGACACCTGACAGGAATGGTCATTGATTCATGCTGCTTGCACCAATTTACGACCCTCCTATCAGCATGGTGTAACAGAAATCTGGATTTATATAACCAGGTGTTTTTCCACTGTTTAGTGATTTAATTTTTGCACTTTTTTGGCAACTGGAGTCTTGTCTTTCTGCATCACGTAGATAGCACTGGCACCCAAACTGGTTGTTTGATGTTATAGCCCATCCATGCTACGGAATGAAGAGTTGTGCATTCGGGCACCTTAGTTGGAGCACCAGAGTTGCATTCGACTGTAATCTGCCTGTTTGGCAGAACAATTCTTGCCAACTTTGTCTGACGTCTTTCATTGATGAGTTATGTCCACAGTATATCCTCTCGCTGAATGTTTCCCCTCCCCATCACGCGATTGTTGATATACTGTTGACTCCGACTAGTTTGGCAGTTTTTGGTATATTGGTCCAAGCTAGTCTAGTACCATTACCTATTGGAAGTTGCTCAGATCAAACAGCATTTGGAGTGTTTTACTATTGCCGGAAACCCATTAAAATCTATGTTTTATTGAGAGATCTTTAGGCCCCCTGCACAAGGGCGGGATTTCCTGCCCGTGGCCGCTGCCATAGGATTGCATTAAAAAACGCAATCCTAGGTAGATGGCCGCAATTTGTCCACGTGAAATCACACGCGGTAAACAAATCGCGGCATGCTCTATTTCTGTGCGGGTCTCGCAGCGGGATCCGACCCGGCCGTCTGCAGGCAGTCTTACTAGAATATTTTTTGCCATCAATATTGACATCATACTTCAGCAACAATAGGGAATGGAGCTTGAAGTCTACATTTGGTGCCCTGTGGTAAAGCATTATGATTAGAGATGAGCGAACTTTCTCGTTTTGGGCGTTTTTGCACTTGAGCACCGCTTTTTCCGAGTAACTGACTACTCGGACGAAAAGATTCGGGGGGGCAGCAGTGGGGAACAGGGGGGAGCTCTCTCTCCCCCTCCCCCCACTCCCCTCTGCAACCCCCCGCTCACCCCCGGCGCCCCCCGAATCTTTTCGAGTGCAAAATCGCCCGAAACGAGTACGTTCGCTCATCTCTAATTATGTAGATTGAGACCGTTTTAAAGGGACTTGGGTAATTTTTTTGCCAAATTCTAAGTAATATAACCCATTTATAAAAGATATGTTTGGTGAATTTGTTTTAAAGCCTAAATTGTTTAAATAAGTACTTTGTGTTTCAGAATGAAGTGCAATTATTTCTGAGTGCATTTGGTCTGTGAGGAGCTCAATACGTTAAAAAACTCCGAAATTAGGTTCTGTTAAATTGCTTGATGCAATTTTGTAACTTCCAAATCCTCATTTGATTCTCCAGGTCCATTACACAGTGAATGAGTCACCTCTCATCACATGGGGAGAAAGCTCAGATATAGAAATACAAAACCGAAAAATGCCAAGTCCTGGATCTTTAAATCTTAACAAATAGATGATAGCTGTTCATTTATCACTAGTGCCCGCAGAAGCCATTAGGACATCATCTTCTTTTTCATTGTGGAATTCAATATCCTTTCTAGCTTTTGTGATGTATGAAAGATTCCAGGGCTAAAAGTTTTCCACTAGTACCAATTTTAATTTGACTTTTGTCCTTTAAGGGCAATGGTGTTCAAAATACATGTTAGGCCATCATTAGACAAGAGCATTTCCAAAGCAGGATGGAGTAACTCACCTAAGGGTCTGGCATCAGTTCTCATGCAAGGTCATCGCTCTATTTTGCCAGACTGCTCACCCACCAGTCTGGCAAATCATATCCCATTTGTCATATATAAGGATGTACTTATAACAATAAATCAACATTATATCCAAATGGCCTATAGCCCTGACATTGTAATGCATTGGACTATGAAGCTGCGGCACTGCTATCAGTCACATTTGACTTAACAGTTGTGTCAGGATCAGTGGATATGGAGCTGCTGTGCCACGGATTATTTTGACTTTGGGCTAAATCCAGAAGTGATACCTGAGGAACCCCAGTCTTCATTCTTTCATCCCACCAGTCAGGATCTGGGCTTTGCTGTGCGGTCCCCAGGCCATTCCACTAGCAGTGGTCTCAGGTATGTTGCAGCTGATGATACAATAGACCAAGACACAGTACCTGTGAACAGAGGCAAAAGCCTGGGAAATCTGGATCAGGGGATACAGCACAAAGTCAGAAGGAGGGACAGTCCAGAGATTAGGGCACACACAACAGGTTCAGCATGGTACAGACTCAGAGAATGGTGAATCCAACCATCTGAGACCAGGAGTGGAGAATAGTGACTACAACTAGCTGAGATCAGGAGTGGAGAATGGTGCATCCAACCATCCGAGATCAGGAGTGGAGAATAGTGAATACAACAAGCCGAGATCAGAAGTGGAGAATGGTAAATACAACAAGCTGAGATCAGGAGTGGAGAATAGGAAATACAACTAGCTGAGATCAGAAGTGGAGAATAGTGAATACAACTAGCTGAGATCAGGAGTGGAGAATGGTAAATCCAACCATCCAAGATCAGAAGTGGAGAATGGTAAATACAACAAGCTGATATCAGGAGTGGAGAATAGTAAATACAACTAGCTGAGCTCAGAAGTGGAGAATAGTGAATACAACTAGCTGAGATCAGGAGTGGAGAATAGTAAATACAACTAGCTGAGATCAGGAGTGGAGAATGGTAAATCCAACCATCCGAGATCAGGAGTGGAGAATGGTGAATCCAACCATCCGAGATCTGGAGTGGAGAATAGTGAATACAACTAGCTGAGATTAGGAGTGGAGAATAGTTAATACAACAAGCCGAGATCAAGAGTGGAGAATGCAGAGTAGTCAAGAAAGTCAGAGTCAGAAACCAAGAAGTTAGCACAAACGAACAGCACCTAAAGCTGGACTAGAAGAGACCAAAAGCTTAGGTAATTTCCCCAGGGAGATGGTGCCTAATGTAACCAGAAGTGCTTCGTGATTGGCAGGGGACAAAACAGCAGGGTGCACACTGCTCCTTTAAGACCGCAGGCATGTGTGCACCTGCCCTTCGGGCAGCAGAGTGGGTCAGGCAGGAGGCTGAAACAAGATGTCTGCCGCAGACACAGGGAGATCACATGCCGTGACTGCCAGCACAGAAAGATGAGCTGGTTGTAAAAAGTTGACTGCACTTTGCTTGCAATGTAAAAGATTCCTTGAAGTTAACCAGTTGATAAGCCACAGGTCATATCAAACATTGACCCTTGGGCTATTACAACCATACGCTCATTGCGTGGCACAAACTTTACAGAGTTAACATTCTGTTTGCCTTATATCTACTATCCAGAAAAACTAATTTCCCCTGACAGAACTGATTCTAATAGGGTGCATGGCCCCATTTCTTCACAGTGCATTACTAAGTAAGCAGATTGGGAGGAGGGGGTCGTTTTAGCTCCATTCAAGTTTTATGGTTATAGTGAGAGGTTGACATATTGCTTGTGAACGTTACCCTTATCGGTTTGCAGCAGTACCGGTGCAGATTACTAAAGGAAGTTCCATTAGCATAGACTGTTTGCGTGAAACGGAAAAGTTGGCTAAATTGTTGCACTTGAGTTTATCAACTACATGCCATTCTAAAGGGCTAATTACTCTTTATTACCTGAATGTATATTATATTTATATTAGATCTTTGTGCTAAATGGAAACATACACAGAAACCATATCTGATTATGAGATAATGTACATATAACTGCTAGACAAACAAGATAACACTTCTGCATAATGTAAGTTGCTATGATACATGCATTAAAAGGCAAGTGGTAATTTCTTCCCAGTTCTATGAAATTGCGAATGAATATTTAACGATTGCTTCTTCTGGTAAGATCTAAAGCACATTGTTGCAACTAGTGTATCTTTCCCCAGTTAATTCCGAGAGCTGATCAAATTGTAATGTCGTCCATTACACCTGTATACCACCCACACATAAACAAGACATGATGGTGTCTGATGTACTTTACTATAGCAGATTAGAGCATGCTCTTCCACCCACGGATAGGCATCAAGTCTACGCTCTCCGAGAGTTATTCTCACATCACAGACGCGCGTCAGGAGTTTACACATCTTCATGTAGCAACCAGCTTAATGAGCCATTGCCGGTCTAATGTATATTACCCTCATTATTTAGATAAAATCTGCTTTGGATTATTTCCACTCACCTATCATGTAATGCTTGACTGCACTGCAGTATTGAAATGCAATCATTTACATAATCCTATTATCGCCTGGAATAGTAATATAGTGACAATCATCATTTAGTATATTCACAGGTCTGTTCTCAATCAATACTTTGCCGTAGGTTCACCAGCCTAACCCTATTGCAATTCTAAAATAAGGGACCAGCGGCAATGTAGCCGGCGGCAGTGGATGGCACGCTGCTTTGCCGCATGTGGATTGATTGTTCATTTAGCACAGCTAAAAGTGTTCAAGTTGTGCGCACTGTATGCCGTTCTCTGAGAATCAATTTTGTAGCACTTCAATTTAAAAGTACAGAAAAAAAAAATGGAGACATAAAATGCTTCAGCCGTTCAGTATCTGATGCAAGGATTAACCTCCTTCTTTTTTTCCATTTTCGTTTTTTCCTTCCCCTTTTAAAAAATCGTAACTCCTTTATTTATTCATTAACGTCGCTGTATGAGGGCTTGTTTTTTGCGGGATGAGTTGTATTTTTCAATGGTGCTATTTAATGTACCATATAATGTACTGAAAAACTTTTTAAAAACTCTAAGTGGAGTGAAATGAAAAAAAACTACATACCGCCATTTTTCAGTGCGTCTTGATTCTACGGCGCACAAACTGCAACAAATATGAAATGATAACTTTATTCTACGGGTCAGTCCGATTACTACGATACCAAACTTATATCGTTTTGTTTTGGGTTTTTTGCTGTACTACTTTTATTTTTTTTTCAAAGACATTTAATTTTTTTTAAATTATTTTCTGCACGCAATATTTTTTCGTCAATGTAGTTTTTTGTGGGATGTCCCTTAGTTTACGTTAGTATCAATAGAGAATACGTACGTCTTTTTGACCGCTTTTTATTCCATTTTTTTCTGGGAGGCAGGGTGACTGAAAAAGTGCATTTCTGGTGTGTGGGTGGGGGGGGGGGGGGGGTTTGGACGACGTTCACCGTGCAGGGTAAATAATGCGCTACTTTGATAGATCAGACATTTGCGGATGCGGCGATACCAAATATGTATTGTTCTTTTAGGATTTAGATTTTGTTATTATAGTTAATGGCAAAAGGGGGTGATTTAAACTTTTATTTATTTTTTTTGGCTTTTTTACAATTAATAAAACTTTATTGATCTTATTTTTACTTTCTTTTTAGCCTTTTACTTTCTTTTTAGCCCCTCTTGGGGACCACAACTATTGATGCTTTCATCTCTCCTGCAGTATGACGTAATGCAATAGCATTACGTCATACTGCGGTTTGACAATAGTCTATCAAGCAACCCCATGGGAATGGCTTGATAGGCAGTCTGCTAAGACAGCCCTGGGGCCTTTCAGAAGGAGCCTGGCTGCCATGACACCTGTACATCTCCCTGCGATGTCATGCGGGGGGGGGGGGGCATACGGGACCCCTGAACATGGTTCGGCGCATTTAAAAGGTTAATAGCCGAAATCGGTCGCACGGCCGATTGCAGTAATTGTCCGCAGGTGTCAGCTGTAATTAACAGCTGACGCCTGTGCTGTATGAAGAGAGGTCAGGCCACAATCTCTCTTCATACATATCATGACCCTGCAGGATGTAAATGTACGTCCTGGAGCGAGAAGGGGTTAAAGGGGTTGCCTGGTTGTAAACTATCAAAGGCCTATTCCCAGTATAAAGCATCACTAGTGGATGCGCTTGTGCGCCTAAGCACTGAGCTGTATTATGCAGGAAACAGATAGCTCCATTCTTACTGCAATGGCCAGGCTTGGTATTGCAAGCAAAGTTCCCATGCATTTTAATGGAAACATGGTCTGCAATACCTAGCCAGACCACTACAGTGAGAACAAAGTTGCCTGCTTTCTGTAGAATTCAGTTCAGTACACGACTGCACCAGCTTGGCAAACAGCTGATGGGCAAGGGCCCTAGGGCCCTGGGCAATCTACAAGTAATGACATTGGGGGGGTAACGGGCTGAATTGGATGGACATAAGTCTTTTATCAGCATTACATACTATGTTGCTCTGACTAAGGCTTTATTCACACAAACATTTTATCACAGCTATTTTGCCACGATAACATGTCGGCCGAAAATTGCGACCATCTGGAGCATTGGATTGCATTTGCTCAGATGGGCGATTCTCCGGCACACAAAATCGGCAGGCCAGGAAAGATAGAACTGAGTTCTTGTCCTATCTTTCGGCTGTGATCAGCCTGCTGCTGCCATAGAAGGAGTGAGTGAGAGGGGGAGGGACTTTAGCAGCGGCTCACAGTGCTGAAATTCCTCCCACCTCCCTCCCTTTGCCTGCAGCTCCCATAGGCTTATATGGGAGCTTCTATTGCTGCGATTAGCCACCAAAGGCAGGGAGAGAAAGTTTAGCAACTCTCTCTTCCCGCCAGCAGAATTTCGGGTTGCAGCGCATACACAACACACCCGGACGTGTGAATGGGCAAGAATACATGAGATTTAGCAGTGACTTAGTCGTGGATTTCTCTCGTTCATTTAATTTTTTTCCATGATGCGGGCGTCCGATAATCACAACACCCGTGTGCAAGAGCCCTTACCCTGAGGATAGGCCATCAATAGTTTTCCTATTGACAACCCCTTTAATTAAACAGCATCTATAATTATACATAAGTTCTGCCCACATCTGGGGGAAACCAATGATGCCTATTAGAGATGAGCGAGCATACTCGTCCGAGCTTGATGCTCGTTCGAGTATTAGGGTGCTCGAGATGCTCGTTACTCGAGACGAGCACCACGCGGTACTCGTCTCGATTAAACGAGCACTGACCATTGAATTCAATGGAGCCGGCAATACAGCCGGCTCCATTAAAAGCAATGGGCTGCCGGCGAGCGCGGGATGATTTGTTGGGAAGGGCTTAAATATATAAGCCCTTCCCTGCAATTCATCCAGAAATGTGTAAAAATAAAAAAAATATATACTCACCTTGTCCCGGCAGAACGATGTTAGCCCATTGAATTCAATGGAGCCGGCAATACAGCCGGCTCCATTGAAAGCAATCTGATTGGTCCCGCTGAGACAATGAGAGGCAGCAGTCACTAACCCATTCATAAAATCATGAATGGGTGTGTGAGTGAGATCTGCGTCTGATTGGTCAGGCTGTGACCAATCAGAGGCAGCTCATTCAGCAGGCGGGGATTTTAAATCCCCGGCTGCTGAATACTACTCACAGCTGTTTAGAGCAGTTCAGGAGGACTGCCGCCAGCCGCGCTGAACTCCGTCTGCCGGGACCAGGTGAGTATATATATTTTTTTTATTTTTACACATTTCTGGATGAATTGCAGGGAAGGGCTTATATATTTAAGCCCTTCCCGACAATTCATCCCGCGATCACCGGCAGACCATTGCTTTCAATGGAGCCGGCTGTATTGCTGGCTCCATTGAATTCAATGGGCTAACATCGTTCTGCCGGGACAAGGTGAGTATATATTTTTTATTTTTACACATTTCTGGATGAATTGCAGGGAAGGGCTTATATATTTAAGCCCTTCCCGACAATTCATCCCGCGATCGCCGGCAGCCCATTGCTTTCAATGGAGCCGGCTGTATTGCCGGCTCCATTGAATTCAATGGGCTAACATCGTTCTTCTCTGCCACAGCTGTTACAGCTGTGGCAGAGGAGAACGATCTTTATGCTGACAGTGCGGGGGGGGGGGTCCTCACTCTTGCCACTATTGTGGCTTAATAGTGGGACCTGGGAACTTGAGATGCAGCCCAACATGTAGCCCCTCGCCTGCCCTATCCGTTTCTGTGTCATTCCCATCACTTTCTTGAATTTCCCAGGTTTTCACAAATGAAAACCTTAGCGAGCATCAGCAATATACAAAAATGCTCGAGTCACCCATTGACTTCAATGGGATTCGTGACTCGAAACGAACTCTCGAGCATCACTGAAAGTTCGACTCGAGTAATGAGCACTCGAGCATTTTGGTCCTCACTCATCTCTAATGCCTATCTTTATTATCCAGTAATGAGGTCCATCACGTTCTGCTTAGATGTCCATCATCATCTTGATTGGAGAAATAGTGTTTCGTGTAGCATTATTTTTTCAATCAAATATGCCAAAATCTGCAGTGGAGGCTAAAGTGCAGATGTGATCAGAGCCAATGAGTATCAAAATAATTTCTAATTGTGAAATTGCAGTATTTCAATTAGCATAAACTATATGGGGGTAGGAGTGCAATTTGTCTTGTAAGGAGTGCTGAATCCCCTGCCTTCCTTGCCAGTGCTGCACAGATGAAAGTGATAAACTCAGTGGAATTAGTAGAAACGTCTTCACAAAGAGCTCCATATGGATGAACAGAACTCATACCACTTAGAATTTATATTAACACAACACAATCCTCTGCCATTAAGTCTGCTAATTTACATGTTTCTCTGAATGGCATTGCAATTAGCACTGAGGGCGTAATATGGGTGAGGCTGATGGTGATGGAGCATTGAGGCTGGCATTGCGAGGACAATATGGCTGGTGTTAAGGCTTATTTACTAATACAGTACTGTCTAAAAGGTAGACAGTGCAATCTTAGACTAGACGGTCTTAAAATGCACCAGATTTATCATTGAATAATACATCTGTTGAATTGTAAGACTGTCTAGTGTAAGTTTTTGCCAAAAAAATTGTGCCACAATTTTGTCACAATTCACTACAATTTGGGGCAAATTTTGGCACAATTTTGGTCATACCCCCTCTTTACAAAGGAATGCCCGTTTGTTGGTTACAGCAAAAAAGTTTCCTAAGTGCTTAAAACACATAGTAAAGGTGGCACAAAGCATGTTTGTTAGAGTTCTGGTACAATTTTCACCAGAAAACTGTCAAATTTTCAATAGTACATAAGGCCCACTGTGTCTGTTGTATAGAGTAATGTATAGCTCACACTGTATTAGGCTATGGCTGATACTGTAGGAAAGACATTATAGTTGGCAATGTAATACACACCTGAACTGGTTGCTTAGTACAACAATTGGTACCAGTTATTCAATCAGTGATTGCTAGGAAATTTCCTTCCATGGCAGGTGAGGCTGAAATTACAGGGAATAAAGTCCCCGTTACTAATAAGTAAGAATATCAGAAATCACCTAGGCTTTTTGTGACTAGTCGCCTTCTATAGTCATATGGTAGTACTATTTGGTAACGTCTCTATTCTGATCATTTACATGGGATAAAGTATTTACCACTACAGTATATGACAAAAGTGATTCCCTTCCATACTCGCTATAATCAATCTGTACACCTCTGGGTGTACGGCCGACTGCTAAGAACCCCAGTAGTGCCTAGATTGAGGGGACCAGGACACCAACATCATTCCGAAGCAAATGTTATATCAAGTCTACATCATAACCATATCGACTCGAATGGTGCTGGACTGCAGTTCTCTACACAGCGTCTCGTTGGGCGCACCCAAGTAGTGATTGATTGGTTATCCTACCAATATGCCATCAATACCTGTGGTGGGTAGACCCTTTAAAAAACTGAATTATTTACTTTAGATGAAAATAGCTTCTAGCATCAACAACAAGTGTTTCTGGCTACCAGCATCTGGCATCATCAGAGTTTAGTATGCAGATTGCAGAAGGATCTGTAAGCGAGGACATTTTCTGTAATTAATATAAGCAAACGTGACCTGCAGTTCACATTTCACACAATTCGGAGAACAGAGGTGAGACTCTAATGAGACAACTAGAGGAAGCAGCCTTGGGCGGGAGAAACCTTCGTCAAATGGAGACAAGCAATGCCAAAACAAGGGAGATGTTCGTGTTGCAGTAACGTTTGAACATAATCTTACAGTTGAGTTATAATCACAGAAAAAGGAAAAGTAAACAGAGAAAAAAATCATAAAAAGCGTCCGTATACTTACTGATATACTGAGGGGCTCACAAGATAAAAGGGACTCTTGACGTTGGATTGTGAGCTTGTGTATTTTGGCCAAAATATTAACCAATACCTTGTATTAATCGGTAACCATCAATATTTTTATAACAAGCAGTATGGCTTTACTTGTTGGGGGAGTCTAGGGTACCAGTGTGGTTAACCTATCGGGTGCAGGGCAACCGGCTGGATTGACATAGTGTCATTAATAGTTCATAAGCCTGCATGGTGCACTACATGTACCATGTGGTCTGACACCCTATATGTACCCTCTTTTTGTGCAAAAATAGTACCAAACAGCCGCCCCTCAATATAAGGAAGGTGCATTCAAATTTCTGCTGGTTGCCCTTAAGAAACTCTCAGATTTCCATTCTTCTGTTCTATCATGGAATACAAGTCTGAAAAATAATACAGCATGCTGGATCCATGGCTGGCCTTAGACCCTATGACCCAGGTGGTTGCACAGGTTGCCGACCCCGCAGCTCATAGGGAAGGCCAAGAGGCAGATGTAGGCTGGAGGTGATTGCCCTCCCATACAGTAGGTCAGCCCGGCCAGCTGATGTTCGTTCACTGTGCGGCAGCATCTTGTGGAACTACGTGAATCATCCTCCTCCTGGCTCTGTCGCTTTCCCTTTGTTGTTCTCAGGCTCTGCTGTCAGGTTTTTTGATGCTGTATTTATGTTGTGAGCTTGGTCCTGGTGCTGTATCTATGTTATAAGTTTGGTTCTGGTACAGTATTTATTCACTGAGCTCTTCTGGTTGGGTTTGCTGCTATTTTGCTGCTTTCTCCATATGCCTATCAGTGAAAATGTTGTGAGGACATTGAGCCAATAAGGCACATTTTAAGCATACTTCTTGGCACCATGAAATAGGGTTAAACTATAGGCAGCAATCACACCCAGGCATGGCGCCAGGCCCTCTGCCACATTAGAAGACACTAACTGGTACATGGTAGGCTAATTGCCCTTTTACAGATTTTCCATTAAAACACAGGAGCTTCAAGTTACACTATTGAGTATCATAAATTATTGCAATATAAGAATTGCTGCTCCAGAATGACCATTTATAGAGCAGCCAATGGGCAAGGATGTACTTTGTAGGGACAGAGGTAGCCAGCACTGCTGCTCTTTCATTCTGAGTATTGGTTGGACCAGGTACTTGATCCTTCATTGACCAGTAAGTGATTTCATATGCTAGACATTTGCCATCTCTTACTATAATGGTGATCATATTTAAACCCCTTCATATATTTATGGCTTCCCTGTTGCGGTATTGTAGCCCACTCTTCTCTTGTACAACTGCTATGATTTTGGAAGATTTTCATATATGAATTGCTCACTTCAGGTATAGCCCAAACATCACTATTGAGTGAAGGACTTTCACTACTCCAGTCAGCAGAATGCATAGAAATCACAAGGACATAATATCAGAAATGCCCAAATGATACCATGCTGAGTAATACCAGCATGTGTTGCCAAATAAAACTGCCTTCAATCCCACCACTACTATGCATTACACACCTACTTACATGGGTGGTCACACAGGGTGCCAAACACCAGCTTGTAGCGGGGCACCAGGTAGCTGATGGCAATTGTCCCCCTTAGGTCAGCCTTGCAGAAGATCGCCTTCCTCCATGTCGCGGTGTCTTATGCAACTACATGAATCATCCTTCTCTTGGCTCTGTCACTGCCCCTCTGATGTTCCAAGGCACCACTGTCAGCCCATCAGCATCCTGCAGCATAATTGCTCAGTTCTGCTACTGTATTTATGCTTTGAGCCTGGTTCTGGTGCTGTATTTATCTACTGAGCTTGGTTAGGTATTGTATCAATGTTATGAACTTGATTCAGGTATTGTACAGTATCTATGTTCTGAGGTGGGTTCTGTTGCTGTATTTATGTTATAAGCTTGATTCTCGTGCTGTATTTATGATATGAGTTTCATTATGGTGCTCTATTTATGTTATGAGCTTGGCTAGATATTATATCTATGTACTGAGGTTGGCTCTGTGGCTGTATTCCTGTACTTTGCTTAGTTATGGTGCTGTATTTATATTATGAGCTTGGCTCTGGTACAGTATTTATTCACTGAGCTGTTCTGGCATGAACATGCAGCTATCTCACAGCTTTCTGCACAAGCAGAATACAGGCAATATATGGGTATTAGTGCAGTATGTATCCACCAGAAGTATGGGTTGGCCGGGCTGACCTACAGGTAATGCCCAGGTCACGCCCAAAGCTGACAGAAGCTCCTGAGTGGGGACATACTGCACTAAACAGCCATTTACACTGGACAAATGTCAGGCAAATGATGGCTGACACTGGTCCCTGTGTGTACTCGCTCCTGTGCTGCACTATGAATGTAGGCATTATGGGGCGTATAAAACAATATTTAAAACAACATGGGCCATGGTGAAGATATAATAATAAAATGATGCTAATAGTAATCCTTCTAAGGGAAGACAGGTGAGTCTATTACAATGACCATATAAGACATCTGTGACATGTTTCCGCACTGTATGTACATGTGCATGTGTCATACTTTGTTAAGGATATACAGTAACATCTGCCATGCATTCAGAACACCGAAAATCATTTAACATTTAGGTCAACCGTATCGTTCAATATTTAAAATGATACTTCATAATTAACAGAGATGTGGATACTGACCCCTAGTGGAGCTCGGAGGAATTTCATCAACGCTGTTTCCTTTCTGGTTTGCAGTAAGAATAGTCCCCAATATTGAAGTGTTTAAATAATAACACTTAGGAGCCCTTAACATGACCGCATACATGCGCAAAAAAATTGTGCACGCAGAGAATAGAACCCATTGATTTCAATAAGCTTATTCTCATCACTCTTTTTGGCGCACGTATTTCGCGCATGAAAAAAACAGCATACTCCATTTTTGCGCATATTTGCGTAATAAATGTTGCATGCAATTGTGCGATACGCTGCGCAATCCTGCGGGAAAAAGGAAACATCTGGAAACCATTAGACTAAGTAGCCTTTGAAATGACGGCACTGATGTGTCCCGTGTCCATGAGAACTGGTCCTGCAAGCGCAAAAAGTACAGTAATATGCGCAAAAATGCATCATTCACAGCGCAAATGTGCTACGCTTATGCTAGTTTTGCACATATGCTTCACGCGGACGTATTCTTATTTGCGTGTGCCTGAGCTTTGTGTATTTGCGGAATTAAATATGCTTTTTCACATGCGTATCTTCCTTTTTGTCCCCACAAGACATGTTTATTTGCGCGCGACAAACAAAGATACACCGCTTGAAATTATGCTAATTAGTTCCAAATATGTTCTTTTTTCATCGGAATTACGCAGCGGATTACGCATCACCTTGCATATTGCGCACGTATTTGTGCACCCCGCAATGACTTCTGCTGGGATTTTCATCTAGAAAAACGGAACATGTTCCGTTTTTTACTTGTACGCACAAAACACGGAAATGTGAACTAACCCATTGAAATCAATAGGTTCTATTCTCTGCGCATTACTCGCACAAATTTTGCGCACGCACATACGCCCGTGTGAAGCTGGCCGTAATCATGGGAAAGATTTTTATACATGGTCATTCACAAATAAATGCAAAATCACCCAACGATGCAAATCTTAGGACACCGCATTAAAATAAGCCAAAAAAGAAGAATTTCAGGAAGAAATAGGAAAAGACAAATTTTTGGGGACTTCTGCTTGGATTTGGGTATTGTATTTGCTGCGGTCGTCTAAGTTGCGATCTGTCAATCTGTCCCTTTAACTCTTTCCTCAGAACTCCAGTTATTAGCGGAACATCACTTGTGCAAGCAGGGCTCGGAGGATGAAGGCGCCCCGCAGAGTACGAACAGCGCAGATAATAGACCAAACTTGGGGTGTTGTTGCCATGGTAACACGGCTCCGATTCAAGCGTCTCAGCAGATGAGCTCATGTAGCTGTTTTACACAAGAGGGACAACAAGAAAATAACTCACTGGGGAGGAAACAAGATTGTCAGCCAGAATGCTCAAAAGGTAAAGTGGCCGAACTCATCATCTCCGCACGTCGTTCCGTAATTGTGTCTATATATCGATGAAAAAAGATGTATGTGTTATCTTTCTGCTGTCGACGCGGGTGTTTTTGTGCTCGTTTTCCCTTTCTTCAGCTCCAATCACATTAATTGCACATGTCAGGATCTCCCATCGGCCAGTGTTTTTGACTTGAAGGAACTGCAGCACTATTCTAGCTCGGTCACCCACCTGAAGTTTTCTTCTTCTTTCTGGACAATTTATCCAAAAATTACGGACAGCCAATATTTTTTTTTTACGGCCCCTTTAGACAACCATAATGAATGGTGAAGATCATAAGTGACACGTGTCTGCAGGTCAGATACTGATATGAACTCATGACCAGCATCCACTGTGAACCATAAAATGCCAATAATTACAGCCATAATAACCTGTTCAAGTATAAAAACTCCCCCAAATAATTCACGGACTGTTTAGGAATGTTTGGACAGTTGGCAACTCTTCCCTTTAAAGTGATCCTCCTGATTTCAGGACAAAATTCTGTCATGGGGGGTGAATGAGGAGGGGGTATATTCTGTTCATGCCATAGAAGCAATGGGATGAAACTGAAAGTGAGGAGACATAAATTAGATATTAGACAGTGAGGGTGATCAATGGGTGGAACAGGTTACCACGGGAGGTGGTGCGTTCTCCTTCAATGGAAGTGTTCAAACAAAGGCTGGACAAATATCTGTCTGGGATGATTTAGTGATCCTGCACTGATTAGGGGGTTGGACCCGATGACCCTGGAGGTCCCTTCCAACTGTACCATTCTATGGTTCTATATTACCTACTATTGTTCGCTTCTGATGTCCATCTAATCCGACAGTTTTGGTCCCAGTTTTCGGCTGTCCTAGATGGCTGCTGCAATTTTCTATCTAGTTAATACACACTGCTCTCTGATGGGGCAATGTTGATGGCGTGAGCAGCCCTTGGCAATTAGAGCGGGTATAGTGGGTATAGCTGTAGCAGTAGAGCTCGTCTCTTTGTGTCTCTGCATAGCCTTACTTTCAAGTCTGCACACCAGGCAGAACCCAGATTTTTTTTTGCTCTTCTGGCGCAGAACTAACAGCGCCTTTTATATGCTGCAAAACATTACACGGGAATGTCTGTTTCCCGCTTTTTTTCTACTGGCGGCATTCAAGTTCCTCCCACCTTGCTCCTGAGAGCGCCACAATATGTGAACGTTACAAAAGAACAAAAAACCAATGATATCAAGAAATAAAATACGTAGACCGTGTGGGTGCAGGGGATGCGGTTGCACCCGGGCCTAGGAGCCTTAGGGGGCCCATAAGGCCTCTCTTCTCCATATAGTGAGCCCAGTACTATGAATAAAGCATTATAGTTGGGGGCTCTGTTAACGGTTTTGCATTGGGGCCCAGAAGCTTCAAGTTATGCCTCTGTGCAGCATGGTTTAGGTATGGGTACGGGTACAGATACAGATAGAGGGGGGTGCCCAGGTCACCTTTTGCATTAGGGCCCCTGAGCCTTTAGTTACGCCCCTGGTTCGCCTCCTTATATAAAGCTTAGAAGCAAGCATTTTGATGCTTGCTAAAAAGACACATTCAGCTGAAGAACAAGCGGCCTTTTAAATGGTCCTGAAGAATGGGTAAATGAATGTGCAGTCAAATGTTCGTGTCCAAAACTTGGGCCATATAAGGCGGCCCTCCATGGTGTTTTTTTTTTCTGAAGATATAGCTGTATTGTCCAAATCTGGTGCAAAGTTCACAAAGTCTTGTCATTTTTTTGCATCACTTTATGATGATCAGCCCAGAAATGGGGGTTCAGCACCCCTAATAATCACTATTCAATGGTGCAGAAACCTAGGTTCCTATTTTTCCTACAAGGTGAAGTTCAGCCCATCGTTGTCTATTCTTCTTTTCTTATTACAGGACTGTGTGTTAGACAAACAAACACAGATGTCAAGGAAACAAAGGAGAAAGAAAAACAGAGCAGCCACTTACCGATTGTTCAAGATAAATAGGTCTGTAAACATCAAGAAGATGAAAAATGAAGTAAGTAATTTCTAGTGCAATGAAATGGGAAAATGCGCGGTCTCAAAGGGTAATACATGCTACTGAAGCAGGTGGAGGTGTTGTTATGGCGCGGCGGGGACAGACAAAGGCAGAGGCAGCACATTCGCAGTAAAAGAAAAAAAAACACTTTATTTAACAAGTAATAAATGGATGACTTCACTCTATAATACAGCTTCATGGCACACTGCAGTTATACTTTTTTGCCCCGGGGTGCAGCAAGTCACCTGTATTACTTAAAGGGGTTGTCCCGCGGCAGCAAGTGGGTCTATACACTTCTGTATGGCCATATTAATGCACTTTGTAATGTACATTGTGCATTAATTATGAGCCATACAGAAGTTATAAAAAGTTTTTCACTTACCTGTTCCGTTGCTAGCGTCCTCGTTTCCATGGAGCCGACTAATTTTCGCCGTCTGATGGCCAAATTAGCCGCGCTTGCGCAGTCCGGGTCTTCTGCTTTCTTCAATGGGGCTCCGTGTAGCTCCGCCCCGTCACGTGCCGATTCCAGCCAATCAGGAGGCTGGAATCGGCAATGGACCGCACAGAAGAGCTGCGGTCCACGGAGGGAGAGGATCCCGGCGGCCATCTTCCGCAGGTAAGTATGAAGTCACCGGAGCGCGGGGATTCAGGTAAGCGCTCTCCGGTGTTCTTTTTTAACCCCTGCATCGGGGTTGTCTCGCGCCGAACGGGGGGGGGGGGGGGGGGGTTGAAAAAAAAACAAAAACGTTTCGGCGCGGGACAACCCCTTTAAACTGGTTGTTGGTAGACATAAAGTCCCCTGGTGCAAGCATTGCCATTGCCTTCCCCAGTCATCTTTACCACCCAGCAAGCTGGGTACTCATTTTACCGACCTCAGAAGGATGAGTCAACCTTGAGCCGGCTACCTGAACCATGCAGGGATTGAACCCGCAACCCTCAGGTCATGAGCTAGAGCTTAGGACTGCATTCTGCTACCATAACACTCTGCACCACACAGGGCTCTTTAGCAACTCCTTAGCAACTCTGTTACCTGTAATCTACACCCGAGACAACCAACTTTGTAGTTACGAAACACCTCACCACTACACTTGCGACAGGAAGCTTGTTGCACCCTTACATACAGCATTCACATAATCCATAATATCAGCTTTACAAGGTATTATTTAAGGAACACCACTTTGTCTTCACATTATATCACACAGTCTGTCAATATTGAGCAGTCCTCCGCAACTCACGGTATCCAGGAACCATTATCTTATCTGTAACATCCATCACAAGTCTGATTCTAACAGTGCAAGTCCATTTAATATCACCACTGACAGCAGGCCTGCTAACTACCTAACAAGTCCACTCATGGGGACTGATGTGTGCACATCAATTTTTAATGAAACCGAACCTCACCTACGTACAATGGCAGGAGGTTCAACTTTGACTGCTGCTTCATACCACAGTCCCCAACCATCATGTGTCCACAGAAGTCCAGATGGTCATCCTGCTGTTGAATCCACAGTGATGACTCCTTCTTTCATGATGCTTGTTGCACCAGCTGTTGTTTAGCTCCCACAAACAGGGCCCTTTTGTTGTATGCATTCAGACCCCCCGGTAATCAGAGCCCTTTCAACCCCCTGATCATCAGGACTTTTTAGAGATCTATTGCTCTGCTCCCCAGCATGGGTACAGCACTCAGATCCCTCTCAGAACAACTGCCACTGCTACATGCCCTGCGGAAATCTCACTACTGCTATGTCAATCACATGCGTAGGAGGTGCTGTTGGGTTGTGAAGCAGGTGGCGGTGTTGCATATGGCACAGTGGTGACACAAGTAGGCTTACGCAGCACTTCTTTTTACATAAATATAACTTTACTGAACTGTCTAGCTCATTACGCTCTATAGGATGGCACTGGTACTTCAAAATATTATGTATTTGAACCGAGAGTCACACATATACGGTAATGTACTTGAACTTTACGCATCTTTAACTGAGTTTCAAACCTATTCCATATAGTCATAGTACCACATCAGGGGGTAACCTAGGCGAAAGAAGGCACTTCGTACTCCTTCATGACTAAACACCTTCATCGTAGTTTTCCATACTCATAGTCATACCCCGTATTGCATTCTCAAAGGTCCGCAGGATGACTAACATCAGGGCCTACTGTACGGTAGGTGCCAGAGTACCTCATAAAACTCAGGGAACCACCATACTGTGGACTCAATGCACCACAGGTACAAACTGACATCTCCATTAAAGCATTACTATCTCACATACACCATAGTCTGCATATAGCACTGCTATGAAGAGTGCTGTCCCCCCTCACAGAACATCATAACTACTCATGGCATCACTTCACTTACTTAATTATAAAGGCCATCACTTTTAGACAAACTCCTGTGACAACATGTTTTAAACATCATATCACCTATTAACATCAAACTTACAGCATTCAAACGGGCGACCTAACATGCTCCAAGCGAGGCACTTGCTGACTGAGCTATTTAGCATGCTGAATATCTCTCCTGAGTCCTGATACCTTGTTCCTCATCCCTTGTCTCCTGTACTTTATTCCTCGTTCCATGTTTCCCTGTCAGAGTCCACTCCATGTCTTGTTCCTTCCTCAATTAGCCCTCCATATAAGCCTGTCCCTTCATGCATTGCGTGATTACTGTGTTCCACTGTCTTGATCAAGCTTCATCTCATAAACCTGCTCCTCTCATGCAAACTGCAACTACCTGTTAATGACCCCTGGCTCTCTTACCGACAACGCTACCCGCCTCTTCCATTTGTACTGCAAACTGTGACTACCTGTTAACGAACTTCGGCTACCTCCTGACTACTCTCCAGTCCTGCATGGCTACTACACCCGTGGCTTCAACCTAGCGCTTAAAACGCTATGCAAATACTCTTGTAATGAAGCATCACAATTACCGCAACACAGTCTGTTCTGTGGAGATACTCCCTCATTCGCACCTGTAAATATGTTATTTTCCCTACTGTGTGCACACTTCATAGTGGTTGGACTGGTTTTATGCATCTTGCAGCTTTGTCACCATCATGGTGCTGTCTGTATCTTCAGCGTATGAGACTCATGCGATTAGGGAGACTTCCTCTCCTTCCATGCGGCATGATATTTGTTTATGCCCCTGATCATCAGGCCCTTTTACTATCTGTTTTTGACCTCCAGTCATCAGGGCCCTTTTCGGCACGGCTCCCCATACGCTGCTTCTCGTGCACTGCTCCCAAGCATAAGGACAGCACTCTGGCCATTCTCTGAACTCTGCGGCAGTCGCTATGCCACTTCTGGGTGTCTCTCTAGCTCTGCTGCATCACTGGCTGGCTGTCTTCTTAATAACCACCCCCAACCTCTCACTGGCTCTGCTGCTCACAGGCTGCTATAACACAGCTTTAATAGCTTTTATAGTCAACATAGCCACCTCAAAGTGCTCCAGGGGTAGGGCTTAGGGCTCCAGGGGTAGGGATTATACAATGCCACTAACATGGCGCTGAATCATCATGGCTTTACCAGGTAACAGAACTCTTTTTCCCATGCAGCCTCACAGAGACTTCGACAAAATTGCACCTCTGTCTGTCCTCTGCGCTCCTCCACTGTACCAGAAACAAGCTCATAACATAAGTAAAGCACCAGAACTGAGCTTATACCATAAATACAGCACAAGGCCCAGCATAGTATGTAAATGCAGCAGAAGGCCCAAGCTCACTATGCAAATAGAGCACCAGAACCAAGCTCATAACATAAATATAGCACCAGTAATGAGCTCATACCATAAATACAGCACCAGAATCCAGCTAATACCATTCTCTATATGGCCAGTTTCATCAGTGTACCATGTGTCTTGGTCCGACTATCTGTCTACTGACCTGAATTTACAGCATTAGATGGATCTATGATGCTGTGAGTTCAGGTCAGTAAACTCAGTTGTGTTGAAACACTCATCCATAGTACAGATACAAAAATGCATCTGTAATTTGCTCTTATGAAACTGGCCTTAAAGGAGATGTCAGAGTTATTTTTTTTTAATTTGTGCTCCCAATGGCCAAACATGTTAAAGATCTTATACGCCCTTTTCCTGGTTCCCTGTATATCCGGCACCGCACCTCCAAACTCCGCGCTAGGTCTGCTTACAATCTGCAAATGCAGTTGAGGAATAGAATGCTACAGTCAATCACATACCTCAGTGCTTGAATACAGAATAGGTGATTACAGCACCGTTATAATCAGTTATCACAGGTGATGTCTTTACCGACTGGAGTCATTCAGTTTCCCTTTTCTTCTGCATCTAGTGCAGACCGCCATGACAATTTCTCTCAGCCACAACTTGTCTCTCAAGAATGACATGCAGACATCTTGGGCTCCTTGCTTTTCCCAAAAACCAATCACCTTTCTATATTACCCTATATATCAACAATGTCACCTGTGGTGTTCCACATAGTAAAACTGTCCCCATTTTTGTGCCCCCTGTAGGCCCCACACAGAAAGTGCTGCTTATAGTGACCTTTACACAGTAAAAGTGCACCCACTTAGCAATAATGCCTTTTGTATGTCCCCACTCAGTAATAATACCCCTTTTTGCCATTTTAGAAATTATACCCACTTTAATAAATAATGTCCCCTTTGCAAAACAATGCCCCTATTTGCCCCTTTTTAGACATAATGTCCCCTTGTGCTCCTCTTCAGAAATAATACTGTCAAAGCCAGCCGAAAATTGATGTCTATGTAGCAGGCTCAGCTCCCAAGCACGCTCCATACAATGGCACTTGCCATGTGCCCTACATGCACAGAGCACATTGGAAAGCGGTTAAACTAAGTATTCAACTCATGGGAATTCTAATTAAGACATTCCTACAAGTGAAGTTGGCTGTATAACTTCACGGTTGGCACCTCCGTTCCCCCTTCTCTGTTCGCCCTCAGTCACTCTCATTGACTTCAGAGCCCTTTATAGTGAACTGTCAGGTGGATTGACTCCACCGCCCTCTATCAATGGCTGGGGTAACATTTCATTGACATTTAAGAAAAGTTCCCTGAGAGCTGAGACGTCACACGGGGTAATAAAAGAACTTCACTCTGAGCGCTTTGCTGTCTTGATCTTTCTTTTTTCATGCCTGAAAAGCATTCTAAATGCTGTCAGTACAGAGAAATCCTGTGAGTCCTGCTTCCTCTGCCCCCACCGTGATTGACACATCTCTTATTATGAGTTTGTACACATTACTGTAAAATCTCGTGTAAAGCCTACACTTCCCAGTATACAGGAATGCTTAATTCCTTAAGGACATGGGCTTTCCTTTTTTTATTTTTGGTTTCTTTTCCCCATTTAAAAAATTATAAACTCATTTCCATTGAGGTAGCAGTATTGTATTTTTCAATGGTACCATTTTTTTAAAACTCTTGCTGCAAACAGCTCCTGGAGGCCCTTTTACATGCAAATGAAGATGATAAGTGGTTCATTAGCACTTTATGCAAAAAGATCGCTAAAACTTTCAATCGTTTGAAAGATTTTATCTTTGCGTGTAAATGGGCCTTAAGTTTCTTTCAAATGGTAATGTACAGAACATGTACGATGGAGACCAAGAAATTCTTGGTGTGGAACTTACCATTGATTGCCATCTCCAAACTAAAAGATTATTGCATAGCCTTTTGTGTGACATTAAAGGGGTTGTCCAGGACTTTTTTGATTTATATATTATTGATGACCTGTCCTCAGAATAGGTCATCAATAGATGATCGGCGGGGGTGCAGTGCTCGGATCCCTGCCAATCAGCTGATTACTGGTGCCACTATCACTATTGAAGAGATTAACTCAGATGGGAGTAATATGCGGCTGCAGCATTTTATGGTATTCGGCCAACCGACCATCTGGGGGAAGGGGTGGGGGGCAGATGTCTCATTATCGAAAAGGTTGCCGATGGCCATTTTTATTTTGTCACTAGTAATTGGCGAAGATAAAATCTCTCTATGCTCTCCAGTCAGTCTATGTAACGCTCCTGACATCAGCAAGTCCCTGGGGGATTGAGAGTTGCGGAATATAAGGCTCATAGGTGTCAGAATAACGGCGATCATACCAAGGACCGCATACCACAGCCACCTGTGACATCTCTAGGCTCTTGGTTACCTTTGGTAGCCAGGAGCATGGAGATTTTAAATTCTTGACTTTTGCGCATGCGTCCACCATTTTGCAGACGGGCGCATGCGCTGAAGCTGAGAAAGGTCCGCGGATAAACATCCGATCGGGGGATAAATCTAGGGACCTTAGGTATGTCATTTCATTTCCCCTTATGGATACAATCCGTAAGGGGAGATGAAACTTTAACTTTTTAAACTTTTTCTTTTTTTACACTTTTTAACTTTATATGAATGCTGTTATCTGATGGATAACAGTGATCATGTGACCGGGAACCGCATACAGCAGTCCCCGGTGACAACTCCCTGCACTCAGCTATTTTTGACAGCCGGGTACTGGGAGATATTAAATTTGCCGGGCTCTCTGGCCTTCTACGTATGCGTGCCACATTGGCGCATGCGCAGAACCCAGTGACAGCTCCATATCGCCACTGGACATCACGGAGGACAGGCGTGAGTATTTTCAGCTGCCCTCATGGATCTGATCCATGACCTAGTCTTTCTTACAACAATAAGGGTGTGGTACAATGGAAGCAGGTGGGTAATACTATGGCACGGTAGTGACTGACTCTGGTGGAAGCAGCATATTTCCAAAAGCATACAGCTATTATCAATTTGAAAGCCATGCCAGCCTGGTTATCATCTGACCTCAGCTCCAAAAGGTTCTTTGTGGGATGCAATCTATTGGGAAAACTACAATTGCTTAGAGTTTTCATAGCTCTGGAGCTTTAAGAGCATGCTGAGAGTTGTAGTTCTTGGTGGATAGGAAAGGAATGACCGGAATATGAAAATTAATTTAATTACTTAATAGGAGATGGAGCACATACTTTTTTCAGTAGTAATCTGCTGCCTGGCTCTTGCCTTGGACTTGAGGACTTCCTAGCAGTGTGAGCTGGTAATATACGCCAGCCGCAGGCAGTAGCAAGAAGCTGCAAGATGCTTGATGATAGGGGCCCCTACAATGATATTAAAAAGGTGGCCCTAGCGAGGGAGGATACTGGCCGTCCTCACAATGCACCTAGGTGTCACCTCAGGCATCTATATAAACAGACAATCAGTCAGTTTATTATATAGATGTATGGGTTGGCTGATATGCTGCCTATCTGCACGCAGTGTCTTGAGTGTACTGTACCGTGCACCGCTCATATGAGGGGCTGGGGACCCACTCCTGACTCAGGGTCCACTAAGGGGTTCAGGTGTTCCTCTGTGGGCCAGTCTGAGCCTGCCCAGCCCCATTTACTTATATGGGAATGAGCTGCAATACCAGACACATCCCATGATCTGGAGTGGCGCTATTTCTAAGAGAAAAAAAAAACTGATTTTTTTTTTTTTAAACCCCAGCCAACCTGTTTAAAGCCATACAGTGTATACGCATAGTGGGGCAGATTTACTAATATTGTCTAATAGTTAAACAGTGCGAACATAGACAAAAATCGGCAGTTTTATCACAGTGGATCACGCTGGGAAATAAGTCTGGGACATGTATAGACTATGCAGTCAAATGTTATGCTGCTTTTTAATTGGCTTGATTTTACAACCGATTTTGCGCCAATTTGTGGCACCTTTTTGGCGCATAATGCCTCATTTACTGTGCACCTCCTTCCCTTGAAGCCATATCCCTTTTTTTGGACAAAAAAGGTATCTAAAGCACATCATAAACGTGCTGCAAAGTATGAAAGAAAGTTTTCTGGTGCAATTTATGGTGCATTTTCAATAGTAAATCTTCCCCACTGCGTCCGTCCACTAACGCTCTACTCGCTGGCTTGTGACATTAGGAGAATTACTTGTTATATTGTACAATAAATATTTTACTAAAATTTACATTTCTCTTGTTAGCGCTTCACATTTGCCTGGAGCCAGGAAGGGAATTTCCTCAATGCGGGTGGAACAAGACACTTCAAGGATCCAGAGCGACTGTCTTTGGAAATGATTTCCGTCACATCTCTACTGCTCGGGAGGCCTAATGCCGCACTGTGTCTAGAGCAATAAATTGGAGGCCCCTCTAGAAGCATCGTGTCCAATGTTACCTCTGTCTGTCTTTAAATTGTCACAAAAGGACATCTGAAAGGCTTCTTGGCCAAGCATTTTGTAGTTCCTCTGTTACATAAGTGGTCAATAATTACTTGGAGTAGGTACACTTACCTACTTTTTATTGAGATGACTGACCAGGAAAGTGCTCCGCCAATATCACAGACCTGGAAAAAGCTCAGACCAGCAAACATTGGGAACACCACAATCAGAGAACCTTACTTGTCCGGCAGCATCTTGAACACAACAGATCAGTGGGTCAACTAAGGTATCTAAAGAAACCATAAAGACTGATCACAACTGCCTGGCAAGCAATATTGTCTGAAGGTGGAGTTCCATTAGTTAATAAACAGACACCCACAATGTTATGAATCCAGACAATTCTCACCTTTACACTCTGCCCGCCCGCCAGGGTTTTCTTTATATTATACGCAATTGGAGCACAGAGTTAGATTTTTTTCTTCTTTCGTCATATTCATTGTATTATAAAGAAAATTTATTCATGTTGATATAATAAAAAAATATCTTAAATTGGTTTTACTTCAATGTCACTTGAGTTTTTATTGTTGCAGGCAAAAAACAATACAGTATTTGCAGTTCACGCCATTATTAAAGACCAGGTGCCCTCTAGTGGTGATAGACAGGTATAACATCTGCAAGAGAAATACTATTTTGCAATGATTATTTTACCTTTAGCCGTTTGATTAAAGGGCCCCTCCCATGATTCTTTTTTTTATATTCATTATGTAGCTATCCTCCCAGCATATATAAGTGAGCTAGTGTTACCTTGATTAGTTAATTTGTTTCTGTCTGAAACTCTAGTCCTCTTTTTCCTCAGATGGTCAAGTGATCTCAATTCTGACCAGCTCTGGTTTACTTGGGGTTAAGTACTGAGTTTCTAGTCAATTTCTCAGTCTCTGTTATGCTGTTGCATAAATCCTAATGCAGAAACTGTGTGGAGGGGGACACAGACCCTCCTGTCAGGTATTGATGATGATCACATAGCTCCGGTCACACAGTTATAATAGAGGAGATCACAGCTCATCCTCCTGACTGTATACTTGTGGTCTGTAACTTATATAGGTGAATACAGAAGGTAATGATAATGAAACTGTTCCCCCCAACAGTCACAGATGGGACAGCCTTTAGCTCAGGGGTGTAAAATTCCTTTTTACTGAGGGCTACATCAGCATTATGGTTGCTATCAAAGTGCCGCTCATTCACATGGGCTTATTTTCATTCCATATTATGGTCTTATTTTTTACGTACGTAATATGGACAGCTTCAACAGTATTGATTTGCATTGTGGTATTTATATAGGCGGCTATACTGACCGAAATTGCACATTGAAGTCAATGGGATCGTGTAAATACACAGTTAATGCATGCAATATATGCATGTGCACTGCGTATTTACACATGAATGCAGGAGAAATCTGTGGGACCTTATTGCGTTTCTTTTGTGCACGTGAAAATGCAAAAAGGTCCAAATATGCAGTGAATACGCACAGTTTCAGTCCGCAAAAACACTGTAAATTTCATAGACTAAAACAGCATACGCCCGTATGTGTGAAGCATAAATATAACTTACTGCACATGCGCCTAGTGCTGGATGTGCAGCGCATGAGCGGAAATTGGAATGCATGGTGTCATCAGCTCAAAGGAGGTGGGGGCAGCAATCATTAGGCAAATGGTGGGGTTTTAGAGGAATGAGGCCAGAGAGGTCAGAGTCCGTCTGAGCAAGCGAGCTAACTGCCCATTGGATGGCTTGCAACTGATTTGCACACAGCTCAGGTTTACATGTGGTTATGTACCGAGTTTCTACCACAGAAACCGCTTAGAAGGAGACACAGACACTCCTATCACAGTTACTAATGATGATCACACAGCTCCTGTCACACAGTTATAATCGAGGAGATCACAGCTCAGCCTCCTGACTGTATATGTATATGTCTGATCTGTATCTTACATAGGTGAATACAGAAGGTAATGATAATTAAGCTTTTCCCCCAGCAGGCACAGATGGTACAGCCTCTAGCTCAGGGGTGTCAAACTCATTTTCACCGAAAAGTGCCAATTTCAGGGACATGTCAGCACTTTGAAGAGAAATAGAGGTATGCTTAGAGCTGTCTTGAATTAAGGTTAGGGTTAGAGATGAGCGAGCATACTTGCTAAGGCAAACTACTCGAGCGAGTAGTGCCTTATTCGAGTACCTGCCCACTCGTCTCTAAAGATTCGGGGGCCAGCGCGGGTGAGAGGTGAGTTGCAGTGGTGAGCAGGTGAGAGCGGGGGGGGGGGGGGGGTGAGAGGGAGATCTCTCCGTTCCTCCCTGCTCGGCACCTGAATCTTTAGAGACGAGCGGGCAGGTACTCGAATAAGGCACTACTCGCTCGAGTTAGTATTGGTTTGAGAAGTAATATGTTGATGACCGACTTCCTTTTATCCCATATATGTTCCCAGAATTTAGCTACTTGACTCCACCCTGTCCTTTCTATTCTTTCTGTCCACTAGCTCTCCAATTCCTATCAAATGCAGGTCATTTTGGAGTCTTGAATATTTTTTCATTTCTTGTATATTTGGCTCCTTAGCAAATACTTCTTGCAGTGACATTCTGAGATTTACAAATAATTGAAATAAATGACAATTGTTAGATTATCAAAATTCTGGATCACAGGAGAAAGCTTCAGGGCAAGATTCAGGTAGTAGTGGAGCATGAGCAACTCAGCATCGAGGAGGGTGAGTCTATAACTGCAGGACCTTATGGTTGACTGTATTTCTTCTGCACCGAGTAGGAAGCTTTAGCTAACACAATATGATGACTTGAGAAATCTGGCCGGAAAAAGTCCTTTGGGTGAGCCACTCAGGGAAGTTGGAGTACTTCCAGGCATTCCCTGCCAAACTCCTGCTCAGAGGTTTAATGCTTGGCCAGTTTCCTGATAATCTGACATTAGGACTATCCTTGCTGGATTGGCAGGAATTCTAGACCCATTCAGGAACTTCACTGAATGTTGTATTTTATTTTAGTCAGGTCCTCCCATGGAGAGATAACTAAAAATAGTGTAACGATGCATCTCCTGCTGTAAGCGCGGATGCACACAAGAAAGCCATCTGCATGGCAAACTTATCACTATGAAAGAACAAATCAACTCAAAACCCACTGCCAGCAGCCATACTTACCGATATACTGATACAAAGATACACAAAGGGCAGGTATAGACACTGCTTCACCATGAGCATGCAGGCAGGCAGATTGCTATATGAAGGAGCATTGTGCAAGTGCACGATACTGAGGAACAACACTGATATATGTGTTGTCCTTTTGCAGCAATATGTTTGTAAATATTAGTGTAGGGACTTGCAAGATAATGATGACCCTTGACGTGGGTTGCGAGCTTATGTATTTTGGCCAAAATATTAATTAATATCTCCAATTTGCTTTTTGCAAAAATAACAATAGTCTGGCTTTAGATACTGAGGGAGTCCAGGGTGACACTACCAGCGTGGTTCACTTTTGAGGTGCGGGCGCTCAATCATATGGGGCATCATTAATAGGTTGCAAGTGCACATGCACAATATACGTGCCATTGGGACTTGGCACCCTTTGTATGTCTTATCTGCGCGCAAGTATAATACTAAGCAGTAGCTCCTGTCAATCTGTGGTAGATGTGTGAGTGGTTGTTCATCATTATCTTACATTTGTGCAATGCTCTTCCATATAGCAATCTGCCACTGTATTTTGCTAGGAAGTGGTGCATACCTGTCCTTGTGTTTCTTGGTATCAGTACATTGGCAAAGCGTGGTCTATGGGGACCATATTCCAAATTCATACAACACAGATCCATTATATGGCTATGGAGAAATGAAGGCAAGGAATGGAAACAGCAGAGACAATACAAAACAAAGAAGATTTTGAGAACACATCAGATTATTTTCTATTGGTCACATCTCATGTACTGCTCATGCCAATCCAGAAGCGTTCCTAAATATTTAGTAATTTTACATCTACCTATATATATATTTTTTTATTTTTTTTTTGGCTTGAAGAATTTTAAAAAACTTTTTAAAAAGAAAAATAGTTTACATAAACAACCCCCCCAACTCCACCCCTCCTCAACCCTCCACCAGATTACCAGACAAAATAGAATCTCTCCAGAAATTGTTGTAACTACTATCGCCTCTATCAATAAAATGGCATCACATCAAAGTGAGGAGCGTAAGATACAATATATCTTCACTTTAGTAAAGCATTTGACAAAGTATCTCATACCATACTAATTGAAAAAATTACCAAATGTGGGATTGACAAGGAAACTGTTAGGTGGATTCTCAACTGGCTGAGTGATCGTACTCAAAGAGTGGTCATAAATGGCTGCACATCCAAGTGGAAGAATGTATCAAGTGGGGTACCACAAGGCTCTGTCCTGGGCCCAGTGTTGTTCAACATTTTTATAAATGATCTAGAGGAGGGAATTGAGGGGAAACTGATCAAAGTTGCCGTCAACACAAAGCTAGGAGGGATAGTTAACTATAGGGAAGAGACAGAGTATTCAAAAAGATCAATATATAACAAGAAGAAATGCAAAGTCCTACATCTGGGCAAGAAAAATGAAAAACGCACATACAGAATGGGAGGAATTGGGCTAAGCAGCAGCACATGTGAAAAATACTTGGGTATACTAATAGATCATAGACTGAACATGAGTCAACAGTGAGTTACCAAGATGATGAGCGGTCTGCAAATCATGTCCTATGAAGAACGGTTAAAGAATCTGGGAATGCTTAGCTTGCAAAAAAGAAGGCTGAGAGGAGACTTAATAACTGTCTACAAGTATCTGAAGGGCTGTCACAGTGCAAAGGGATCAGCCCTATTCTCTTTTTTACAAGGAAAGACTAGAAGCAATGGGATGAAACTGAAAGGGAGGAGACTAGAGATGAGCGAACGTACTCGTGCGAGCTTGATGCTCGGGCGAATATTAGCGTGTTCGGGATGCTCGTTACTCGTAACGAGTACCACGCGATGTTCGGGTTACTTTCACTTTCATCTCTGAGACGTTAGCGCGCTTTTCTGGCCAATTGAAAGACAGGGAAGGCATTACAACTTCCCCCTGTGATGTTCCAGCCCTATACCACCCCCCTGCTGTGAGTGGCTGGGGAGATCAGATGTCACCCGAGTATAAAAGTCGGCCCCTCCCGCGGCTCGCCTCAGATGCCTTGTGAGATAGCTGAGGGACAGTTCTATAGTGTTGGAGCTGCTGTAGGGAGAGCGTTAGGAGTTAGTGTAGGCTTCAAGAACCCCAACGGTCCTTCTTAGGGCCACATCTAACAGTGTGCAGTACTGTGGAGGCTGCTGTTAGCAGTGTTGCACTATTTTTTTTTCCAAATCGGCCGTGCAGAGCATTGCGCCCTGCAGTAATACTCCAGGGACAGAATTGTGTAGGCAGGGCCAGAAGACATATTTTATTGATTGAATATACGCAGTGGGCCTTTCCTTTAAAAAAAAAAGGGCAAAAATTCTATTTGGCCTGCAGGCTTGCACCAATTTATTTCCTGGCTGGGAAATCACCGCTCTGCTGCAGTTAATAACACTGCAGTTCTGTGACACACAGCAGGGCCACACAACACATTTATTAATTGATTGAATATAGTCAGTGGGCCTTTCCTTTTAAAAAAAAGGGCCAAAAAATTCTATTTGGCCTGCCTCTGACAGTCCTCAGCGTTCTGGGTACGTGTGTGCTGGGTGGAGAATGTAAAAAAAATCATACGCAGCCAGCTAAGTTTAACAGCAGGCTTGCGCCAATTTATTTCCTGGCTGGGAAATCACCGCTCTGCTGCAGTTAAAGGGGTTGTCCCGAGGCAGCAAGTGGGTCTATACACTTCTGTATGGCCATAATAATGCACTTTGTAATATACATTGTGCATTAATTATGAGCCATACAGAAGTTATAAAAAGTTTTTTACTTACCTGCTCCGTTGCTAGCGTCCTCGTCTCCATGGTGCCGACTAATTTTTGGCCTCCGATGGCCAAATTAGCCGCGCTTGCGCAGTCCGGGTCTTCAGCAGTCTTCTATGGAGCCACTCGTGCCAGAGAGCGGCTCCGTGTAGCTCTGCCCCGTCACGTGCCGATTCCAGCCAATCAGGAGGCTGGAATCGGCAGTGGACCGCACAGAAGAGCTGCGGTCCACGAAGACAGAGGATCCCGGCGGCCATCTTCAGCGGTAAGTATTGAAGTCACCGGAGCGCGGGGATTAAGGTAAGCGCTCCGGTAAGCTTCCTTTACTTCCCTGCATCGGGGTTGTCTCGCGCCGAACGGGGGGGGGGGTTGAAAAAAAAAAAACCCGTTTCGGCGCGGGACAACCCCTTTAATAGCACTGCAGTTCTGTGACACACAGCAGGGCCACAACACATTATTGATTGAATATAGTCAGTGGGCCTTTCCTTTTAAAAAAAAGGGCCAAAAAATTCTATTTGGCCTGCCTCTGACAGTCCTCAGCAATCTGGGTACGTGTGTGCTGGGTGGAGAACTTAAACAAAAATCATACGCAGCCAGCTAAGTTTAACAGCAGGCTTGCGCCAATTTATTTCCTGGCTGGGAAATCACCGCTCTGCTGCAGTTAATAGCACTGCAGTTCTGTGACACACAGCAGGGCCACAACACATTATTGATTGAATATAGTCAGTGGGCCTTTCCTTTTAAAAAAAAGGGCCAAAAAATTCTATTTGGCCTGCCTCTGACAGTCCTCAGCATTCTGGGTACGTGTGTGCTGGTTGGAGAAGGTAAAAAAAATCATACGCAGCCAGCTAAGTTTAACAGCAGGCTTGCGCCAATTTATTTCCTGGCTGGGAAATCACCGCTCTGCTGCAGTTAATAACAGTGCAAGACTGCAGTTCTGTGACACACTGCAGGGCCACAATACATTTATTATTGATTGTATATCCGCAGTGGGCCTTTCCTTTAAAAAAAAAGGGAAAAAATTCTATTTGGCCTGCAGGCTTGCGCCAATTTATTTCCTGGCTGGGAAATCACCGCTCTGCTGCAGTTAATAACAGTGCAAGACTGCAGTTCTGTGACACACTGCAGGGCCACAACACATTTATTATTGATTGAATATAGGCAGTGGGCCTTTCCTTTAAAAAAAAAGGGAAAAAATTCTATTTGGCCTGCAGGCTTGCGCCAATTTATTTCCTGGCTGGGAAATCACCGCTCTGCTGCAGTTAATAACAGTGCAAGACTGCAGCTCTGTGACACACTGCAGGGCCACAACACATTTATTATTGATTGAATATAGGCAGTGGGCCTTTCCTTTAAAAAAAAAGGGAAAAAATTCTATTTGGCCTGCAGGCTTGCGCCAATTTATTTCCTGGCTGGGAAATCACCGCTCTGCTGCAGTTAATAACAGTGCAAGACTGCAGTTCTGTGACACACTGCAGGGCCACAACACATTTATTATTGATTGAATATAGGCAGTGGGCCTTTCCTTTAAAAAAAAAAGGGAAAAAATTCTATTTGGCCTGCCTCTGACAGTCCTCAGCGTTCTGGGTACGTGTGTGCTGGGTGGATAACGTAAAAAAAATCATACGCAGCCAGCTAAGTTTAACAGCAGGCGTGCGCCAATTTATTTCCTGGCTGGGAAATCAAATCACTGGTAATACAGCATGCTGAGGGGTAGGGGTAGGCCTAGAGGACGTGGACACGGCCGAGGACGCAGAGGCCCAAGTGAGGGTGTGGGCACAGGCCGAACTCCTGATCCAGGTGTATCGCAGCCGACTGCTGCGCGATTAGGAGAGAGGCACGTTTCTGGCATCCCCACATTCATCGCACAATTAATGGGTCCACACGGGAGACCTTTATTAGAAAATGAGCAGTGTGAGCAGGTCCTGTCGTGGATGGCAGAAAGTGCTTCGAGCAACCTATCGTCCACCCACAGTTCAGTGCCGTCTCAGGAGCGGGAAGACTCCCAGGAACTGTTCTCGTGCCCCTGCTCAGATTGGGCAGCAGTGGTTCCTCTCCCACCAGAGGAGTTTATCGTCACTGATGCCCAACCATTGGAAAGTTCCCGGGGTCCGGGGGATGAGGCTGGGGACTTCCGGCAACTGTCTCAAGACCTTTCAGTGGGTGAGGAGGCCGATGACGAGGAGACACAGTTGTCTATCGGTGAGGTAGTAGTAAGGGCAGTAAGTCCGAGGGAGGAGCGCACAGAGGATTCTGAGGAAGAGCAGCAGGACTATGAGGTGACTGACCCCACCTGGTTTGCAACGCCTACTCAGGACAGGTCTTCAGAGGGGGAGGCAAGGGCAGCAGCAGGGCAGGTTGCAAGAGGCAGTGCGGTGGCCAGGGGTAGAGGCAGGGCCAGACCGAATAATCCACCAACTGTTTCCCAAAGCGCACCCTCGCGCCATGCCACCCTGCAGAGGCCAAGGTGCTCTAAGGTCTGGCAGTTTTTCACAGAGACGCCTGACGACCGACGAACAGTGGTGTGCAACCTTTGTCGCGCCAAGATCAGCCAGGGAGCCACCACCAACAGCCTCACCACCACCAGCATGCGCAGACATATGATGGCCAAGCACCCCACAAGGTGGGACGAAGGCCGTTCACCGCCTCCGGTTTGCACCGCTGCCTCTCCCCCTGTGCCCCAACCTGCCACTGAGATCCAACCCCGCTCTGAGGACACAGGCACTACCGTCTCCTGGCCTGCACCCACACCCTCACCTCCGCTGTCCTCGGCCCAATCCACCAATGTCTCGCACCGCACCGTTCAGCCGTCGCTAGCGCAAGTGTTTGAGCGCAAGCGAAAGTACGCCGCCATGCACCCGCACGCTCAAGCGTTAACCGTCCACATAGCCAAATTTATCAGCCTTGAGATGCTGCCGTATAGGGTTGTGGAAAAGGAGTCCTTCAAAAGTATGATGGCGGCGGCGGCCCCGCGCTACTCAGTTCCCAGTCGCCACTACTTTTCCTGATGTGCCATCCCAGCCCTGCACGACCACGTCTCCCGCAACATTGTACGCGCCCTCACCAACGCGGTTACTGCCAAGGTCCACTTAACAACGGACACGTGGACAAGCACAGGCGGGCAGGGCCACTACATCTCCCTGACGGCACATTGGGTGAATTTAGTGGAGGCTGGGACAGAGTCAGAGCCTGGGACCGCTCACGTCCTACCCACCCCCAGAATTGCGGGCCCCAGCTCGGTGGTGGTATCTGCGGCGGTGTATGCTTCCTCCACTAAAGCACCCTCCTCCTCCTCCTCCAACGCAACCTCTGTCTCGCAATCAAGATGTGTAAGCAGCAGCAGCACGTCGCCAGCAGTCGGTGTCGCGCGGCGTGGCAGCACAGCGGTGGCCAAGCGTCAGCAGGCCGTGCTGAAACTACTCAGCTTAGGAGATAAGAGACACACGGCCCACGAACTGCTGCAGGGTCTAACAGAGCAGACCGACCGCTGGCTTGCGCCGCTGAGCCTCCAACCGGGCATAGTCGTGTGTGACAACGGGCGTAACCTGGTGGCGGCTCTGCAGCTCGGCAGCCTCACGCACGTGCCATGCCTGGCCCACGTTTTTAATTTGGTGGTTCAGCGCTTTCTGAAAAGCTACCCACGCTTGTCAGACCTGCTCGTAAAGGTGCGCCGGCTCTGCGCACATTTCCGCAAGTCCCACACGGACGCTGCCACCCTGTGCACCCTGCAACATCGGTTTAATCTGCCAGTGCACCAACTGCTGTGCGACGTGCCCACACGGTGGAACTCTACGCTCCACATGTTGGCCAGGCTCTATGAGCAGCGTAGAGCTATAGTGGAATACCAACTCCAACATGGGCGGCGCAGTGGGAGTCAGCCTCCTCAATTAATTTCAGAAGAGTGGGCCTGGTTGGCAGACATCTGCCAAGTCCTTCGAAACTTTGAGGAGTCTACCCAGGTGGTGAGCGGCGATGCTGCAATCATTAGCGTCACCATTCCTCTGCTATGCATCTTGAGAAGTTCCCTGCAAAGCATAAAGGCAGATGCTTTGCGCTCGGAAACGGAGGCGGGGGAAGACAGTATGTCGCTGGATAGTCAGAGCACCCTCCTGTCTATATCTCAGCGCGTTCAGGAGGAGGAGGAGGAGCATGAGGAGGATGAGGAGGAGGGGGAAGAGACAGCTTGGCCCACTGCTGACGGTACCCATGCTGCTTGCCTGTCAACCTTTCAGCGTGTATGGCCTGAGGAGGAGGAGGAGGAGGATCCTGAAAGTGATCTTCCTAGTGAAGACAGCCATGTGTTGCGTACAGGTACCCTGGCACACATGGCTGACTTCATGTTAGGATGCCTTTCTCGTGACCCTCGCGTTACACGCATTCTGGCCACTACGGATTACTGGGTGTACACACTGCTCGACCCACGGTATAAGGAGAACCTTTCCACTCTCATTCCCGAAGAGGAAAGGGGTTTGAGAGTGTTGCTATACCACAGGACCCTGGCAGACAAGCTGATGGTAAAATTCCCATCCGACAGTGCTAGTGGCAGAAGGCGCAGTTCCGAGGGCCAGGTAGCAGGGGAGGTGCGGAGATCGAGCAGCATGTACAGCACAGGCAGTGCAACAGTCTTTAAGGCCCTGGACAGCTTTATGGCTCCCCAGCAAGACTGTGTCACCGCTCCCCAGTCAAGGCTGAGTCGGCGGGAGCACTGTAAAAGGATGGTGAGGGAGTACGTAGCCGATCGCACGACCGTCCTCCGTGACGCCTCTGCCACCTACAACTACTGGGTGTCGAAGCTGGACACGTGGCCTGAACTCGCGCTGTATGCCCTGGAGGTGCTTGCTTGTCCTGCGGCTAGCGTCTTGTCGGAGAGGGTGTTTAGTGCGGCTGGGGAAATCATCACAGATAAGTGTACCCGCCTGTCAACCAACAATGCCGACAGGCTTACACTCATCAAGATGAACAAAGCCTGGATTTCCCCAGACTTCTCTTCTCCTCCAGCGGACAGCAGCGATACCTAAGCAATACGTAGGCTGCACCCGCGGATGGAAGCATCGTTCTCTCTCACCATCCAAAACGGGGACATTTCTGCTTCATCAATCTGTGTATAATATTCATCCTCCTCCTCCTGCTCCTCCTCCTGAAACCTCACATAATCACGCCGAATGGGCAATTTTTCTTAGGGCCACAAGGCTCACTCATATAATTTTTCTAAACAATTTTTATACGTTTCAATGCTCTTAAAAGCGTTGAAACTTTAACTTGAACCAATTTTTCGTTAAACTGGGCTGCCTCCAGGCCTAGTTACCACTTAAGCCACATTAACCAAAGCGATTAATGGGTTTCACCTGCCATCTTGGTTGGGCATGCCCAATTTTTTCTGAGGTACATTACTACTGTTGGTACACCAATTTTTTTGGGCCCTCACCTACAGTGTAATCATAGTAATTTCTATGTTCTTCGCCTGCACTCATGGTACAGAAAGGTGTGTGGGGTTGGCCTACACTTTAGCTACATAAATGTAACTGGGGCCTTGTCTATACTGCAGCTACTGAAATGTGAAAGAGACTGTTATCTCCCTAAACTGCTGCAATGGGAATGTTACTGGGGCCTGTCTTGAGTGCTACTATTACTGAAATGGAACTAAGACTGCGCTCCCCCTATACTGCTGCTAGTGATATGTTAGTGGGGCCTGTCCCTAATGCTACCGCTGAAATGTTAATAATTCTGGGCTCTGCCTATACCGCTGCTAATGGTATGTCACTGGGGTGTGGAAACAGAGGCTTCACAAAGACATGATGGCGGCGAGGCCATTTCCCACCAACGCTGTTACTGTTAAGGTGCATATAACCACGGACACATGTAGAGGACACATAGTGCCTCCAAAACATCCCCCTCCTCCTCCAACAATGAAAACATTCTTGGCAAATACCTTCGCATTGGTCCATCTGGTGGCAGTCCAAGAATTTCACCTTTAACGACACAACAAGAGAGCACCACCACCATCCCCCCGCCACGGCCCACTTAATCCTGGCCACATTCCGAAAACCAACTACATAAAACCGCGCTACCAGCTCCGCAGTCACCACCACATTACCACCAACGAGGTTACTGTTAAGGTACATATTACCAGTCTGACTGGGGCATGCAGTGTGGGCCGAAGCCCACCTGTATTGTATCTGACGTTAGCTCTGCTGAGTAGGGCACTGCAATGGGATATATTTATGTACCGCCGGTGGGTTCCAGGGAGCCACCCATGCTGTGGGTGCACACGTAATTCCCATTGCGGAGTTGGACCTGGCTGTGACTATTTATAAAAAACCGCGGTCTGACTGGGGCATGCAGACACCTTGACAGAATGAATAGTGTGTGGCACATAGGTTCCCCATTGCTATGCCCACGTGTGCAGCTCCAGATGGAGGTGGCACAGGATTGGATTTCTCATTGCTTCTGTACAGCATTGTGGGCTATCGCCCCGCCCCTTTTAAAGAGGGTCGCTGCCTAGCCATGCCAACCCTCTGCAGTGTGTGCCTGCTTTTCCTCTGGCAGACGCACTTATAAATAGACATGAGGGTGGCGTGGCATGAGGGCAGCTGAAGGCTGGGCAGGGACAATTTGGTGTACGCTGTGGACACTGTCGTGCGGGGGGGGGGGGGTTGGGCAGCATGTAACCCAGGAGAAGTGGCAGCCAAGTGTCATGCAGGCAGTGATTGTGCTTTGTTGGAGGTAGTGTGGTGCTTAGCTAAGGTATGCCATGCTAATGAGGGCTTTTCAGAAGTAAAAGTTGTTGGGAGGGGGGGGGCCCACTCTTGCCGGTATTGTGGCTTAATAGTGGGACCTGTGAACTTGAGATGCAGCCCAACATGTAGCCCCTCGCCTGCCCTATCCGTTGCTGTGTCGTTCCCATCACTTTCTTGAATTGCCCAGATTTTCACACTGGAAAACCTTAGCGAGCATCGGCGAAATACAAAAATGCTCGGGTCGCCCATTGACTTCAATGGGGTTCGTTATTCGAAACGAACCCTCGAGCATCGCGATAATTTCGTCCCGAGTAACGAGCAGCCGAGCATTTTGGTGCTCGCTCATCTCTAGAGGAGACACAAATTAGATATTAGACAGTGAGGGTTATCAATGAGTGGAACAGGTTACCACGGGAGGTGGTGAGTTCTCCTTCAATGGAAGTGTTCAAACAGAACAGAGGTTGGACAAATATCTGTCTGGGCTGATGTAGTGAATTCTGCACTGAGCAGGGGGTTGGATCGGATGACCCTGGAGGTTCCTTCCAACTCTACTATTCTATGAAAGGATTTCATGCCAGTATCTTTGTAGCTTGGGGCAATGCCACATCATGTGTATTAAGTCAGCAGTTTGGCTTTTACAACTTAGACAAAGGAGTGAGTTCTGCACCTCGATCTCAAACAGAAAACGTGGAGTACAATGTACCTGGTGAATCAAACTTGGGCAAGCGATGTGACTCACTTACAGATAATTTGGGAATCAAATGCAGTATTTCCATCTATTGGGGTTCCTCAATGGGGCGATATCTTTTTCCCCATTTACTTTGATTATTAGAAGGCTTGTGCAGGTTGAGCTGGGTTTGAGTATAGCTATATGACACAAAGATTTGCCCAGCTGTGGAGGCGGCAGATCCAATTACTTCTGCTGGCACAAAGGCGGTGACGCTTATGACAGGCAAAGCCTATAACCATGCCACAGTTGTGGGCATATGGCAGCACAATTGTTCAAATATCTCTACATTTTTAAATATAATCTGTGATACCATGTGGTATACTGTAATAACTAGGAACTCTCTACGGAAGCTTGCACATTCTACCAACCACTCACAGTCTAATAAAGGCTTTGCTGTGTAGGGCAGAGATAATACACAGCTGGCAATACTCAGCTTTTCACTTAATAAAACCACCTGGGCATTGTCATAATGTCTTAACGTTCCTGTAGAATAGTTTTACATTGACTTCAATAACATTCTATTAGGGCATAAATGGTAAATTGGTATGCAGAGGAGTTTCATGGTCAACTCAATGCCTGCAAGGTGCCCACATCCTATGGCTATAACAAGTCCAAATCATCACCCTTCCAGCACCGTGCTAAACAGTTGGTATGAGGGGTTTGTGCAGATATGCAGTTCTGTGGCGCTGGTCATTATGGACAAAATTCTCCAGTTTGGTTCCATCTGTCCAAAGGACATTGCTCCAGAAGTCTTCTGGTTTGTTGAGAAAACACTAGCCATGCTGCCATGTTTTTCTTTGAACAAGTATGGCTTGTTTGGAAGGCTTGCCCGCAAAAACGCCTCTTATTTCTGTCTTTTTCTAATTGTACTGTTATGAACTTGAAAATTGATCTTCTATGGAAGGCTTTTAGGCCGGCTGCACACGAACGGGTCAGATTCTACATGCGGGAGCCCACAGCGGAATCCGACTTTGACAGCAGATGTGCAGTACAGATTTTTTTTTTTAATGTTTATTTTTTCCGAGCCGTCGCTAGGAGATGACATGGAATCCACAACCTTCCTGCAATGTTGATTGCGGAAGGGCTGTGGGTTGGACGGTTTCCATTTACTTCAATGGAAGGCGTCCATGGGGAATTCACGCTAAAACAGAACATGTTACATTGTTTTCTCCACTCACTGAAATCACAATTCGATTCCGTGAGTGTACAGGAAGAAGTGACTTCCCATAGTATGTAACGAACAGTATTTGCTGCGGATCCGTGGTGCGGATATCGACGGCAGATTCTGCAATGCAAATCTGTTCGTGTGCAGGTGGCCTTAGAGTCTGACATGTAGTTCTAGGGGTTTTTTGCAATCTCTCTTAGCATTGCACAGTCTAACGTTAGGGTGAATTTGCTGGGACGTTCACTCCTGGGAAGACTGTTAACTGTCTTGCATATTTTCCAATGATGTACTCAAAATTGTTTGGGAACAACCTTATTATTCTTCCCAGAGTGATGGTCAGTAACAATTGTTTCTCTAAAATCATTGCTGATGTCTTTCCTCCTTGGCATAGTGTTAACACCTGCCTGAATGCTCCAGACTAGCAAACTGCCCAAACTTTTGCTTTTATAGAGGTGGTCACACTTGCTGCTGATTAGAGATGAGCAAACGTACTCGTCCGAGCTTGATGCTCGCTCGAGCATTAGGGTGCTCGAGATGCTCGTTACTCCAGACGAGCACCACGCGGTACTCGAGTCAATTCCATTTCCTTCCCTGCATGTTTAGCGCCCCTTTCTAGCCAATAGACATGCAGGGAAGGCATTACCACTTCCTCCTGTGATGTGCCAGCTCTATCCCACCCCTCTGCAGTGAGTGGCTGGTGAGATCAAGTGACCTCCGAGTATTTAAAGCGGTCCTGCCCGCGGCTCGCCTCAGACACACACTGGCAGAGATTAGGGAGAGTGCTGTTCCTGCTGTTCCTGCTATAGGGAGAGTGTTAGGCTACTGTTAGCGTCTTCAAGAACCCCAACGGTCCTTCTTAGGGCCACATCTGACCGTGTGCATTACTGTTCTCGCTGCTGGGTGCAGTTTTGCACAATTTTTTTTTTTTTCATCTTGGGCTGTGCAGGCTATAGCGTTCTCAGTCTGCAGTCAATTATACAGAGTATAGGGGCAGTACTGGTGAGGCAGGGACAGTGGTAGTGTAGACTCCTGTCAACAAGTACCCCAACGGTCCTTCTTAGGGCTACCTGTGACCGTGTGCATTTTATTGCATGGCTGCTGGGAGTTGTAGTGGCTCACTATTACCCAGCTAGGCCTTTTTGCAGCCTAGCGTATAATTTTTTTCGGACTGCAGTGTGCGTTACATAACCGCTGTGATCCTCCAAGTGCAGGCCAATAATTGCATAATTATTCAGACCGATCTGTGTCTGCTCTATTCGTAATACACCATGCTGAGGGGTAGGGGTAGGCCTAGAGGACGTGGCCGTGGATGAGGACGCGGAGGTCCAAGTGAGGGTGTGGGCACAGGCCGAGTTCCTGGTCCAGGTGAATCGCAGCCGGCTGCTGCGGGATTAGGAGAGATGCAAGTTTCTGGGGTCCCCAGCTTCATATCACAATTTTTGGGTCCACGTGGTAGACCTTTATTACAAACTGAGCAGTGTGAGCAGGTCCTGTCGTGGATGGCAGAAAGTGCATCCAGCAATGTATCGACCACCCAGTCTTCTACGCCGTCCACTGCTGCAACTCTAAATCCTCTCACTACTGCTCCTCCTTCCTCCCAGCCTCCTCACTCCATGAAAATGACATTCTGATGAGCAGGCTGACTCCCAGGAACTGTTCTCGGATCCCTGCCTTGAATGGAAAAAATGGTTCCTCTCTCACCTGAGAAGTTTGACGTGACCGATGCCCAACCTTTGGAAAGTTCCCGGGGTCCGGGTGATGAGGCTGGGGACTTCTGGCAACTGTCTCAAGAGCTTTCAGGGGGTGAGGAGGTCGATGATGATGAGGCACAGTTGTCTATCAGTGAGGTAGTAGTAAGGGCAGTAAGTCCGAGGGAGGAGCGCACAGAGGATTCGGAGGAAGAGCAGCAGGACAATGAGGTGACTGACCCCACCTGGTTTGCTAAGCCAACTGAGGACACGTCTTCAGAGGGGGGAGGCAAGTGCAGCAGCAGGGCAGGTTGGAAGAGGCAGTGCGGTGGCCAGGGGTAGAGGCAGGGCCAGAGCGAAGAATCCGTCAACTGTTTCCCAAAGCACCCCCTCGCGCCAAGCCACCCTGCAGAGGCCGAGGTGCTCAAAGGTCTGGATATTTTTTAGTTAGAGTGCGGACGATCGACGAACAGTGGTGTGCAACCTGTGTTGTGCCAAGATTGGCCGGGGAGCCAGCAGTACCAGCCTCACCACCACCAGCATGCGCAGGCATATGATGGCCAAGCACCCCACAAGGTGGGACGGAGGCCGTTCACCGCCTCCGGGTCGCACCACTGCCACTCCCCATGTGCCCTAACCTGCCACTCAGATCCAACCCCCCTCTCAGGACACAGGCACGAGCGCCTTCCGGCCTGCACTCACACCCTCACCTCCGCTGTCGTCGGCCCCATCCAGCAATGTCTCTCAGCGCAGCGTTCAGCTGTCGCTAGCGCAAGCGCAAATACGCCGCCACGCACCCGCACGCTCAAGCGTTAAACGTGCACATAGCCAAATTTATCAGCCTGGAGATGCTGCCATATAGGCTTGTGGAAACGGAGGCTTTCAAAAACATGATGGCGGCGGCGGTCCCGCGCTACTTGGTTCCCAGTCGCCACTATTTTTCCCGGTGTGCCGTCCCAGCCCTACACCAGCACGTCTCCCGCAACATAAATCGTGCCCTCACCAACGCGGTTACTGGGAAGGTCCACTTAACCACGGACACGTGGACAAGTACTGGCGAGCAGGGCCACTATATCTCCCTGACGGCACATTGGGTGAATTTGGTGGAGGCTGGGACCGAGTCAGAGCCTGGGACCGTACACGTCCTACCCACACCCAGAATAGCGGGTCCTACCTCGGTGGTCTATGCCACCTCCTCTAAACCCTCCCCCTCCTCCTATGCAACCTCTACCTCTCAATTAAAGGGGTTGTCCCGCGAAACAAAGTTGGGGTATACACTTCTGTATGGCCATATTAATGCACTTTGTAATGTACATTGTGCATTAATTATGAGCCATACAGAAGTTATTCACTTACCTGTTCCGTTGCTAGCGTCCTCGTCTCCATGGTGCCGTCTAATTTTCAGCGTCTAATCGCCCGATTAGACGCGCTTGCGCAGTCCGGTCTTCTTTCTTCTGAATGGGGCCGCTCGTGCCGGAGAGCGGCTCCTCGTAGCTCCGCCCCGTCACGTGTGCCGATTCCAGCCAATCAGGAGGCTGGAATCGGCAATGGACCGCACAGAAGACCTGCGGTCCACCGAGGGTGAAGATCCCGGCGGCCATCTTCGCAAGCTAAGTAAGAAGTCACCGGAGCGCGGGGATTCAGGTAAGCACTATCCGGTTTTTTTTTTGAAACCCCTGCATCGGGTTTGTCTCGCGCCGAACGGGGGGGGCTATTGAAAAAAAAAAAAAAACCGTTTCGGCGCGGGACAACCCCTTTAAGAAATGTGAGCAGCATGTCGCCAGCAGTCTGGGATGCTGTTAGTAAAATTTAACTACAATGAGTCTTTTACTCGCGTATTTAAGGCACAAATATCATTCACATGACACGACTGCATAAAATATAATTCAAGACTTTCACAATGCCATCAGGGATACTCTGGCTGTGGCTATATGGCATGCACAGGCTGTAAATACACACACTATTCTCATTAGAGTTCTGGCTATAAAATATATACATACACTACTGTTACATAGTAACAATACAACACAAACAAAAAACCACAAACACTATTGAAACATCATCACCTACAGCAGGGGGTACACAGGACCAGGTGCCAAAGCACCCCCCTCTGCACTCCGCAGTCCTTGCAGAATGCGTTTACAACGGTTCTGCCAGTAGCTGCCACAAGGGGGAGCTGCATTTATACAATATGTATGTATTGATACATTCCTACTTACAGCAAATTGTAGCTACACGCTCAACTACGGTATATTCTCATTAAAGCTTTTGCTATTAATATACCTAGTAAATACACGCACACCATTATATTGCTCTCATATCATCATGGGATATACAATACGTTGGTACACTAATGCAGAAACTACCCTGTTTCCCCGAAAATAAGACGCGTCTTATATTAATTTTTGCTCCCAAATATGTGCTACGTCTTATTTTCAGGGGGTGTCTTATTTCGCCGCGGCAAATCCGTCTGTGGCTGCTAATCCCCCAATTGACCAGCTTTGTGGACGAAATTTCTCAGAAATCTCGTCCACATGGGACAGCAAATCTGTCACGGCAAAGCTGGGAGAAACTGGTGTTGTGGTGTGGATTCACCGGCCACAGAAACGGAAAAGCGTGCAGCCAGGTCGCTTCAAAACAAGCGGCTGAGTGCCGTGGGTTTTGAAGCAGCGCTTTCCCGGCGGAAATCTCGCTGTTTATCACTGCGAGATTTCCGCTGGAAATACGCTCTGTGAGAACCCAGCCTTAGGAATCACACACAGGTTGCCTGACTCACACACAGAGCCATAAAAAATAAGGGCTGTAAAGTAACGTACCTGTCTGCAGACAGAAGTTCCTGTACCACTTGTAAGCAGGGATGGTATTGCAGCTTCCGGCCACCAGGGGGAGCTCATCACAGCAGACATGTACAGCAGGAACAGAACGTACAGTATGGACTTTTCCAGCCAGCAAGGGGAACTCACAACAGCACACTCGTACAGAACAGCAGGGACAGGATAACAGCAGACTGTCTGCAGATCTACCTATACATCTGGAGGTAGGAGACAACGGGGATGGCAGCAGGGGACAGGCCTCTTGATTTGCCTGCACACTTTACTATGCCTTACTATCGGGGGGTGCCTTATATTTTGGACTTCTGCAAATTTCAAGGGGTGCCTTATTTTCGGGGAAACACGGTAGTGTGACATGATTATAATGCTGCAAAGCTTGAGATACGTATTGTGACATGAAAATAGAGCAGAAACTAGAAATACGCACATTTTATTGTGATATTATCCCAGTAGAGTGCACCAATACATACTGCACACATATGAAGAACATACCCTATAGAACAAATCCATCCCGGGGTTCCACCTGAATCAACAAAACCGGCACTCAAACCGAACCCTGGGCAAAATCATAAGCTTTTATTAAGCAAGCGGAGATCATGTTGACCTCTGTCTTAGCAGGATTCCACTGCTTTCTGATGTAGTCGACTATGCTGTTCTGCCCACCAAAAATACCAAAAACCAACAGAATCTTGCAAATAACGCAGGCTCTGACCATATAATACCACCATACTGTTGCCAAAAAAACACCATACTAAGACCTTATCCCTTTACAGCGGGAGATGCCAGTTCTACACATGCACTCTTTAGACTGTTTAAGTGACTACAGTAACATTACATCCAGTAATTACATTATTGACTAGGGTTGCTCACTTTCCCTTTTCTTCTACACCTGGCCCACACTGCCATAATTATTTCTCCCATCCACAACTTGTCTCTGCAGAATTTGATACACAGACATCTTTGGCTCTAAACTAGAAATGAGCGAGCACGCTCATTTAAGGCTGCTACTCAATCGAGTAGCAGTCTTATCGAGTAAGTGTGTACTCGATCGAGCAGCATGCAGGGGGGCGGGGGGAGCAGGGGTCAGCGGGAGGGGAAAGAGAGATTTCTCTCACTCTCCCCCCGCTCCCCCTCGCCGCCTGCCCCCGCATGCTGCTCAGGCGAGTACACAGTTACTTGATAAGACTGCTACTCGATCGAGTAACAGCCCTAAACGAGCGTGCTCGCTCATCTCTACTCTTAACCTTTCCAGCACTCTCCCTATGTTATTCACACCTCTACACAATCCCCCCTTTCATTAATGCCCCACATAATATCATCTATAGTGCCCCACACAGTACTACTATCCCCATTTTTGTGCCGTCATTAGGCCCCACACAGTAAGTGCTGCTTATAGTGACAGTCACACAGCAAACGTGCCCCCACTTATCAATAATGTATTTGTATGCACCCATGTGGTAATAATACTCACTTTTATCATTACTCAGTAATAATGCCCCATTTACTTATTCCCCCTCCTTTTACCCCCTTACAGAAATAGTGCCCTCTTTCAGAAATAAGGCCCCATTTGATAAATGATATCCCTTTTACAATGTCCCTTACAAATAATGTTTCCTTTTGCCCTCTTTTACAGATAAAGTTGCTTTTTTCTCCCATTTGCAAATAAAGTTTCCCTGTATGTTTTAAAATAAGAGAACAGGCCATACTCCCCTTCGGTCACCACCCGGCCGCTGTAGTCAGCACAGTTTATACAGGTCTTCCACTAATTGTAGGCTGTGGATCATGTGACAGACACATGATTGCTGCAGTCAATCCCTGGTCTCAGTGTGGGACCTGGGAATATCTACAGTTTGTCTATATATATTATCACACAATGTGGAAGTCAGCGGGGGGAACCAAACCAAATAGTGATGACTGTAGCGGCTAGGGAGCAACAATGGTGGTGATTATGGCCTGTTTTTTCTTCTATTACAGTACATACACTTATTAAAATAAAATCTGGAGGGCCCGACTGCTGTGCCTGACTCAGGGAGTCTTCATTACCCCTGCCCACATGCACGGGCCTTCCGATAGAGGTTCCACTCCCGGTTGCAGTGCCAAGAAGAACAGCGACTATGGGCAGCAGTGATGATGGGGAGTGACAGCAGGTTCCTCCTCTGTGCTTTCGCCGCTCCCAGTAGTGGTGCGCCTTCCTGGGCCCTCTGCTCTTCCTACTTCCTGGTCGGTCGGAGTCGGCAATGTCCATCTCCTCCTCCTTCGGCTGGCGGGTTGTAAGCATTACCAGCTGCTTCTCCTTCGGTCATTCAGTTGGTTCAGCAGGTCTCGGTTCCTCTAGACACCTCTCAAGTGGCAACTGTTTCTAGGGTTGAATGCACTTCAGATGGGACTGCTCTTTTATCCTCATTATCCCATTTTCTATTTGTTCTTCAGTCTTTGTCTTTGCTGTCCTCTCCCTCTCCCCATGCTCCTCTTCAATATGGAAATGTGGCTAATGCATGTCTGTCTGGTGATCCTCGTGGGGGATTGCAATAGCGAGGATTCGGCATCGGCTCATGCCATTCCTAGGGCCAGGGGTGTTGCTGAGACCTGTTATAAGGAAATTATGGCCTGTTACATTTCTCCATTGAGCTTTCATCTCCCAGCTGCTGTTAACGAGAAGATTTGGCCCAATAAGTATATTGACTTGTTGTCCTTGCTTCCAGCCTCGAAGGATTTTGTTCACAGGCTGGATAAGAAGGAGGACATGTCAGAGGAGGATAGGCACCGTCCGATTGCCTGTACGTTCAATAATTGATTGCAAGCTTTCTGCATCTTTAGTATCACCACCCTATAAGTGGTGTACAGATGTATACTGTCCAGACGGAAGTGGGCAATGTACAGTACCAATTCATTGCCACAGTGAGACCTTAGGCGTACCTGTCCAATACACATCATATTAGGCCCCTTTCAGTTGAGCATATTTTAGCTTCATATTCGGTCTGTGTTTTGCAGACCGTAATAGTGAGCCAATGTAAATCCATGTCTCTTTTCACATGGCCATATTTTTCACTGCCGTTTTTTTTTTTTTTAAACACAGTATATGATATTTTAATCCATTTTTGTCTCCGTATTGGTATTATTTTCTACTGGGCTAATTTATCTGCTATTTACATTGTCAATATGTATCTGACTATCTATGTGCTACATTCATGCAGGGCTTATCTACCTAGCTTGAATGAAGGGGGTTCAGATTTACCGAGGCAGAGGGAACCTAAATAATTCTAGCCCATTCACAGATAAGCACCCTAAAACCTTAAATATTTACTGTTAAATTGCTAAACACATTGGGCCAATGTTTTTGGAAATTTAACAATAAAATATTTAAGATTTTAGGGTGCTTATCTGTGAATGGGCATGAAAGGGATTCACACCAAGACATAACTGTCCAAGAAGGACCACACTGACAAAAAAAAAGGGAAAGTTATCCCTAGGAACTTTTGAGGGAGCAAACCCAGCTTACAAGCAGGGTGATCGTCCTGACAAGAACGGCCCTGTATCTCATACCTAAGGCCCTAGTCTGTCCCTAGATGGAAAATAGGAAAGAGGATAGAACTAGACAGCTGTAAAATAAGTCTCATAGGTACTGAATACACAGATGTCACTTCCGCACAGCTGCAGCCGGGAGAAGGTGCATTCAGACCAGGCATTCGCACACCTACAGACGGGAGAAGGTGCATTCAGACCAGGCATCTGTACATTTACAGACGGGAGAAAGTGCATTCAGACCAGGCGTCCACACACTGACAGACGGGAGAAAGTACACTCAGACCAGGTGTCCAAACACCTACAGATGGGAGAAGGCACACGTATAGACAGTAAAAGGCACACTCAGACCAGGCGTTCGCACACCTACAGATGGGAGGAGGTACATTCAGACTAGGCAACCGCACAACTGCAGATGAGGGAAGGCACACTGAGACCAGGCGTCCATACAACTACAGGCAGGAGAAGATACATTCAGACCAGGCGTCCACACACCTTCAGATGGGAGAAGTTACACTCAGACCAGGCATCCACACATCTATAGATAGTAGAAGGCACACTCAGACCAGGTATCCACACAACTGCAGATGGGAGACGGTACACTCAGACCAGGCGTTCATACACCTATATACTTGGGAGAAGGCACAACTACAGACAGGAGAAGGCACACTCAGACCAGGCATCTGCACAACTGCAGACTTGAGAAGGTACACTCAGACCAGGCGTTCGCACACCTATATACATGGGAGAAGGCACACCTACAAACAGGAGAAGGCACACTCAGACCAGGCGACCACACAACAACGAATGGAGGGGATGCATTTCAACCAAACCAGGCATTCACACAAACAGAAAGATGAATATTCAAATGAAACAGGAGATTCCATTCTGGATCTGGGCAAACACCAACAGACTACACCCATCAGACTACACCCCTCACACATCAAAGTGAATCCAGGCAGAGCTCTGCATAGCACAGGTCCTTACAAAAACAGCTAGACTACAGAATGAACCATACCCAGGTATGGGTGTCACCCTGTTAAGTATACTTACACCATGGCTTATTGGTCAATCAGAGGACACACCTTCCTGTCCACCAATCAGTCCATACACCAAAGGAAATGTTACAGCAGAGTGTAAGAAAGGCCCCACTGAGGAATTCCCGACAGACAAGCTCAAAGGGACCTTTTGCAGCGACAGGTAAGAGGCAAACAGCAGACCTCAAGGCATACCCACGTGGACTAGGCTACATAATGCCACTTTTGATGGATGGCACTACGTAACTCTGTGCATGTATACAGTTCTGCTGATATGAAGAAGGGGCTATACACAAAAATTCTTTATAACCTGGTACTTGTGTTTGGATTATCCACAACCTAATTCTTGCACAGCAAGGGCATCGAAGCTCTATCATGGTGACATACTTGGTATTACTAGTGCATGTCATCCTGTTGTTTGGATGACTGCTGCATGTACCATATGTCGCAGCTATTTTGATTCTAGGAGTGTCTCTCTATAATTATTTCCTTCCCAGATGGGAAGGTTTTATAGTCTATGCATCCTATCTTGTAGGAATAATGTTCGGATTTCAAAATCGAATGTACATACTTGGATTTAAAAAAAAAACCTGTTCTTTGGTCGTGTCACGTTTAAGTCCTTGGGTCATTTATGGTCTGTCAAATTCTTTATTACTGTTATTAGTATTATTAAAAGGAAAACCCGCCATCTGCTGATGTGCCTCAGACACTACTTCTTGCTTGCACATTACAATCATTGCAGTGAATACAAATTCATAAGAGAATCAGAGATTCCAGGAGGCACTAATGGAAGTCATTGTGAAGGTGAACTTTCTTTTGAAGTGAATTTCCATCTTTTAGCACTATGTCATTGCTATATCTAATATTCTCTATCAATTCATTTCTTAAAGGGGTTATCCCAAAATCCTGTGTTCCCCCTCCTCCTCACTGCGGATCCAGCTGCAGGGAGGAGGAGATTGATTGCAGCAACGGTCGCGCATGTACGGTGCTGCTCCATTCACTTTCAATGGGACTGTTGGAGATAGCCGAAGCCGAGTACAAGTGCTTGGCAATTTCCATCAGCCCCATTGAAATGAATGGAGCAGCGGCCAGTGCTCTATTTAGTCCGACGTCTCTTGGGGTGGGAGAAGAGGAAGACATGGGACACCCATTCCAGAATCGATGGGGGTCTCAGCAGTGAGATCCTCACCGATCATAAAATTATCCCCTATTCCATAGGTAGGGAATAACTTTAGATATTGGGATAACCCCTTTAATGTATCTTTATAGCAGCTGAGGTGCCGTTTTTATGTTCAGACTTCCAAACCAGTAGCACTGAAGGGACACTGACATAAGGTATAGGCTTCACATACCTCAACTCCCTCAGGAGCACTGAAACCAGCCCACCATGTGTTGTATGTAAATGTGGCTAGGGGGATAGATGGACAGTTCATAACTAGACAGTGATCCTGGCTTTTCTGAATTAAACGATCATCAAACCCTTTCCCTGGCTTGAAAGTGGTTGAAGGTGTCATACTTGAGCCATCAATCAAGAGCCAGGGAAAAGAATCAATGATTGCTTACTACAGAAAGCCCAGGACCTCTCTCTAACAATGGACCATCCATTGGACCGCTGTAGCCTCATTTCCATAAAGTTCATGGTGGTATGAAAGGCTGATTTCAGGGCTACCCAGACAAGCTGATCAGACAGGGGAAATATCTGTAACCCCTTCCCCATAGCAGCGGCCCAGCTGTATTACTGGTTTAGCAGCAGCTGGGATGCTGGCAGATGTTCTTTAGCAGAATTGGAGCTCTGACTGCTAATATATATCCATCTTAAACTGATGTGGTGAGGTTTGTTATAAAAACTACTCAGCCCTTATGTGTATCTATTATGAAATAACTAGAGATGAGCGAGCGTACTCGTCTGAGCTTGATACTCGTTCGAGTATTAGCGTGTTCGAGATGCTCGTTACTCGAGACGAGTACCACGCGATGTTCGAGTTACTTTCACTTTCATCTCTGAGACGTTAGCGCGCTTTTCTGGCCAATAGAAAGACAGGGAAGGCATTACAACTTCCCCCTGCGACGTTCAAGCCCTATACCACCCCCCTGCAGTGAGTGGCTGGCAAGATCAGGTGTCACCCGAGTATTAAAATCTGCCCGCCCGCGGCTCGCCACAGATGCATTCTGACATAGAGGAGGGAAAGTGCTGTTGATGCCGGAGCTGCTATAGGGAGAGCGTTAGGAGTGATTTTAGGCTTCAAGAACCCCAACGGTCCTTCTTAGGCCATAGAAATCGCAGATCGCACCTATCTGCGATTCCTGTTCTCTTCTCTATAAGCGCTCAATGGGGCCGGCGGCAGCAGCGCCGACCCCATTGAGAACATATAGAAGACAAATCATTCCTCTCTGCCACAGCTTTAACAGCTGTGGCAGAGAAGAACCATGTTTGCCCATTGAATTCAATGGAGCTGGCAATACAGCAGGTTCCACTGAAAGCAATGGGCTGCCGACGTGCGCGGGATGAATTGTCGGGAAGGGCTTAAATATATAAGCCCTTCCCTGCAATTCATCCAGAAATGTGTTAAAATAAAAAAAAATAAAAAATAAAATAAAATATATATATATATATATATATATATATACACATATATATATACACATATATATACTTACCTTGTCCCGGCAGACGGAGTTCAGCCGCAGCGGCCGGCAGTGGGTGTGAAGGGGGTGTGAGTCAGACTCAGCGCTGAGCCAATCAGGGGGCAGGTCTGACTCACACCCCCTTCACACCCACTGTAGGCTGGCCGCGCTGAACTCCGTCTGCCGGGACAAGGTAAGTATATACTGGCGTATAAGACGACTTTTGAACCCCGAAAAATCTGCTCTGAAGTCGGGGGTCGTCTTATACGCCGGTAATACAAAAAAAAGAAAGTGTCAAAAAAAAAATCACTACTCACCTCCCCCGGCGTTCTGCGGCGCTGCTGCAGGATGTCGCTCCCTCCTGGTCCCTGGCAGAGCATTGCTTTCTGGACGCAGGGCTTGAAATCCCCGCCTCCAGAAAGCTACTGTGATTAGCTAACACACGCCGTCAGCCAATCACAGCCATTCAATGACATCATTGTCATTGGCTGTGATTGGCTGAAGGCACGTGTGTTTTCTGGAGGCGGGGATTTCAAGCCCTGCGTCCAGAAAGCAATGCTCTGCCGGGGACCAGGAGGGAGCGACATCCTGCAGCAGCGCCGCCGAACGCCAGGGGAAGTGAGTAATGATTTTTATTTTTTGCTCCGCTGTATTCCCGGCATATAAGGTGACAGTTGGGGGGTCGTCTTATACGCCCCGTCGCCTTATACGCCGGTATATACGGTATATTTTTTTTATTTTTACACATTTCTGGATGAATTGCAGGGAAGGGCTTCTATATTTAAGCCCTTCCCGACAATTCATCCCGCGCACGCCGGCAGCCCATGGCTTTCAGTGGAACCTGCTGTATTGCCGGCTCCATTGAATTCAATGGGCTAACATCGTTCTTCTCTGCCACAGCTGTTACTGCTGTGGCAGAGGAGAACGATCTTTATGCTGACAGTGCGGGGGGGGGGCACTCTTGCCGCTATTGTGGCTTAATAGTGGGACCTGGGAACTTCAGATGAAGCCCAACATGTAGCCCCTCGCCTGCCCTATCCGTTGCTGTGTCGTTCCCATCACTTTCTTGAATTGCCCCGATTTTCACAAATGAAAACCTTAGCGAGCATCGGCGATATACAAAAATGCTCGGGTTGCCCATTGACTTCAATGGGGTTCGTTACTCGAAACGAACCCTCGAGCATCGCGATAATTTCGTCCCGAGTAACGAGCACCCGAGCATTTTGGTGCTCGCTCATCTCTAGTAATTACACTATGCCTCACACTCACTCATCATCACCATAGCATCTACAGGCCGGCACCACACTCTTATGAAAGCAGTGTAAACGAAAATCTGTCTTTGCTACCCATAGTGACCAATCACGGCGCAGCTTTCATTTCTTACACTGCTGAGGTTAAATGAAAGCTGCCCTGTGATTGGTTGCTATGGACAATAAAGATTTTCTTTTAGACAGCTTTCAAACGAGTATGGTCTTGGGCTACTTTTCTGTGGCTGAAACTACACAACAAACCTCATTGGAATATTGTTTACCAGGAAATATTTTAATTAGAGGAGATACGAATAAAAAAAAAATCCTGCGGCGGCGTCTGAAAAATTCCACCAATGTCTACAGAGGTAGGCCAGTGGAGCAACACGCAAAGGGACCGCCACATTGGTTTACCCCGAGTATTTTGTGTATTCGAAATAGCTGATGGCTACACATTATAACTATTATTCCTAATTGCACTGAATTATTTTCCCGAGCCTGGAGATTTATAGCTTGCAGTCACCGTCCTGGGATGGACTTTCTACTAGTAATAGTAGATGAGTGGTATGTCGGTAGGATGGACCGGTCATCATTTTTACCACTTGACTACAGAACTTCGTTTCTCAGATTCAAGACGTGATCAGGTCACTAGGAATTGTATATTCACCCTCCTACGTCCAACCGATCCTTCCATGTAGCACAAACCACTCTCTTCTACATACATCTAGAACAGCCTAAAACCCACCCCACAATGCATGTGTCTTACACGAGGAGACGTCAATTAGAAGGACCCAAAATGATGTAAATATATTTTGGTCACATGTTGCTAGGATGTGCTGACCACTGGAAGGGCGTTTAGCCCAATGACATAGGGAATAGGTGGTCGCTACAACTGACTACCAGTGAAATCTGGTGCTGATGTGGTCACATGACTGGTGGTGAAAAATAGGTAATGGCGCATCTGAGCAACATGGAACTCATCTCTAAGGCCCCCTTCACACAAGCGTATGTGCATTTGCACGTGCCTCAGTGCAACTTTTTTCTGCACTGAAAAAGGGGTTTTGCGCATGTATTGGAATATTTCACTGTCCTTTTTGCATCCGCAAGGCATGTTCATTTGCATGTGGCAAACAAAGACAAACTCATTTAAAGGGCTAATTAGTCTAATGAGTTCCAGATGTGTTCTTTTTCAAGCAAAATTACGCAGCCTATCACGCAACTCCTAGCGCATTCACCCCTCCTCTTCCACTGACTTTTATGGGCGATTTTAGTGCACAAATGCACAGGAAAATACAGCATGCTGCTTTTTTTTTTATTTGCGCAACCAAAGTGCGGGAAAATGCTTGAATATGATCAAACCCATTGAAGTCAATTTGGTTCTATTATCTGTGCGTGCTAATATGTCCGTGTGAATCTAGCCTAAGGCCCCCTTCACACAGGCGTCTTTTACGATGATTAGCATGACGCTTTCAGCACTGCACTAATCGTGGTACAATGCTCCCATTGGGACTGCTCATACAGGTGCTGGCAGCCACTCAATCGCGATTTTCGAGCAGTGCATGTTCTAATGTTGGGCGTTTCAGCATTTTTAAAGGCTGTGCATCACCCATTGAAATGAATAACTTGGTGCCGTGTTTTTGACAGCACTATGTGAAGAAAAAAAGCAATACTTACCTAGCAGGTGCCGTCCGGGTCCCTCCCGCTGGTCTCCGATATTCCCTACAGACTGCTATGCAGTTTTCAGCACCGATAGATCATTTCTTGCTGGTAATGGGGATTAAAATCCCCACCTCCAGCAAGAGATTGCTCTGATTGGTTCATCGAGCACTGGCTCTGATTGGCTGAGGCAGTGCTCGATGAACCAATCACAGCTATCCATTGAATGGTTGTGATAAACCAATGAGAGCACCATAAAGGGCAGCAGAAGGGACTTGGATGGCACCTACTGAGTATTGCTTTTTTTTTCAGCTTCCTTGGCTGCGTTTTCAGCTGTGCTCAAAACACTGGCAAAACGCTGCTGAAACCGCAGTAAACACAGCGTTAAAAACGCTGCCCTTTTGCAAACGCCTCTGTGAGGGAGGCCTAAGTGAGCAGTTCAGTGTTGTTACTTAAAGACACAGAAACCATTTTTACCTTGAAAGCCCCTTTAAAGTCCAGGAACTGGATAATTTATGCCATTTTATCACTTGTGCAATCTCTTTATATATTGCAAATGTTTAAAAGTTTGTGTAGACAACTTTTATCTAACTTTCCATTCTGTTTGCATTCAGTAATAATCAACAATAAAGATGGGTAATACAGATTCATTATTTTTAAGTAGTTGCATATATTCAGTATGGATGGATGGATGGATGGATGGATGGATAGATAGATATGCTGACCTATCTGAAGACAGCGCAAAGTACTGCCAGACACCCTAATGTTAGAGGTGTGTCACTTATCTACCATAATTTTCATAAAGTCACTGTTGATCAGCTGCGGCACAAATAGAATGCCGGAATTATCTGAATGTTGTGCATTCTGGAGGACTCGGCCTTTCTCTACCACTGATTGACAGCTTTCTCCCTTTGCACAGAGAGAAAGCTGTACAGAGAGAAAGCTGTCAATCAGCAGTGTGAGAGCAGGGAAACCCACCGCTCACATGGCACTCAGCTCATGCAGCACCTGATTAACAGTGATTTTATGAAAGCTACTGCAAGAAAACGTGTGACACACCGCTATGCCAGGGGTCCTGTCACTACTTTATGCAGATAGACTGTATATATTGGAGGGTGAAGAAGAGACGACAGACTATATTTCAGAGATGCTTTATTATCATTATAATAATTAGGAATTAAAGACAGATGTACATTCTAAGGAGTAATATTCCCCTCTGTTATTTTACATGCGCATAGTTTAAATCTGACAATGTGTATCCGTGGGGTGTTTTTTGCATCAGTTATAGCAGTGCAAAGGTTTTCAGCAAGATAAGAAACTAAACTCAAGGAGCCTTCCATACTTGGCATTCTGGGTAACACATTGTAGTCTCGGCTCGAGATAAGGAGACCTGTGTTGCTCAATGAAGGTAGTAGAAGTATCGCCATTTCTTGTCCAGACTTACGAAAGGGCTATACAGTGACATTGGTCATGTGACTCTCACACATACAACAACATGGATTGCACCAAAGTTTGCCAATGATTGCAGATGTGATGCAATAAGACTCAGTCGCAGCACAATCACATACCAGTTATGTAAATGTATGACTTTCATATTGGGCGACTTACCAAATACTTTACCGTTAAAGCAAACATTGGTAAAAATGACTTGGAAAATACAGGACCAAAGTCGTCTCTGTAGCCGTAACCTAAGGTGACGTCTGTGAAATAGTAGTTGGGTGGGGTACTGTTTCGTTTCTGTATAGTAGTGCATTAAAGGAGTTTCCAGGATTAGAAAAACATGGGTACTGCCTTCCAGAAACAGCGCCACTCCATTCTATGGGTAGTACCTGGTATTGCAGCTCAAAATAGATTAAGCAGGTGACAAGTTCCCTTTAAAGCACTATGAATTAACATAACTATAGAAGTCTATGGGAGGGCACTCTGAAAGGCGTGAGATTTTTGTCCAGCACATGGACTTCAGCGGTGACCAGGAAGCAGACGAGTATAAAAAATACATCACTCGGCTCCCGTCACCCCGCTTGACAGCATCAGAAGTTAGTTAATGGTGCTTTAGACAGTCGACAGGTTGCTTTTAACAGAAAGATAGACATCCAATACAAACATTGCCCCTAGAGGCAAAATAATACCTAGAAGTTGCAATCCCATTAAAATATGTTTTATTAAAGGCCCATTTACACGTAACGATTATCTCTCAAAATTTGTTCAAACAACCAAAATGAACTTGCGCAGTTTTCACTTGAACAATGATTTTATGGTGAACTTAAAATTCATTGTTCAGCTAGTGAGAGATAAATTATCTCTCAACAGACCACACGCTGAAATTTCCACGGGAGACAGCAGATAACATTGTAATCTGCCAGCAGCCTCAAAGAGAACAATGCAGCTGTTTTCACAGCTGGGCGTGTGAATACTCACACACTGGGGTCTGCAAACAGCTCCTGTAGGCCCTTTTACATGCAAATGAAGATGATAAAGTGTTAATGGCCATTAATATTTTATGCAAGTAAATCGCAAAATCTTTTAATCTTTCAGTCATTTGAAAGATTATCTTTGCGTGTAAATGGGCCTTAAGACTAATTAAACAAATACGCAAGGAGCAGAAAAAATACATTCACAGGTCTGAAGCATAGGACCAAGATTGGATTGGATAGCTACTCTGCATATATATATTGTGTAAGGCTACAGGGCACAATTCACTGTCTAAGATCAAGGGTCAAAAGATAAATAATCATCAAAAGATAGAAAAAGGTATATATATATGTAATTACATTAACCGCATAATCATGTATGGAGATCAACTTCCTCTAGCATTAGATCTAGAGAGCTAGATATAATCCCACTAGACCCTATATATACAAGAACGTGTATATTGGCAAAAATAGGCAAAACCAATCCTTTTAATAAGCAACAAATTGCTTCTAACATAACATAAATTAATTTGTTAAAATATCATAAAAGTCGACTCCGGAGGAAAGTCTCATCACCCCAACTCCAATCAACGTTTGTTACACACCAGCAATGTTTTGACCTAACCAGTTTACTATAAGACATCATTCCCATTTACTATCAATGGCCTGTTACATAAAATGCTTCACGCTTCTTGTCATCATTCAACTTGTACCCTACCTCCATTACAGTGAGTAATTTGGAAATCCACCATGCATACCTTAGGTCTCTCAGTTGACAATACAGATGTTTGGAGCTAGAAGGTTGATTGCAAGTCTTCTACCAGCCATGTAGTAACAAAAGTCTGCAAGTTGATAAGTATAAATATTTGAATGCTCTAGAAAAATAGCAGGTGAACCTAGTACCATGAAGAAGTACTTGGAGGGCACTACAGAAAACACTTACAGTAACATGACACAATGCTTTGTTACTTATCTGATTGTTTTTATCAAGGTTTTCTAGACATCACTTTCCAGAAAAGTTTTCTTTCTATTGCTCCAATGCATCAAAAATAAAATATGAAGCAACTTCATTAGAAAATCTAATCTGCTTTTTGTATATACAAGTCCAATGCAGACCTATGTGCCTCCATAGTTACAGACTTCAAATAAGGCCGCAGCAAATACCACCCATAGCATGCTATGGAAAAGCGGAAATCAATTGCGATTTTCCGCTGGGGGAGGAAACATTTCAGCATGCTCTATTTTAGTGTGGATTCCACACGGACGGCTTCCATTGAACTCAATGAAAGCCACCCGACCCATGGCCCTTCCACAATGACATTGCGCAAAGGTCGCGGGTGCCCGTGTCATCGCTTAGTGACAGCGCGGGAAAAGCAGGGATTTAAAAATGAAACTGTACTGCGCGTGCCTGATGGCAAGCCGTGCGGACCATCCGCAATACAGAAAGAAGAATGAAAGTACAGCTACATGCGGATGCTGGCTGGGCACAGGGTCAGATTCACTATGGGCTCCCGCTTGCGGAATCCAACCCAGTCGTGTGCAGCTGGCCTAAACCCTGTGTAGTCTGGTTCAGCACTCATACTGCCATTTGTCCCTTGCATTTTGTTTTAAATATGATGCAAGGAACTGATGGAAGGAAGTTTGACTGCTGGATAAGATTTATGGGTCCACAGTATATACCCCTTTAGATATTAGTTTTTCTTTTCTGTAAATTAGGAAATACATGCTGCTTTCAGTTATCCACATTCATTTCCAACGTCCTATGTCACTTACTGGTCTAAACCAGGTGGACAGGATGCAACCAAACTGTCTCATAGAAAAATACAGTCTTGCTGCCGTCAACTTCTAACCAGAGTCTATTTTTGTTTTAGAATTACTAGAGATGAGTGAGTATACTCGCTAAGGCACATTACTCGAGCGAGTAGTGCCTTAGCCGAGTATCTCCCCGCTCGTCTCTAAAGATTCGGGGTCCGGCAGGGGGCGGGGAGCGGCGGGGGAGAGCGGGGAGGAACGGAGAGGAGATCTCTCTCTCCCTCTCTCCTCCCCGCTCCCCGCCGCAACTCACCTGTCACCCACGCCGGCCCCCAAATCTTTAGAGACGAGCGGGGAGATACCCGGCTAAGGCACTACTTGCTCGAGTAATGTGCCTTAGCGAGTATACTCGCTCATCTATAATAATTACCCTAGAAACATGAAATTATGGATTTTGTCCATATGGTCAATGTGTTACTGTTTTCTCAGATAGTTTTTATGAATGAGATTCAAAAAATGACAATTAAAACTGAAAAGTACTTTCTGACTTCGTTGGGTTACAGAAACTTGTCTCTAACTTACCCCTGTGGATGGCGGCTCCTCCTTCTTTCAATTCCCAACTGTCCATTTTGCATTGACATACCTTGGTTTTAATACAGTCCCCTTCAACGAAGAGCAGTGAATTCTTCTAGCATTAGGTTTGTAGATGCCGATATCAATTATAGAAAGATCCTACTGAACCGTATAAGGATTGCAAAAGAACATGCACTCTATTTCTACTTCCTGTTTATGAATCAAGAGCCGAGACCAAATATACAGACATTTAATGTTTGTTGTGACCCTGTTCGATGAACTCAACATTTACAGCTCAACCGTGTTGTACCATTATCGCCAGCTCTTTCTTGATGAAAATGTTTGCACTGCCGATAAGCATAGCATATGGAGCATTACAAAATAAGATTGAAAATAAAGAAGAATGTACCACTCATGGGCACTTCAAAAGCAAGATATTTACAGATCTTTCCAGAGAAATTAACACTCTTGTTGGGTTGCAGCCCCTCGTCGAAAAAAAACTGTTCTAGAGAAGACCATGTTCTGCAACCCAATGCATTGTTGATAAATAAAAAAACCTATTCCCAAGGATGTATGACCATAGACAAACAATATTACATCTGTATCATAGATTGTGTATTTAGATAGAGTCATCTCAAATATACAGTGTTTAAAAATATAAGATACAATTCTAGAGAACGCTATCCAGAAGTGGTCAGGGTTCATGGTGTCCTCTGGTTACACACCATTAAACATTTTCCTCATGTATCAGGATTTAGAATGGGGTTCGGCGGTAAATTAGAAAAAACTTAACTCCTCCTTATTAACAGTGGAAACCTATAGGTGGAAGTTATCTTACTTCAGTAACTTTTTCTTGAAGAACTTTTAAGAAACTAGATATTCAAGAAAGTAAAACCTGTCCTGGTCTTCAATAAATAAATATGAATTTTGATCTCTATATCCTAAAATATACCACATTTATACTCTGAACTAGTAAAGTCATCTCAGTTTTGGATTTGCATTCACATTTTCTTCCTAATCCAAAGCTCACCACCAGCTATCATAACGCATGGTATACCAACATGAAGGAAGACTTTGACAAATTACCTCTCAAAAGATGTAAGCATTTGAAAATGTCTTATATGTGTGCATATTTGAGACTACCTCCTAGATCCATATTCCCGCCAGGAGAGTGTATTAGATAGGGGCTTATGTAAATAGAGGAAAATGTAGACTAAAAAGATGACAAAAAGAAAAATGGAAGACACACAGTAACAGTTCTAAGAAATCAGATTACATTAATGCTATTGACCAAGATGGAAAATGGAAGCCATAGTAGAATGGTATACAGATGCTTTATATTCTTCCCCATAGTCCAAAGAATCAATAGTGCTCACATAGGGAATGAGGGAGCGTTGGAACTTTGGCATATGAGGATTCTAATCAGTATAAAGTTAAAATACCAATGTACATATATACGAATACTTCATTAGAGAGTATGAGCCAATCTTTTTATCTCCATACAGATGATGCTACTATTCCGTAGCTAGTGCTTCCGTTTTAGGATTGTGTTTCATAGACAGCTCAGTGATTCAACAAATCCAGTTTCCTTTTAACATTAACCGTTTCCAATTCACTGTCTGACGTCTTCCTACATTCTAATTGAAGCTTGTATAGCTCTAATGTCAGAAGACATCCGACAGGGTATTCTCACCTTCTATTGCCAGCCACTCCGCTGTCGGAGCCTCTCTGGCGCACACACACTGGCTTTAGCCAGCAGATGGCACCATTGTATAACAGCAAAAAGAGAAAGCCTTTCAGGAAACCCTATATCCAAAATTGGATTGGAAAAGGTTAAAATCTTGATGCTACTTTTGATGAAATCTGTAGGAATCTTCATAGTAACAGGCTACCTATCTCATTCTCCTTTATCAACCGTATTTTAAAGCGAACGCCATATTGCACATCTATCCAAATAAACTCTTAAGTAAATAAATTATATACTGAAGTACAAAAATTAAGTTATCCTCCACCATCCTGGATTATCCATCGTACATCATCATCAACTCTCCAAGGCTTTTATGGTGTCCGTCTGGTCTAATAGCTCGAGGACAGAAATGAGGAATACTGTATTGTAACCGATATATAGATACAAACTATATAATTAAGTTAGTAGGAATTGTGTCTACAATACATATATAGTGTTAATATCATGGACGAATCATCAAAGAAATATGACCGTGGCTCAGTACTGAACTATTCATTGCAGCGGGATACCTCCGACCTACGATGTCAATTTGCTGTATGATTGTGACAAACTCCCTGAAAAATCTTTAACCTGAGATGTGATGGTTAAAAACTCAAAACCATGAACTAAGACCTTTTGTAGAAAAGAGAAATGATAAGTCATTATCAGAAAAAAATTGCTATTTCTGTATTTGGAGTTCAGAAAGGCTGATGAGAAGATGAGTAGTTGGGAGACTTGGTACAAGACACTTCAAAACAAGGCACAAAACACAACATCAAAATCCGTGACACAGTTGGGACAGGACAAACAAGAAACTCTCGATAATCTGCCACAGGGAATGATCACACACAGTGATGTACAGATACTCAGCATGGGACATTTCATTTCGGGATATCACTCAACAGGTTCTTGGGTTTGCCGAGAACTCTTGGTCTTCATGTAAGACTCCTGATGTCCTCTTGCTTGGTGGGTCGTAGAGGAAGAATCAGAATTCTGGGTCATAGTTGGAAAGAATATGAGCTGTGGTGTTTTCCTACCCCCGGAATAATCTGTACACACTGTGCTAGGTGTTAATGTGTAAAGCAGCAATACTAAGAGAATAATCCAATAGATAAGCATTCTCCTAATTAAACTACGGTAATTACTAACATGCTTTGGTCCCTTTTTGTTTTACTAGATTACGATGACGTGAAAAGGGCGAGTCCATGATCTGATTGTATAAATCACTGTTTTGCCTTCCATTGGACTACTCTTTCCCTTGTACCAGGTGCTTATTGCTCAGAATCAGTAACTCTCAAACCATTCGCAGACAGGTAACATGATCCGATTTTCATGCCTAAGAACTGGTGGTTACACATGCAATTAATGATTGGATAGCAATCCCTGAGGACTGATTTGAGGAGCACTGTTCTGGCCGAGTTCTGGATACTTGGAACTCTTTTTTTTTTGTTTTTTGGTGGGCACTGTTCATAGTTTTTAATATTGCATTTTCTTAAGTTACATCAGATAGTCCAACACCATCTTCTTTGTACTATCTTCGGATGAGATGAAGGATCGTATTTCCATACTTTTTTTTCCCTTTAGGTCACTGTGCATATATGAATTGTTGGGTTCTTTTTTTTTTTGCATCACTCTGGAAAATGAGAACTAAGTCATGCAGAGCCTTGAAGGATTTTGTGGGAGGCAATATACATATATATATAAAATGCAGATGTACATTGCGGACAGCAAAATAAAAAGAGTGCTTTAATCTAAGAGAAACAGAAAAGAAAAAAAAAGTCTGCTCTGTTTTTTTACAAAGCAAAGGCAGTTCCAGATGGTAGTACCTAAATGATCCACAATAAGAGAGACAGACCCACATAGCAGAGACAGGCGGACAGAGAGAAAGAGCTGTGCAATGATCTGTGGGTCACCCACACGGGGGTGGGATTCCGAGGGTTGTCAAGTTCCCTGAATGCCAAGATGTTCTGTGCGTGCCAAGTGACCTGCGGCTTCAGATCCAATCTCTGTATTCCCTGTGTCCTAGTCCTTCTCTACTGCAGGGAGAGGATCTGGACCTCTATGTGGATGGAGTCGTACCTAGCCAAAAAGAGAAGAGGAGTGGTCAGAAGTGGTAATAAAATGACAAAAACTTCACAAGTGTACATAGCAATGACGACAACATCTAAAAATATCTATGCTAGGTAAGCTGCTCATATAGCCTGGCCATTAATGCAAATATCCAATCATCACTAAGGCTGCAGTAGGAGCAGGCTGATCACAACTGGCAGTGGAATACTTTCCCAGATCTCGTCTCCTGCAATTTTGCAAAGGGCTTCTCGATTTGATTGGTTTTATCTATAATTCTCAGAGCACATCTTAAGGGTGTTTTATGTGACTATCCTATGGTATCTGGGTATGACACTTATGTACTTCTAGCCAATTGTAACAACTGGAAACATGGCGGCTCCGCTTCTGATCAATCTTTATAAGAAATGGTACATCATGCATCTGAAGAATGGCTTTCAGTACTCTGCAACAACAAACTGGTCCAATTCTAATCTCTAGGTTCCCGGGTCTGTATAACTCGTACGGGGTTCATACCGTGAAACAGCCATATGTACAAGGTTCTGTAAGCTTAATCCATGGCTGTACAAGCACTAATGGTTCTTCCTGGCCTCAATCCCTATCTCTGCGTCCCTACCTGGTCTCCATGGAAACTGTGCACTAGTCCAGGTTACCATTTTCCTCTGTGCTATGTTCTTCCTCGCAGGGTGAAAGTTCATCCACAGACGTTTGGTTTGTGATTCCTGGAAATGCAATGATTAGACATAACTTATAATATGTTCATCCCATATAGAAGTAAAACCAAAAATGTAATGTACAACTTTAGTCAAGCATCTGCGGGAAATACATCGGAACGCTCATACATTCGATAGACAGATGTAGCAAAGTTTAACTTGACTAGTCTATTATACTCCTAGCTGTCTAAACGCTATGGACTTATCTCCTAGTTCAGACTGCCCAAGGTGCTTGATGGATACAGGCACAACTATGCATATGTTCTGGGAGTTCCATGATTTACAAGCTTATTGGAGGGATGTTCTTGAGTTCATAGAGACGCATTTGGGAGCACCGCGTATCCTACACCCTAAGGTCTGTCTCTTTGGCCTTGTGGAAGACATTCCGGTCGATACAGCAGCACGCACCTTAAACAAATTGCTTTTTTTCTATGCTAAAAAGGTAATATTACTTAATTGGAAACATCCCAATAAACCCACTAGGACTGCCTGGCTGTGTGAGTTAAACAGTCTTGCCCCTCTATATAAATTGACATAGATGGCTAGAGGATGCCCTGCCAAGTTCACCAAGATATGGGGTCGATGGGTTGACTGCCCCAATACTGGTCTGGGGGTATCTGACTAACTCCTATTTTCCGAGAAAATTGAAGGTCTTTTCTCTATTGGTTGTTGTGACTCGCATGGACAATAGGCATATGCAATATTGGTAGTGGAGCTGTGGGTTTAGTTTATAGTGGTTTGCTCTATTTGTTACGATTCCCGAGGTTGGGAGTTTTGGTCTCCTTCGTTATAATGGCCAAAGTTGTTTAAAATAATAAAACGGTATTATAAGCTCTGAAGGGAGTGAGAAAACTGTTCTAATTTTGTAAAGTATTCTTGAGGACTCTCCCTTGTTCTGTATTGTGATCTAAGACATGCCCAATGAACGTTCCTTTAAAAAAAAGTTTAACTTGACTCTTAAAAAGTTACCATTACTTTCTGTCACACTGTATTTACCCTTTCAATTGCTTTACAAAGGCCTTTGTTATAACAGCATAAGAGAACAATAGCTTTTTAATGTCTTAAGATAACTTGTCTTAAAAAGTTATCACACTCAGGTTAAACTTTGTTACATTTGTCTTCCTAATGAACTCAATAGGAACTCGTTCTACTGCTCTTAGAAGAACTGAAAGCAGCAACTAAATTTCCTTCCCAAGGACCCTAACGCTATTGAGGATAGTGTTTGAGTATGCTATAGGGAGGATTGACTGTATTATAAATTTAGATTATGCTACCACAAACAATGAAATATGTAAACTTCATATACTGAAATTTCTTTTTGCACTACAATACTTTTCTGGGCCATCACCCAAAATTCCACATAAAATTCACTGAAGTTTTTAGAAGTTTCCAAGGAAAATCTAAGATTTTCAGGACTACAAAAAAGGCTTCTGCAACTAAAGGACCAGTCTGGGGAAACTTTCATCATTTCTCCGTGGTGCATTTGTCATAGAGAGCATGTTAGGGCAGGTGACATACTTACCAATTGCTAGCCTATATTACTGAGATTTTGTCTCCACTTCAATCCCCCGCCGTCTCATGTGACACCGTTTTGGACTGACCCTAAGATTAAGTGTCTCGAAAGTGATTTTTTTCTATTATTATTTCTATGAGAGTCACAGTCACTTCCCAGACACCGAAGACATCAGAGTTTAGGGCTTGTCACAAAGGAGGTCACCTGAGTTAACAAGGGACCAGAGTGCAATCAAAACTTCAACAATGTGGTGATCGGAAAGTATGTTACCTGTCCTAAGATGCTTTCTATGACAATTGCACCCTAGAGACATGCTAAAATACTTTTCCCAAGAGGTTCTTTAATATTACTACCATCTCATACTTGCATATGTTATAAAGGCAACCCGTTACTCTTTTACCTCTTAAACTAAACTTACATTTATGCCCAAGTAATGGCTCAATTGGTGCTACAATTACATATATACTGTATGTGATATGAGGAGGATTAGACCATCAAGTCCTTGGCCTTTCTAGTACACTGCCTTGATCCCTATAGAAAGAAATAGATTGCTCACCACTCGCCGCTCTTTCTTTCCACTTCTGCTTGTTCTCCTGGATGTACTTGGTCCAAGCTGACCGGAAGCTCTTCAGGTCTGCATTAATGTCTCCTAGCTCAGATTGTTCATCCAGGGACGGCTGCCTCCACTGAGAACTAGGAGTTGGAAATAATTAAAAAAATAAAGCCTATATATTGGGAATAATCTCTAAACAATTCAATATCCCGGACGGTGGCTCAGAAGTTAGCACTGTTGCCTTGCAGCATTGGGGTCCTAGGTTCAAATCTGACTAACAACAATCTCTGCATGGAGTTTGTATGTTCTACCTGTGTTGGAGCGGTTTCCTCCGGGTATTCCAGTTTCCTCCCACATGACAAAAAAATACTACTAGGCAAATAAAGAGATCTCTCCCATCATCTATTTATACCCAGGAACATCTATATGTCTGTAATATTATCAATGTGGATGTTGTATTGTGATCAGTGCATATGACCATCACTAAGGGCTTCTATGAGAAGCCACAGAGTTGAGGGTCATATAACACATGTGACTCCCGAGCCACTAGTTGGAGTCGACTGGTCTAGAGAAAAGAAGGTTTCTACTCCAACACCGAAGAGGGTTCTTTATTGTAAGAGCAGTGAGACTATAGAACTCTGCCCGAGGATGTGGTAAAGGCAAAAGAGTTCAAAAGGAGACCTTAAGAGGAAAATTGGCTATTGGCTCATGGTGGGTTTTGCCGACCTCAACACTGCAGTATAATAGGCTGAACTGGATGGATGCATGCCTTTTCTCAGGTTTACAAACCGCAGCATGTTACTATCCATGCATTATAGTAGTTCAGTGCTGTTTGGCATGGAAACAGATTCTTTTTAATTTGGCATTTCTTCCATGAGTGATTGGAACATCACATACCTGGATTGATTGACGGGAGGTGCTGGTTTGGATTTGCTCCCTTCTTCTACTAACGGAAGAACAATCTTCTGAGCCACATCAGTCAGCACTGAAAATGTTGGGTCAACGATGAATTCAATGAATCCTGTAAAAGAGATCAGATATTGCAACGATGCAGTAAAAGGAATGGTAAGACCATGTCAGTGTCCACAGGTGATCTCAAGAACTAGTGACTTTTTATGGGTTCCGAATTACCTATCTGGGATTGAGCTACCAGTGTAGACTTGCGGTCACACAGCGGAGAGAATGGCAGCCCCATTTCAGCTTCTTTGTCACCCTATAAGTAAACACATACAAAATCATGTAAAGTAGGCCCTGGACAGTACTGAAGCCGGTATCATAAGAAACAGTATTGAGATCCAGTAAACATATCATTGGGAGGCATCGTCAAGTGAAAAACATACATGTAAAGCATGTGACAGGAAACAGGTAGTCTACGCAGATTGGAGTTGGTTGCCAGACAAGATATTAGGAAGATGTTTAACTTCAAGTGGGTAATTAGATACATTTCCAGGTTCTAGTCTATCAGTAGAGAGTGATTTATTGTTTGAACGAGCGAACAATGTCAGAGTTTGCTCATTTGCTCACGCAGCCTGTTTATACAGACAGATAAACTGTTTGTTCGCAAATCGCTGAGTCGTCATATTCACTCTACCACTCAACGATTGTCATTCAAATCCGAACGATCCGGCAATTTTTTTGAACGCTAATCATGCTGTATAAATGCACCTTAAGCACTACTTACAGGGTGGCCTCGAGGGGGCTCTTGTGCAACAGAATAACGGCGGGCCTTAGGTCTACCATACTCTTGACTTGACAAGCACAGAGCATACAAGAGCATACACACATCGCCATGATCTTGTCCCCCTCCACTTAAGTCCAGCAGGTTATGGCATTTGTCCATGTTTGTCTGATGCCGATGCCTGCCCTGGCTATGCAGGCACTCTCATGAGAAAAAACCCGCAGCCCAGAATGTGTTCTGTTCAAGATATATGTGAACAGATACCATACTTGGGATTTCCAAGTATATACATTGTTAGTACATCCATTGAAAAACGTAATAGTTTGTTTCAGTACAGAATTTGGAGACATATCACAAAGATTTGCTTTCATTGTTTGATAGGTGGGGGTCTATCCATTGTGACCTTAGCTGAACGCAAAACCAAAGTAGTAGTGACATTGAGGTCGGCTTCACAGGAGTGTAAATGTATTTGTGCACGCCTTTTTGTGAAACGAATCATACTTTTGTGTTTTACTGTACTTTTTGCCTCTGCAAGACATGTTCATTTGCGTGCTGCAAGCAAACGGACCTAATGAAATGGCTAATGAGTTCCAGATTGTCAGGACCAGCGGCTCCCAGTGCCTCCATGCACGCATCACTCGGGCGGCTGGGGTACGGCGCAGGGGAGCCCCGGTGCTGGTGACCTCCCCTGGCCGCCATAGTCCTCATCTTTGCCTCGTTGCTGAGGGATGCGGCGGGCTTCCCCATTGCTATGGCAGCTGGGCACACGTCCTCTATCTCCGCCCGGCCAGTTATTGCTGGTGGCGGGTTTTCTTGCGCTCTTGACTAGCTCCTGCGGCTGTCAGGCTCCCCGCCCCAATCAGCTGCTGGAGTTCTGACAGCATTTAAACCTCTCTGTTTCTGTCAGTGGTTGCCAGTATATGTTTGGTCTCCAGCTACACCCGCGTTTCCCGCTTCGGATTTCCAGCCTTGACTTATTGCTACGGACTTTGATTCTGCTTTTGCCTGACCCCTTGTGCCGTGTACCTCTCTGTTGCCGACCCGGATTGCCCGACCGCCCGCCTTATGTTTGTTCGTTTTCGTCTGTGTGTCTGACTTCTGCCCCGCATCCATAGCCAGGCTAGGGACTGTCGCCCAGTTGTCACCCCAGGGCCTAGCCTAGGGGGGCAAGGAGGTAGGGACAAGGGTAACGGTAAGCTCAGGGACTCCCAGCTGCCCGGACCCCAGTTTCCCTGACACAGATATGTTCTTTCTACAGCAGAATTACGGAGTGTTTCACACATCTCCTTGCGTATCGTGCACGTCACATCGACTTCAACAGGGACCATTGGTGCGCAGATGTGCAGAAAAGCAGAACATGTTCTATTTTTCCTTTTGCGCGTGCAAAATACAGAAATGTGAACGAAGCCATTGAAATCAATGGCTTCTATTCTCCGTTTACTCTATTAGTAAAGCTCCATGACATTTTGTCTCCGATCTGTTCAGCTTGGCATATTTTGGCGGCTGCATGCTTAGTCCCTTATAGTCCATTACAAACCAGGTGACTTCTTTAAAAAAAAAAAAAAGCGAAATCCGCGGCTGCCACTTCGTTCTTCCGCTAGTACTGTAGGACCCCCGCGGATTGTACATCGATGACATTCAGTATGTAACCTAGATTTTTGCAAATTCCTAGCCTTTAAAGTGGTTGTGAGTAATTGCTGCTACTTTTCTGCTAGGCATGAGCACTACTTTGGCGCGACACGCTCAATACATCTCAGACAAGCAGGAATGGGTTTTTAAAAATGAAAGCTTATTCTTATTAATTAAATCTGCTTATTTTATTTTTTTCGGAACATACAAGAGGAGAAATGGCAGCTTGCTTTTGGCAGCTTGAAAGGAACAGTTTGCGTGTTTATGACTTGTTAAGCATTCGCTGTGTAATGACACTGACACATTTGCTTGTCTGCAATTGCTCCATTTTCAGATTTATATTTTTAATTTAAAATTAAAAAGCCTGAACAGAAGTTTAATACGCGGTAATAATCACAGCGCGGCTCGCAATGTGTATATTATTAGGCTCATAAAGTAAACGGATGTCTTATAATTATTTCTAAGGTTACACAATACGTTGAAAGGAAACAATTAGAAAAAAACTGAAAATCAGATCTAACATTCTAAATCAAACCGCTCTTCAAAGCACATGACAAAGGAATGGTTGTTGGATGACAGATTCGCCTGCTTATCATATAGTACGCAAGGATAGAAGAACGTTTCTCTATACAGATGGCAAGAATTACGAAGCAGGATGCGCCAACATTCTGTTCCGCCGACCTGAAAAGCATCTGGAGACCGGGATGTAGGTAAGGACTAGGGATGAACGAGTATACTCGCTAAAGCACTACTCGTCCGAGTAATGTGCCTTAGCCAAGTATCTCCCCACTCGTGCCTAAAGATTCGGGGGCCGGCGCGGGGAGCTGCGGGGGAGAGCGGGGAGGAACGGAGGGGAAATCTCTCTCTCGCTCTCTCACGCCCGCTCTCCCCTGCTCCCCGCCGCAACTCACCTGTCAGCTGCGGCAGCCCCCGAATCTTTAAGGACGAGCAGGGAGATACTCGACTAAGGCACATTACTCGAGCGAGTAGTGCCTTAGCGAGTATACTTGCTCATCCCTAGTAAGGACCTTTTATACTGATTTTCATTGGATCGCGGTTATTTGAACGATTATCGTTTGGTGTAAATGCCGGCAGCGATTGAATGCTGAACAGTAATTCGTTAGTCGTTCAGTTTCTGCAGGCATAAAATCTAACGAGGATTGGCCTGTGTGATTCATCTATGTGATTCCAACAAAGGCAGTAGCCGGTGCACCTTAGTATTGATACTGTATGGGTCCAAGGAAGTCTTCATATTAGAATCAGTAATATAACTATAAATAAGGGCAACCTATTATTGAAGCTGCTACTTACGAAAAATGTTTAAATAATACAAAGGGTAGACAAAAATATGGAAACGCCGTACGAAATGCATGCCTTACGTTACATGGGATCATGAGTCATATTTCAATAAGACTTGTAGAAACTGATTTTAAGTGGAAGTGATATAACACAGATGCTGCCGGGTGAACATCTGCCTGAGCAACAAGGTTCCATGCGATGGAATTTGCGATCAAAGCCAACAGAAGGTTGAGATCTAGAAAAGAGGAGCGTCAGGCCCGTAAGGCAAGAGAATCCAGCAGACCCGCTCCCACTTCTCCCATGCCAACTTCTGGTGCAGAGCCTATGGAAGTGGACCAGCTAAGTCCCGAGGAACGGCAACGGTTCCAGATGACTCATCGTCTCTGCCTCTATTGTGGGAAAACCGGACATTGTGTAGCGACCTGTCCTCAAAAATGTCTACAACATCAGTCTGAAATGGTGGAAAACTTCAGATCCTAGGCGATTTTTGGGAGGATCGCCTAGGATCACAGGTACTCCCTAAGTTGTTGGCGCCTTGTCAGATTGGCTTCCGGACTTTCGCTCGGTCTGGTCAAGCTTTTATTGATTCAGGTGCTGCCGCCAATTTGGTTAGTTTAAGTTTTGTCAGACTTCTGATGACTGAATTCTTGGCCTTAAAGATTCCCATACGCTTCACTAGTATTGATTCTACCCCTCTGTCTGCAGGTGTTGTACAATGGAGGACTCCCATTTTACAGTTCACTGTGGGTGTTCTCCATTCTGAGAATCTGTCGTTCTTGGTAATGGAAAGGATGTCTGTTGATGTAATGCTTGGTATGACCTGATTGGCACTGCACAATCCCCGATTTGATAGGTCCACTCGGAAATTGACACATTGGGGGTTGTCCTGTCATAGTCACTTAGCTACTATATCCATGAGTTCAGCAGATACCATACTTATTCCTGAGAATCTGTCTGATTTTCATGACGTATTTTCCAAGAAACTGTCTGAGACTTTGCCTCCCCATAGGGAGTGGGACTGTGGGTATTGATTTGATCCCTGACAGTCCCATCCCTAAGGGAACCATTTTCAGTTTGTCTGGGCGTGAGTACAAAGCCCTTAAGTTCTATATCCCAGAGTCTCTGGCCAAACAACATATCAGGCAATCCAGGTCCTCTGCCAGGGCAGGTCTCTTCTTTGTAGAGAAGAAGGATGGGACATTGAGGCCTTGTGTGGATTATCGGGCTGTGAATAAAATTACAGTGAAGAACCAGTGTTCCTTGCCCCTGATTCCTGATTTATTGAATTAGGTGGTAGGGGCCCACTGGTTTTCCAAATTGGACTTAAGGAGGGCTTACAATTTAATTTGCATCCGAAAGGGAGATGAGTGGAAGACCGTGTTCAACACCTCGTTCGGACATTTTGAATATCTAGTCATGCCCTTCGGACTTTGTAATGCCCCTGTGGTGTTCCAAGGATTTATGAACGCGGTCTTCCATGATTTCCTGAGGGTATTTTTGGTCATATATCTCGATGACATTCTGGTGTACTCCCCAGACTGGGCTCACATGTGCGGCACCTGAGGCTGGTTCTGACCCATTTGCGTGAGTACCAACGTTTTGTCAAGCTGGAGAAACGCATTTTTGGTACTAAACAAGTGTCTTTCCTTGGTTATGTGATTTCACCCACGGAGATTCAAATGGATTCTGATAAAGTGGTGGCAATCTCCCAATGGGTCAGACCAGATAACCTGAAAGCTCTCCAGCGGTTTTTAGGTTTTGCAAATTTTTACCATAAATTCATTAAGAATTATTCTGTTATTGCTCAACCCCTGACCGATCTTACCAAAAAGGGGGCAGACTTGGTAAGTAAGATGGTTGCCAGAGGCCCTAGAGGCTTTTAGTTGTCTCAAAAGGGCGTATACTCCTGCCCCTGTGCCAGTACAGCCTGACGCGCTGCGACCGTTCTTCATTGAGGTCGATGCGTCTGAGGTGGGGGCGGGGGCTGTATTGCCTCAGGAAGTCAGCGGGAGATCTGGGTATAGTCCATGTGCGTTCTTCTCGCGGATGTTCAGTTCCGCGGAACGTAACTACGACGTGGGTAATCGTGAATTATTGGCGATTAGGTGGTCTCTAGAAGAGTGGCATCACCATCTTGAGTGGGCAAAGCATCCCATTACCGTGTATACAGATCATAAAAACTTGGTACATCTTGCCAATGCTAAGAGACTCACAGCTCGTCAGGCCAGGTGGGTGTTGTTTTTCGCCAGGTTTAACCTCATTGTTACATATATTCCAGTGGAGAAGAAAGTGAAGGCGGACACCCTCTCATGGAGTTTCGGTTCGCCAGAAAGTGAGACAGTGGCTCCCGAGAATATCTTGCACCTGGGGTGGTGGTGGCAGCTGTAGAATCTAATCTCATTCCTCATCTACAAAATTGTCAGCAGGACACTCCCTCGAGGGTGCCAGAGGGCAGATGGTTTGTGCCAGAGACCTTGAGTCTTAGAGTCATTGAATAATCTCATTTATCTGTTGTAGCAGGCCATCCGGGGGTTCAGGGGACTCTGGATCTTTGTACTAGACACTACTGGTGGCCAGGCATGTCTCGGGAGATCCGCGACTTCGTTAAGGGATGCTCTGTCTGTGCACGCAGTAAAAGTCGTCGTGGGTGTCCGGAGGGGGCCTCTGAGACCGTTACCGGTGCCGTCTCGTCCGTGGTCGCATTTATCGGTAGATTTTATCACCGATCTACCTGAGTCTCAGAAGTTTACCGCTATCCTAGTTGTTGTAGACCGTTTCTCAAAGATGGCACATTTCGTGGCGTTAAAGAAGCTACCCTCTGTGATAGAATTTTCCAAGATTTTTGTAAAAGAAATCATTCGTGTACATGGGGTTCCCAAGAACATTGTATCTGAATGCGGTGTTCAGTTTGTTGCGCAGTTTTGGCGAGTCTTCCGTAGAAACCTGGTAACATCGCTTTCCTTCTCGTCAGCATTCCACCTGCAAACTAATGGTCAGACTGAGCGGAAGAACCGGGATTTAGTGCAATATTTACGGTTGTTTGCTAGCGAAAAGGCTCATCAGTGGGCAGAATTCCTGCCATTGGCAGAGTTTGCGATAAACAACTGTACTTCTTCTTCCACTGGGGTATCTCCATTCCTTTGCGTATATGGTCAGCATCCTCGCTTCCTTACAGCTATTTCTATTCCGTCTGCCTGTCCTGCAGCTGATGTCACCACAGATGCGCTGCAGGGGGTATGGAAAGAAGTACAGAAGAACCTGGAGGCTACGGAGCCTCATATGCAGTTGCGTAGTGGGAGCAGTCTGGCAGTATCTGAACAGTACAGGATGGGACAGAAGATATATTTGTCTTCTAGAAATCTCAAATTCAAGGCTCCGTCTTTGAAACTGGCGCCGTGTTACGTGGGTCTCTTTATCATCACGCGTGTAGTAAATCCGCTTGCTTATGAACTTGATTTGCCAGCCACATGAAGGCTTCACAGGGTTTTTCATAAGTCATTATTGAAACCTTTTGTCCCTTTGGTCCCTTCCTTAAAGGGGATGTCCTATCTCTATCTGTTTCGCTGCAGGAAGCAGATGGCACAGTTGCTTTGGTTGGTACTGCAAGCCGAGTCTCGTTCACTTCAATAGGACTTGGCCTGCAGGCCAAGTCCTATTGAAGTGAACGAGACTCGGCTTGCAGTACCAACCCAAGCCACTGCACAATGTATGGAGCAGTCTGCTTCCTGCAGCAAAACAGTGGGACAAAATCAGTATCAGAACGGTGGGGCCTGACTCCTTGCACCCTAGCTGATCAACTCATTGAAGGGGCCTTTACTGTTTACCAGGAATAGCTCCTCCCTTTTGGCAGTGGCTGTGTCTGGTACTGCAGCTCAGTTCCATTCACTCTGTCCATGTTACAGCAAGCTTAAATACAGAATACTGGACAGAGCCGCTACCAAAGCCATGCATGCTTAATTTGTCCTTATTTAATTTGTATCAACCAATTCTGTATTTACAACATTGCTGTTATGGACCAGCAAAGAGGACTCTCTCTACCATAATCCAAATTATGCAAGTCAGACTGAATTCTTAAGAAACCCTGGTCTTCCTCTACAAAGGAAGGGACCTTCTCCAGTCAAAGCCCCCACAGTAGTCTCCGAACAGATGAACTAGAGGCAAAATCAAGCCCCTGTGTAATAACTATCAAACTTGTATAAGTGAGGAGAACTGAGCCTGAATGTAAAAATCTAAGTTTTCAACACAAGTTCTATTAGAATTGGAGTCAAGTGACAGACAGAATAGAATAACTATTTGACAAGCAAAACCAAAGAGCGATCCAGTTCAGGGCTACAATTGGAGCAGATGTCACAGTGATTCAGAATCTGTAACAATGCAGCCCAAGTACTGAATGTCTAGTATGCCGGGTTGGAATAACCTGTCGCCTAGTGACATTACTGGGTCATGCTGGTTGCAATATCAGTATGATGTGATCATTGAATCAGTGATGCAGAATACCGAGGTGAGTAATGTAGCTGATGACATAGGGTCATGCTGACTGCTGGTAATGTGACTTTGGACAATGGAGCCCCTCTCCAAAGCTTCATCCCTGTTCCTATCTGTAATCTGCTAAAACACAAATTGCCCATCAAAGATCTGATTGGCGCAATAATGAATGACATCCTGCAGTTATTGTTACCTGTCTGAAGAACTCCTCCATTAGGGCTTTGGTCCACCGTGCATGCACTTTCCACTGTTTGGTGGGGTGGCTAATATCAGCTGCATGAAGTAGTAGGGAGAGCGCCTTTGCTTTGTCAATGCTGCAAATACATAACAAGAAGGAGCACATAAAGAAATGATGTACACTACGTACATTATATCATATCAAGTTGGGACAGACAATTGAAATTCAGAAGAAGGGTAATTAGAGCTTCAGTTGTTAGCTACTTACTGTATCTGACGGTTGCATTGGCGGATTAGGGAGATCAGAGGCTGTTCAAACAACTTGAGCGCCCCCACCAGAGGCAGGCAGGCAAATTTCAGCTTGCAGGCAAGCAAACAGCACTGGCCCACGAATATTGGCCCATCCTCATCCTATCTACCTCTGCCAGCTGAAACTAAACCTAGCTCTACAACCAGGTTTATTACACAAGTACAGCAACAGAAGCAAGCTCATATCATTAATACAGCAACAGAACCAAGTCCATGCCATAAATTACCAGAACCAAGTTCATAACATAAGTGCGAAACGACAAGCAAGCTCAGCACATAAATGTAGCATAAGAAACCAGCGCAATAGAGCACCCTGAAAAAAAAATCTTATCTCATGCCTCTAAATAAAAGTATGCCCCACGTTGTGCTCCTGAACGTATGTCCAAAGACAGTACGCCTAAATAAGAAGTGCCCCGAGGAAGGGTGACCCTAAATAAAAGTATCCCCAACATTGTGACCCTCGATAAAATATGCCGCACAGTGTACCTCTAGAATAAGAAAATGTATCCCACAATGTGCTCACTGAACAAAATCATATTGCGCTCCAAAAGGCCCTGATCCCCCAGTAAGGAATACTCACCTGCCAATCATGGGTACAATCCCCAAGACACATTCTTTGCCCCATCACCCATTATACAAGATTATATATAAAAATATACAAGACAACATTAATAAGAAGGTGGACTCAAACACAGTGTGTCAGCTCTATATTGAATAATTGTATACCTTATTAATGCAGACATCATATAGTAGTCAGATACCAGTTGTACACAGTGATAGTGATTATAGTGCAATTACCTCAAGTGATCACAGGTGAGGTCTTCAATGACGGGAGTTGCCAGCTTTCCCTATTTTCTCTATCCAGGCCCAGACCACCATGACGATTTCTAACAGCCACAATTTGTCTCTGATCACTCTCCTTATGCTATCCTCAATGCTCCTTACGGTGCCCCACATAGAGTCTTTTTCTGCACCACAAATAGTTTCCACCACAAGAAGTAGCACCTCATTTGTCATTATACTAATAATGCCCCCTTATGTCCTCACATAGTAATAATTGTCCCTTTTGACCCCCATAGGTTTAAATATTCCCTCTGTGTGCCCATAAAGTAATATTGCCCCAGCAAAGCCAACAGATTCTCTTTAAGCTTACAGAAATAGTTCTCGGTTTAGTCTCATTTCATTAAATAATTAGACATGGTTCAGCCATTAGGGTTGCAGTCTAGAAATGGCACTTGATTTATGCACAAGCCCTTCATTCCCATATATGTCCCTTTGATATTGGTCTCACATCATACTTAGACATCTTGCGGTTTTGTACCCAGAGGCTTTCACTCTTTGTAGACTCACTTTTCCATTGTCTGCAGGCCAGATTTCATGGTTTTGACTTGCTGGAAGTGACAAGACATATCTGTGGCCAGGACCATCTCGATGACAAGAGCCCTTAGTTCTCTGCAGAAAGAATGGTTTGCCATTAGTAGAGTTTAGTGCTTGTTTAAAGGCTACTATATACATAAGTCTGAATTCTATATATCATGATGGACTCATAATGGAGGACCGGTTATAGTGAATACTGGAAAGTAAAACCTCTCTGAGCCGAGGACACAAGACTTCAAAGAAAAGTTGTGTTGTATGTTGGGGTCCTCTTAAAGAAAAAAAAAGTACATAGAATAGAGGATGAGTCAAAAAGAATGGTGCAAAAGTAAAGCTGCTTTCTTCATACATGAATGACATACAACAGCCAAAAAGACATGAAAAGATAGAAGAACGCTTCAAGTTTTTATTGCACCTTACAGATGTACGATGTGGGCGACGATGGTGACCGGCAGATGTCAAGTCGACAGTCCAGTTCTGCCTAGACACATCCCGGCATATCCCCCACTGCAGTGAAGATTCATTGTTTTAGGTTGTCTAGCGTCACCAACGGCGCCCACATTGAACATCTATAAGTTGCATTAAAAACTTGAAGAGTTCTTCTAACTTTTCATGTCTTTCTGAGTTGTGTGTCACTTCACATATGACTAAATCAGCTTTATTTTTGCATCATTCGTCTTGAATCACCCTGTATTAGTCAATGGGATCAAAGAGTCCTCCTTTCCTATGACGCTCCGTGGCGCCGGATACACCGCTCCTCCTGCTCTCTCTACCCCAGTGCACACTTGCATCCAGATGATCAAGTGGCACACATAATCCCTGCTTGTTGTCCTTCTACAATGGCATTCCCTTTGAAAAATGTGCTAAATAAAGTGGTCTTTGGTCAGAATACAGGTTTCCGTAGTCCACAACAGCTGGGAAAAATCCGTCACAGAAAAATTGGGGTGTGATGGGTGGTCCTCTTAAAGGGGTGATCATCTGGAGAGGTTTCACTGTACTTGTACTGCTAATGAAGTAGTAATGTTACAGCGTCCTTTCTTAGAACCCTTCACTGTACAATTCATCTGTTATTCCTCCTGGAAAAGTATGAATAAACTGACAACTTGACGTTCCATTTCCCTTGTCAATAGGGTCTGATATTGTCAGTGCCGATTGGACAGTAGCAGAGAGTTTAAGGACATGCTCCTTTGACAAGGGGGACAGTAAAACCCAATTGTCAATTTATTCATACATTGCTAGGAGTAATAACAGAGGGACAGCGCAATGTATGGAGTTGTCTGGGCCTTTAACTATTGATAACCTATCCTCAGGATAGGTCATTAAAATCGGTGGGGGTCCACTGCTTGGGGTTCAGCTGATGGCTGGGCGTCCTCTCAGTGCGGACAGTACTGGAATCAGCGACCTAGACTGATGCTACAGGCATGGCTCCCATTGATTTTAATGAGGGCTGTGCCTGCAGTACCAAACCAGGCAGCTGCAGTACAGACAGCGCTGGCACTGCCCATACTGATAGTGTGTCCAGCTGATCGATGGGGATCGCAAGCTGCCGATCAACCACTGATGGCCTGTCCTGAAGATAGGTCATTAATAGTGAAAGTTCCGGACAACTCCTTTAAGAATAAATGCTCCAGATATTTATAAAGCGAGGAATTTGATCTATTTACTAAAACAAACACACGAGGAGGGCTGACCGCACTCCTACCAGCCACATTGTAGCGCAATACATAGTCTGCCAACAAACAGAGTTCATGGAGTTATCTGCATCGTATGATCTGCTAATAATTAAATATCACAGAGGAAGTAAGTAAGCATCTGCTCTGTCTCCTCCACAACCAGCTCAGACCAATTCATTAATAGCAGACGTAATAAAAAGCATTCCATACACGTAAGCAGCTAATTACATTACCGCTGGCTTGCTTCAAGCCGTATTGATGTAGTCAATACTCCGACTGCTGCGTGTGACCCGGACACGGTTATTGACTGCGACAAACTTACGTGAACTCGTCTTTGGTGAGATTTGCAAATATGTTCATTTCATCTTCTTGCATGATCCGATAGACTGCACTGACGTGGTGGTTTTCAAGGACTGACCGGTCATTGTACAGGATAGCACAGTCTGATCTAAAAGAAATAGTACATATGTATGACATTTGTATATACTGTATGAAAATAACCTCCGCTATGTAGAAATATATTTCTGGCATCCAACTTCCAGAGCAGAGTTAGGCAGCTTATACATCTGCGGTGGGGTTTCCGTTTTCATGCTCCGTTCGGGGAATGCCCTGGCCTGATGGAACCGAACCGTGCCGAACAGATCCCATTGACTATAACGGGGTGTGTTCGTTCTCTGCACAGCTGCCCAGAATTTGACTTATTTTTTGCCAGATGTGCGACTGAACATCCATCTGGAGGTTCCAACACACATGTGAGCCAGGCCTTATATACTCTCTTTGCTTAGTCTCTGTTTGCATCATGGTTTCTGCTTCTAATGGAAACCGTGTTACATAACAAGTCATGTTGTACAATGGGTGTAATTGGCCCCAGATGGACACCACTGACCTCTAATGGGATCCATGAAGTGCTGTCCTGATTTTTGTATATCTTTGCAAGATGAGTAGCATTGCTACCTGACTCTGGAATCTGCAACGGAGACACCGATCACGGACTGAGCTGCAGGTGTGACTAGAGCTTTAGATATCAGGTAGGACCAGCCTTAGGTTAAATGGCAACCTGTGCAGAGTTTGTTCTGGCACCCCTAAGCCCATCATGAGAAAAAAACTATAAATATATCTAAAAGTGACTCCAATTATGAATATCTTGAGAAGAAAAAGAACGTTTCTGGGCTTCCAATTCTAGGCACTTAGGGCTAATACCACTGGGTCATTTACTGGCATAACCTACCTGAGCTACTAGGTCGTTCACTTTCCTACACACTTTTGGCTATATATATATATTGCACTGATGAGTAGTTAGCCTGTAGTCTTCTTGTGCAGAAAGCAGCTTGGTAATAGCATACCCACAACAGAGCAGCTTAGTGACAGTACCAGAACCAAGCTCATAACACAAATAGAACATCATTAATACTGACTTTCTTGCATCCCCTTGGGCCACACTATGACAGCACATAATGAACCAAGGCAAGAACTTTATAAACTGTTGGGTGTCAACCTTCTCCTTGACTATGCAGTAGCCAGTCCCTCTTCGGAACATCTTGGGCTGATTCAGTGTATGACAGAAGGCCAGTGTGCTGGCACTAACCTCACCCTTTCACACTATATGGCGCTGCCTGAGGCGAGAGGCTCTTCTTGCTTCGTGGCAGATGTACCTCTTACTGTCGTCTTCTCCTCTACAACCTAGTGGTCGTCGCCCTGTGCAATTGTACAGGTTGCACATAGCTAAGGCCGGCCATGCTGTTAGGTGCAAAGGCAGATCTCTGATCAGCTTTGGTAAAGTGGAGGAGGATTCATCAGTGGACTAAGTAGTCATTGATTTAGTAGCCCATTACTATAAAGCCACCCCAATTATGAACATCTTAGGAAGAAGAATAACATTTCTGGGCGTCCAATTCTAGGCACAAAGGGATAATACCACTGCTCTGCCATTCATAGGGACATTTACTGCCATAACCTACCTGAGCTACTAGGTCATTCACACTCCTCTACACCTTTGGCTGTAAGTGAACTGGGCCACACAATGGTCATTTACTGCATAATGGTTCAATAGGAAATGTGTCACACAGTCTTTGCCACTTACAGCTATAAGCCAACCGGACCACTATGGGTTACCAGGGACATTTACAGCTCTTATTGCACTTGGATGCTAGGAAATTAGTTAGCCACTATGCCGCCAGGGAATTTGGCAGTATTTAGGAAATACTGTATGCCACTTAAGAGCTGGGTACAGTACATCTACTGTGCAATGGGTAATATGGCAGTAACCCCATTAGCCATTAAGGAAATCAAAATGTCAACAGAGATGAAGACTGTGTAGCCACTATAACAACACCAGGGCATTGGATACAATTTCCCCTATGATAGCAGTGACTTATGATATATCCACCATGTTACTAGTGATTCAAAAGGCTGTAAATATCCTATTTTACCGGAAAGTAAAGAGAACACAAATGTCCTCCAGAAAATTCCTAACAACATGCTGTAAATTGTGTGTGTGTGTGTATATATATATATATATATATATATATAAATAATCGTATTAGTTGTTATTTGCAGATTTTTGTAAATTCCAGCCATTGTAAGACATTACCTAGTTTTATGTTTTTTACCGCAAACAATCACTTTAGTAGTTGGGAATTATATTTCTTCGTGTTCAGCTAAAGAGGATGACCTTCTGTGCGGGGCTGTGGTTGGCATGGAACATTAGCGATTTATATACATGGAGTAATCACATCCAACCGTTTGATGTTCTCTGCTATAGTCAAAACAGTCTTTTCTTAAATGACCTTGCCCTTCTTTCCAGCATCTCCGCTTTTAGAATTTTATGCATCTCAGTCCAAAAATACTGACTATTCAAGGGTATGCAGTACGTCACAAGTATTGATACACTTCAGCTTCAATGACTTCAATGTAATACCAGACACAGCCTGTGTGCAAGAGTGGTGCTACACTATCCTACCATAATTGGACGCCTGAGCAAGAAACAACAGTAATTTATTTACATATGTTAATACTTATTGGGGGTCCTAGTACTCTCCATAGCATACTTTCTACTAACGTCTAAAGTTGGACGCTGTTCATATTTCCTGACCCGACGTTCCAGTTCATCCCCAGAAATGTTCAGTAGGTTCAGGTTGGGACTCTGTGCCGCCAGTCCAATAGTGGAACATCCATATCCTCAAATCAATGTAACACAGCATTGGATTTGTGACAAGGCGCGTTGTCATGTTGGAAGTATGGCCGACCATTCCAAATGTATTGTGACATTGTCAGCAGCACATTATTGTCTAGAATGTCGGGTACACCTCCATGTTGATGGTTCTCGTCAATATAACCAACAGACCAAGACCATGCCATGTGGAACATCCCCAGACCATAACAGAAGCTCCTCCGTACTTAACTGTTGCACAACACACTCAAGTAAAAGGTGTTCCTCAGGCGTCCTCCCCACCCAGGTACATCCATCTGATTTGAATATAGAAAATCATTCCATTGCTCAACTGTCCAATGACAAAGCTCCTTGCACCAGTGTGGATGTTAGATAGATCAGATGCTACGGAGAGTGTGCAATGCTATCAGGGCCAAAGGAGCCCCATGAATAAATACTAATTTTGATTCGTGCTCGGGTGTCCAATTACTTTTGGTAGGATGGTGTATTTCTAGTCTCAAGAAACCCCATTTCTGACTTTTTTTTAAAATCTGACTAAAGGGGGAGTCCAGGGAAATTTTTTTTCAAAGCTACTGAGAGTGGAAGCCGTATTCCCCTCGCCTGATCACCGGTCACTCCCATTTTACCAGTTCCTGTTCTCTTGCTCGGTGCCACTTCCGGTTGCAGCAGCGATGACGTCCCAACAAGGGATTTGCTGCAGCAGTCACATGTCTCTGGTGTCAGTGACGTCATCGCTGGCTCACTGGAGCAAGAACTGAAGGCCAGCATGGTAGTGGCAGGGGAGCAGGTGAGGCGAGTAGGGCTCCACAACTATGAGCAACCTTGCCAAAAAAAAAATTGGCCCCAAATTACCCCGTTACATGAGTTCTATAAACAGACAGGAAGAGGTCTATTAGCGGATCCAGTAAATAAGAAGAGAAAGATGGAAAATCTTACTGCTGTATTCTCAAGTACATTAGCATCTACTGCCAACTACTACATAGCTGATGTGTGAGACATCACTATGTCACTTGAGACATGTGACACCTAAACTGTTTCTATGGAAATCTTGTCATGTTTTAATGTTTCCCAGCACTGGATCGGTTAAATCCCAAGAGATTTTGTCACTTTCCGGTAGAATCACAGTACAATTACCATTTTTTAGAAGTACTTGAAATAATTTTTTTGCAGAACCTTTTCCCTCCCGCACCGGCGCCGGGGACACATTTACTCAACAACATGTAAATGCCCTAATAATTACCCAAGAGGGACGCCTTTACTATTGTTCACTCCGCAGCTATCCTGGGAGGTACAGTCTGTGCACCAGGCGGTTTACATTATCTGCTCTGTACGATACCAGCTCTTCGGGGAGAGGATGCTCTGGTTTTACAGTTTAAACCATAAATAATTGATTGTGCAGCTGAAAATCAAACTTCTTCATGTCCAGCTGCAAAGGATGACTGCGAGCGTGGAGATGGTGAAAGCAATCAGCGTGAAAATAACTGATTTATAGGAGAAAAATCTGTTAGAGGAACATCTTTGGACAACTTTGTTAACTATTTCCAATAACAGAATTCTGAGTGCAGCTCTGGAGTGACACAGAGCATTTGGAAAATTGATGTGGTTTATAAATTGCAAAGAAGAAACAAATGAAACCGCCACAATATATCTATGTGTGTTCATCCAATAAAACTATGTAATTAATAGAGATGAGCGAACGTACTCGTCCGAGCTTGACACTCGTTCGAGTATTAGCGTGTTCGAGGTGCTTGTTACTCGTAACGAGTACCACGTGATGTTCGGGTTACTTTCACTTTCATCTCTGAGACGTTAGCGCGCTTTTCTGGCCAATTGAAAGACAGGGAAGGCATTACAACTTCCCCCTGTGACGTTCAAGCCCTATACCACCCCCCTGCAGTGAGTGGCTGGCGAGATCAGGTGTCACCCGAGTATAAAAGTCGGCCCCTCCCACGGCTCGCCACAGATGCGTTCTCACTTACCTGAGGGAAAGTGCTGCTGCTGGTGCTGCTGCTATAGGGAGAGTGTTAGGAGTTATTATAGGCTTCAAGAACCCCAACGGTCCTTCTTAGGGCCACATCTAACCGTGTGCAGTACTGTGGAGGCTGCTTTTTGCAGTGTTGCACATTTTTTTTTTTTGGTATATCGGCCGTGCAGAGCATTGCGCCCTGCAGTAATACTCCAGGGACAGAAGTGGTGGTTAGGCAGGGACAGAAGACATATTAATTATTGATTGAATATAGGCAGTGGGCCTTTTCTAAAAAATATTGGGCAAAAAATCTTTTTGGCCTGCCTGTCACTGTGCTCAGTGTTCTGGGTCTGTGTGTGCTGGGTGTAGTAGTTCTACAACAAAATCATACGCAGCCAGCTAAGTGTTACAGCAGGCTTGCGCCAAATTATTTCCTGGCGTTCCGTAAGCGAAATCAGCCTCCAACCACAGGCCAATAAGCGGCACATTTAATTACAGCGTTCTGTTTCTGCACTACTGGTAATACAGCATGCTGAGGGGTAGGGGTAGGCCTAGAGGACGTGGACACGGGCGAGGACGCGGAGGCCCAAGTCAGGGTGTGGGCACAGGCCGAGCCAGTGCGGTGGCCAGGGGTAGAGGCAGGGCCAGACCGAATAATCCACCAACTGTTTCACAAAGCGCCCCCTCGCGCCATGCCACCCTGTAGAGGTCAAGGTGCTCTAAGGTGTGGCAGTTTTTCACAGAGACGCCTGACGACCGACGAACAGTGGTGTGCAACCTTTGTCGCGCCAAGATCAGCTGGGGAGGCACCACCACCAGCATGCGCAGGCATATGATGGCCAAGCACCCCACAAGGTGGGACGAAGGCTGTTCACCGCCTCCGGTTTGCACCACTGCCTTTCCCCCTGTGCCCCAACCTGCCACTGACATCCAACCCCCCTCTCAGGGCACAGGCACTACCGTCTCCTGGCCTGCACCCACACCCTCACCTCCGCTGTCCTCGGCCCCATCCAGCAATGTCTCTCAGCGCAGCGTCCAGACGTCGCTAGCGCCACTGTTTGAGCGCGAGCGCAAGTACGCCGCCACGCACCCGCACGCTCAAGCGTTAAACGTGCACATTGCCAAATTGATCAGCCTACAGATGCTGCCATATAGGCTTGTGGAAACGGAGGCTTTCAAAAGCATGATGGCGTCGGCGGCCCCACGCTACTCGGTTCCCAGTCGCCACTACTTTTCCCGATGTGCCGTCCCAGACCTGCACGACCATGTCTCCCGCAACATTATACGCGCCCTCACCAACGCGGTTACTGCCAAGGTCCACTTAACAACCGACACGTGGACAAGCACAGGCGGGCAGGGCCACTATATCTCCCTGACGGCACATTGGGTGAATTTAGTGGAGGCTGGGACAGAGTCAGAGCCTGGGACCGCTCACGTCCTACCCACCCCCAGAATTGCGTGCCCCAGCTCGGTGGTGGTATCTGCGGCGGTGTATGCTTCCTCCACTAAACCACCCTCCTCCTCCTCCTCCTACGCAACCTCTGTCTCGCAATCAAGATGTGTCAGCAGCAGCACGTCGCCAGCAGTCGGTGTCACGCGGCGTGGCAGCACAGCGGTGGGCAAGCGTCAGCAGGCCGTGCTGAAACTACTCAGCTTAGGAGAGAAGAGGCACACGGCCCACGAACTGCTGCAGGGTCTGACAGAGCAGACCGACCGCTGGCTTGCGCCGCTGAGCCTCCAACCGGGCATGGTCGTGTGTGACAACGGCCGTAACCTGGTGGCGGCTCTGCAGCTCGGCAGACTCACGCACGTGCCATGCCTGGCCCATGTCTTTAATTTGGTGGTTCAGCGCTTTCTGAAAAGCTACCCACACTTGTCATACCTGCTCGGAAAGGTGCACCAGCTCTGCGCACATTTCCGCAAGTCCCACACGCACGCTGCCACCCTGCGGACACTGCAACATCGGTTTAATCTGCCACTACACCGATTGCTGTGCGACGTGCCCACACAGTGGAACTCTACGCTCCACATGTTGGCCAGGCTCTATGAGCAGCGTAGAGCTATTGTGGAATACCAACTCCAACATGGGCAGCGTAGTGGGAGTCAGCCTCCTCAATTATTTACAGAATAGTGGGCCTGGTTGGCAGACATCTGCCAGGTCCTTGGAAACTTTGAGGAGTCTACCCAGATGGTGAGCGGCGATGCTGCAATCATTAGCGTCACCATTCCTCTGCTATGCCTCTTGAGAAGTTCCCTGCAAAGCATAAAGGCAGACGCTTTGCACTTGGAAACGGAGGCGGGGGAAGACAGTATGTTGCTGGATAGTCAGAGCACCCTCATGTCTATATCTCAGCGCGTTGAGGAGGAGGGGGAGGAGCATGAGGAGGAGGGGGAAGAGACAGCTTGGCCCACTGCTGAGGGTACAGATGCAGCTTGCCTGTCATCCTTTCAGCATGTATGGCCAGAGGAGGAGGAGGAGGAGGAGGAGGAGGAGGATCCTGAAAGTGATCTTCCGAGTGAGGACAGCCATGTGTTGCGTACAGGTACCCTGGCACACATGGCTGACTTCATGTTAGGATGCCTTTCTCGTGACCCTCGCGTTACACGCATTCTGGCCACTACGGATTACTGGGTGTACACACTGCTTGACCCACGGTATAAGGAGAGCCTTTCCACTCTCATTCCCGAAGAGGAAAGGGGTTCGAGAATGATGCTATACCACAGGGCGCTGGCGGACAAACTGATGGTAAACTTCCCATCCGACAGCGCTAGTGGCCGAAGGCACATTTCCGCGGCCCAGGTAGCAGGGGAGGCGCAGAGATCAGGCAGCATGTACAGCGCAGGCAGGGGAACATTCTCCAAGGCCTTTGCCAGCTTTATGGCTCCCCAGCAAGACTGTGTCACCGCTCCCCAGTCAAGGCTGAGTTGGCGGGAGCACTGTAAAAGGATGGTGAGGGAGTACGTAGCCGATCGCACGACCATCCTCGGTGACGCCTCTGCCCCCTACAACTACTGGGTGTCGAAGCTGGACACGTGGCCTGAACTCGCGCTGTATGCCCTGGAGGTGCTTGCTTGTCCTGCGGCTAGCGTCTTGTCAGAGAGTGTGTTTAGTGTGGCTGGGGGAATCATCACAGATAAGCGTAGCCGCTTGTCAACCGACAGTGCCGACAGGCTAACACTCATCAAGATGAACAAAGGCTGGATTTCCCCAGACTTCTCTTCTCCACCAGCAGACAGCAGCGATACCTAAGCAATACGTAGGCTGCACCCGCGGATGGAAGCATCGTTCTCTATCACCATCCAAAACGGGGACCTTTTTGCTTCATCAATCTGTGTCTAATATTCCTCCTCCTCCTCCTGCTCCTCCTCCTGAAACCTCACATAATCACGCTGAACGGGCAATTTTTCTTAGGCCCACAAGGCTCAGTCATATAATTTTTGTAAACAATTTTTATACGTTTCAATGCTCATTAAAGCGTTGAAACTTTCACCTCAACCAATTTTTATTTTAACTGGGCTGCCTCCAGGCCTAGTTACCAATTAAGCCACATTAACCAAAGCGATTAATGGGTTTCACCTGCCCTCTTGGTTGGGCATGGGCAATTTTTCTCAGGTACATTAGTACTGTTGGTACACCAATTTTTGGGGGCCCTCGCCTACAGTGTAATCAAATTAATTTTTTGCCCACCTGCATTACAGCTCACGTAACATCAGCTGTGTTGGGCACTGCAATGGGATATTTTTATGTACCGCCGGTGGGTTACAGGGAGTTGTAACTGCATGTGTCCACTTCTAAAGAACCCCGGTCTGACTGGGGCATGCAGTGTGGGCCGAAGCCCACCTGCATTAAACATGACATTATTACCTCAGCTGTGATGAGCAATGCAATGGGATATAATAATGTACCGCCGGTGGCTTCCTGGCACCCACCCATGCTGTCGGTACACAGGAAGTTGTAACTGCATGTGTCCACTTCTAAAGAACCCCGGTCTGACTGGGGCATGCAGTGTGGGCTGAAGCCCACCTGCATTAAACATGACATTACCTCAGCTGTGATGGGCAATGCAATGGGATATATTTATGTACCGCCGGTGGGTTCCAGGGAGCCACCCATGCTGTGGGTGCACACGGAATTCCCATTGCGGAGTTGTACCTGCCTGTGACTATTTATAAAAAACCGCGGTCTGACTGGGGCATGCAGACACCTTGACAGAATGAATAGTGTGTGGCACATAGGTTCCCCATTGCTATGCCCACGTGTGCAGCTCCAGATGGAGGTGGCACAGGATTGCATTTCTCATTGCTTCTGTACAGAGGGTCGCTGCCTAGCCGTGCCAACCCTCTGCAGTGTGTGCCTGCTTTTCCTCTGGCAGACGCACTTATAAATAGACATGAGGGTGGCGTGGCATGAGGGCAGCTGAAGGCTGGGCAGGGACAGTTTGGTGTGCGCTGTGGACACTGGGTCGTGGGGGGTGGGGGGGTGGGGTTTGGGCAGCATGTAACCCAGGAGAAGTGGCAGCGGAGTGTCATGCAGGCAGTGATTGTGCTTTGTTGGAGGTAGTGTGGTGCTTAGCTAAGGTATGCATTGCTAATGAGGGCTTTTCAGAAGTAAAAGTTGTTGGGAGGGGGGGGGGCCCACTCTTGCCGCTATTGTGGCTTAATAGTGGGACCTGTGAACTTGAGATGCAGCCCAACATGTAGCCCCTCGCCTGCCCTATCTGTTGCTGTGTCGTTCCCATCACTTTCTTGAATTGCCCAGATTTTCACAAACGAAAACCTTAGCGAGCATCGGCGATATACAAAAATGCTCGGGTCGCCCATTGACTTCAATGGGGTTCGTTACTCGAAACGAACCCTCGAGCATCGCGAAAAGTTCGTCTCGAGTAACAAGCACCCGAGCATTTTGGTGCTCGCTCATCTCTAGTAATTAGCCAAATCCAATCAAGCAATTTCAAATAAAGTTATCCCAAAATGGAATTTTATTACCGATTCATAGGATAGGGGATAAAAGTCTGATCCGACCCAGCCGTCTGCAGGTGGCCTAAAGCACCTTTTTTTTTAATTAAAAACGTTTATAATTTCTTTTAACATAGTAAACATAAACAATAATAAACATAGCATCATCACAATGATACTGACCCAAAGAATGAAGTTAACATTTTGTTTTTACCTAAACATGAACACTGCAAAAGTAACCATCCTCCCTGAAAAATAAGGCATTTGTGTTTTCTTCCATTACCCCCCACTTGAAAATGTAAAAACATTTCCAATACAATACATGGTGCATTAAAAATTACAACTTGTCCCGCAAAGCTCTTGGGATACAGGGATGAAAAAACAAAAATGAAACCTCCCAAAATGGCTGGTATTGAAAGAGTTAAGATAACAGAACAATACAGTAGCCTTTGAATGGCTGAGAAGAGATCATCAATAGTATTTCCCTGGAAAAATGCTTTAAGATAACTTGTTGCAAAAAGTAATCAAACTCAAATTAAACTAAATCTGTGCAATGGAGAATGACCCACAACAATGTTGCACACAATTCCTGTATTTAGCTGCATACCCTTTTTCCCTTAGCCTAATTAAGGCAATGCAGTATTCACGTCTACAGGTCATTGCCCATTGTCAGTTTCTAAGTGCCTCTGGTAGAGTACATCGGAACATCAGTAAAAGCATTCTTACTTTGTCTGGATGTGGAAGCTGTTCGTTGTTCCTGTATGTTCAAAATCATGTATAGCAGCAGCAAAAATGATCGCCAGGATCTCAATTTCATTTAGGCAATGCTATGGAAGAAAAAAAAAAAAGAGAGCCGTAATTTACTAATGAGCCACTAGAGGGAGTAAGAGGACAGGTGCATTGCAGTAAAAGAAAATGAAAACATCCTATTTATCACTTAAAATAACTTCAGCGGTTGTATTTGTACCAACAGGCAGTATTGTTAAAAGATTGAAATATAACGAGGATACGGAGCATGAAAAAAACGAACAAAACCGCTCTTCAAAGACCGCTTTCTCCTCCGCACTCCAGTATTCTTCAAGCAGCGGAGTCTTTATGTGGAGTTTAAATATTTACATATTCAATATTAGCTCTTCCTTCAGTATTATCAAAACGACACGCTTTTTTATTAGCGCGCTATTCCAAAGTTATTATCACTGTTACCAGATTCTGCACCACAAAGGAAGGATTTGTCACGAGAGCCTGGAGATTCTGCGGGTGCTGTCTTAGACGATATCTCATCCTAGATCCTATTTGAGCTGGACATGTGTCATCTTGTGCTCAACACAGATTTTACTAGTGATTGACAGGCCGCTATCGTGTCATTATAGCAATAGCATGAACATACTAATGCAAATGGGGTCTATACCTTTAAAAAGTGCAGTTTACACAAATCCCGGTCCTGTGTGAAAAAGCAAGAAGTCGCTTGGGAGTTGAGGATCTAGTTAAATATAACCTTCTTAAGCACTTTAAGCCTAGAGAATTATGAAAAGGGCAAGAAGACTGCAGCACAAATACCATAGCAGCGCATAATTAATACGGAGAAGTCCCCCTTAAAAGGCACAAGTAAATACTCCTCCTTCTAGCCTCACCTGGCTGCCGCCCAACTTTCCTCAAAATAGCTAAATGTCTAACGAGTCATTTATATCACTGGTGCTTTTTTTTCGCTAATTTTAGAAAATGACAGAAATGTTCTTTCTGCAGAACGATGCAAATTTTAGAGAGTTGGGTTTTGCTTATATTTGGGGGTTAATAGGCTGAACTGGATGGACATATGTCCTAGTGTGACTGTTCTCAGTAAGAGAAACCAAGAAATCTTGTAGATATGATACCTTGTAATGGCTAACAAAAATACATGATGTTATAGCGAGCTTTTGGATCTTCTATGGATCCTTCTTCAGGCTTAATTAAACTGATTATATATATATATAAAATCAGTTTTTATATATATCTGTCTGGGATGATTTAGTGAATCCTGCACTGAGCAGCGGGTTGGACCCGATGACCCTGGAGGTCCCTTCCAACTCTACCAGTCTAGGATTCGGTGAATCGACATTTGTTATTTTCGTCTATCAAGTCCACCATCTTTTAACTTGCAAATATTCATGCCAGTGTCTGTCATGATTGTGTGTAACCAGCAAGTATCATAGTAACATAGTATGTAAGGCCGAAAAAAAGGTATGATTTATCATACTGAAGGGCAGCACGGAAAAATTTGGGAGTATAAATCTCTGCCCATTTTTGATACCCTCAAGAATGGAATGAGTGGGATTCTTGTATCCATAGAGAATATGAATGTTCTGTATAAGTCAAGAGGGATGTCCAATTCCAAATCATTGTTTTTAAAAATCATTGTTTTTAAAAGAAAACTGCCTAAAAATTCATACATTGATTTGAAGGAATGCTGCCATCGAATAGGCGGCGCTACAGAGGTATTGTTCAATCGCCCTTATGTGCGGGTCTGAAGGAGAGATAACACACATCATAAAACTGTCACATTCCTTAGCAGTGGACTGATTAAGTATTTACTCCTCTGCTCATCTTGTCCGGTATTGTTTTAAGTTTAAATCAGTCTCAAATATCTGTGTGTGAACATTTGTATTTAGGTCAAGAGGGGGGTCGTCTCTGTATTTGTGTGTTTATATATATATATATATATATATATATATATATATATATATATATACACACATACATATGCATATATACGTATATGGTAAGTATAAGGTATACTCACCTTTCCGCTAAAGCCGGAGTTCAGCCGCGTCTGGCCGGCAGCTCTCCTGAACTGCTCTGTGTAGTATTCAGCAGCCGGAGATTTTAAATCCCTGCCTGCTGAATGAGCTGCCTCTGATTGGTCACAGCCTCACCAATCAGAGGCAGCTCTCACTCACACCCATTCATGAATTCATGAATGGGTGAGTGCTGCCTCTGATTGACAGCTGAGAGCTGCCTCTGATTGGTCCCTGCGCTGAGCCAATCAGAGGCAGCACTCACCCATTCATGAATTCATGAATGGGTGTGAGTGAGAGCTGCCGCTGATTGGTGAGGCTGTGACCAATCAGAGGCAGCTCATTCAGCAGGCGGGGATTTTAAATCCCCACCTGCTGAATACTACAGAAAGCAGTTCAGGCCAGACGCGGCTGAACTCCGGCTGCAGCGGAAAGGTGAGTATACATTTTTTTTTTTTTTTACACATTTTAGGATGATTTTCAGGTAAGGGCTTATATTTTTAAGCCCTTCCCGAAAATGCATCCTGAGATCGCCGGCAGCCCATCGCTTTCAATGGAGCCGGCTGTATTGCCGGCTCCATTGAATTCAATGGTCAGTGCTCGTTTAATCGAGATGAGTACCGCGTGGTGCTCGTCTCGAGTAACGAGCATCTCGAGCACCCTAATACTCGAACGAGCATCAAGCTCGGACGAGTATGCTCGCTCATCTCTATTAAAGACATTCACGATTGGTGCTTCACTGTATGAAAATCAGACCTGTGACCCCGGAGTGCAGAATACAATCAAGTGAGCAAGTTTTCCGTGCATCAGTCCATATTAGTATAGGGAAATAAAGAGATCTGAGTGACTGTGATCGAGGCCGGCCATTAGTGCTATGCTAGCTGCGGATAAGGTTGCTACCGGCCAGTATTTTTACCGGGAAGTTGATGTCAGTATTTAAATTTGTAGCGACCTCATTAGAGGCCGGTAATTCATTGAAAGTATACGCTGCACACATGCAATTATGCATCACAACCCGGATGGAGGTGCCTGTGCATTGAGGTGGAGCTGAAGAACGGAGCACAGGAAGATGTGGTCTCTCTTCTCCATGGCAGGAATCCGATAGGAGTAACTCCAAATCTCATAAGACAGGCTGCGGCGTGCAGACCTATAGAGCAGTATGGAGGCGGCAGGTAGCAATGCTACTAATAATGGTGGTGCAGGGTGATGGCTTCATGGACTCAGGACAGAGGATACTGGATGAGGTGTCTGGAAGCAGCTGGGGGAGGAGGATGTACAGCACCTTCTGCACCTCTAACAGGCAGGGGCTTATTCCTGTAGAGCAGAGTATAGGAAGTACTGACCTTGCATAGTGTAGGACTACAAGTCCCAGCATGCTCTGCATTCTGCAGTGCAGTGTCAGTGCATGCTGGGAGATGCAATTCTCCAGTAGGTGGAGAGTCATAGTTTGTACACAACTGTAAAAGGCATTTGGTTTCATGTAAATGAAGGTTTTTGCTTATTGTCGGTGATTGAAAATATCTAATTTTTTAATCCAGAAGCAGAAAACTGAATGAGCAATGATACAGCTTCTAGAATGGCGGTAAGTTCGCACGTTGTGGAATTGCTATAGATTTTCTGCAGCGCAAAAACCACACTAAAAACCGTGTTGAAATCCGCGTCGTTCCATGGGGCGGATTCTGATCTGGATCCACAGCAAACGTCATCAATTCAATTGTAATACAAGAGGCACTGATGGCTGGCACCTTTGTACAGGAGGCTTAGAGCATAGCCCAATAATATAGGAATGGTAACAGACAGGTTTCAGTTTATTCAAACCTTTCCAGGTGGACAACGGAGATAAAACATAGGCTGTGATAAGCCACACTCCACCTCCAACCATGTCCCTTATACCTCAGCCAGTATTTTTTGGTGACAAGTGTGGCAACCCATCCGAAGGGCCAGGATTTCACACACTGCCGACCTTGTGTGTTTTTTTTAGTGGAACAGTGTTGAGAGCATACTGAGAATATTGCGATTGAGGAAAAATATCCAGCCAAAGGGTGCGAACGCAAACAACTCGTCGACGAAAGGGGTCAGAAGAGGATGTCAGGAATCGTTCTGATGAACAGGTTGGTGCGCAGTCAAGCAAACTGCAGCTAAATACAATGCTGCTGCTCCAACCAATGTATCTCAATTGAGGCTGGTTGAGGTGGAGTAATAGCATGGGGAATGTTTTTGGTACACCATTGGTCCTCTGACACCCATGGATGGACACCATAACAATTTGCTGTGGTTTTGAAGGCCAAAGGAGATCCAACACACTACTAGAAGGGTATCTCCACCTCCAATAAGGTGGTCATTCAGTAAATATCTATATATTGGAGCACACACACATTTTTGGGGGCACCCTCATATTGAAAAGCATAGTTGACTATGCTTTGCAATACAGTTCGAAACAAATGTGTCAACACATACCCAACAGGTGTACAGCAGCAGGACACGCCAGAAGAAGTGTATGATATGCTTGGCCAATATAATGTGCAAAGTTAACTTTTTGCACAGTGACTGCCGCCGTTCCATTACCGATTTGTCATGGGCTCATCTCAAATAAATGGAGCCTATGAGCTGAAGGAAACATGTTTTACAAGACAAATTTGTCGGAGCTTTAATAATGTATGGCTACCTCCTTCATTACCCGGAGCTCCATTTATAACAGTAAATGAGGGTACGCAGCTGCCGGCACGGCACAAATTAAACTATTTTTTATTCTGCCTCTAATTAACTAATAAAACAGAGTTGCTTTTTCCAACTGATGTAATTTCATGATCACTTAAAGAAAGTTAAAAGACGCTACAGAAAATTGGAATTCACTGGTGATGCCGCAGCATTATGCCATAATGATTATGACCTTGATGATGGAAAGTAGGGGCAGAAAGTCTGTGAGATGCCTGGTCTACAGGAAGCAAACACAGGCAGATAATCTTATGTTTCCCATGTACGGTCTCACCCGGGCACACTGCAGTTTTATTAACTGTAATGGGAGCCTGGAGTAATCTACAAGTCCAAAGATAAGCTCAATATCTTCATGGCTGCAGCCACCAGAGGACATGAAGTACAAGGGGAAGTTCACGTCTCGGATTTGCCTACGACAAATCCAATGTGTATTTTTCAAAGAACCTGAGGCTGAACCAGGGATTACTGCCATGGATATACCAGTGGATATTACGCAATGCAAATGTCTTTAGCTGCACGTGAATGGGACCGAATCGTGAATGTGTGAACATGACTTTACGTTTCTCTCATTGGAATGAATGGCCATCCATGTAAATTATGGACACGCCAGGTCAATCAGAGGAATACCATGTAGAGGGCTCCCTGTATGATATCCATATACCCTATTAGGGATTGCCTTCGTGAGAAGAACCCTTCAAGAAATAGCAATATTTGAAGCATATTCACTACAAATATAAGTAGGGTGACCATAGGCATACATATACAGTATTATCACTTTCTGTCCTTACCAGGCATGGTTAGTTGACCCAAATATACAAATTCATGTTTTTGAAGACATAAATGATTGTTAGACAGGTAAACTATACAGATGGAAGGAATCCAACCTGACAAACATCACTGACAACCTACAGAGAACTGTAGGAGGGGCCGAGAACAATGTTATGTGAATGGAAACTCAAAGAAGCCACGACTGCACACTGATTCGCTAAGATAATAGTTTTACAAGGAAAGTAATGGGTTGGGTCATACATGTGTTAAATAGTAATCTTCCTAAAATAAGAAAAACACCTGGACATATAGGCCATCAGATGTCCCCTTAGGTGCACTCTCTACTGACTGCAGTGCTCAAAAGGGCCAACGCCAAGCTTTCCACAGGCCGTCCATGGTACACCAATCTTCGCTATTTTGTATTCTATACCAATGTTGATTTATATGCCATTTAAGATCTTTGGAACGCTGGGTGAAGGCTCTTCATTTGCACTGTAATGGTTGCCACTAGCTTTCCTCAGCATTGGAATTCCACCAAGATTCAAAGGAACAGCAGAACATAGTGCTAAAAGTGTGTATGTTCTCTCATACTATGTACTCGAATTTCCTCCAAAACTCCAAAAGCATGCTGTAGGTCCACTTACAGGAGCAGTTATTCATACAAGCTTATGCTATAAGGGATTGAATAGTGATTCCAGAGGAGTTCTGACACACAATCTTATCACTAGTGAGGAGTCAACTTTTAAAACATTTGGTCAGTTCACAGAATTTGGGCAAAAAGTTCAGTTTGGTCCAAGATAGTTTGAACCGAACCCAAACTTCGCCAATACCCTAAAATTTGTGTATAACACTATATAAGGAGGAAGGAGAAAGGAAAAAAAAGGAGAAGTAAAAAGAAGAAGGAAGAAGATTAGAAGAAGTAGAGAAGGAAGAAGAAAAAGAAATAATGAGGTAGAAGAAGGAAAACGGAAGGAGGAAAGGGGGAGGAGAAGAAGAATGAAGAGAAAGAAGAAGAAAGAAGAGGAAGGAGGAAAAGGAAGAAGATTAGAAGAAATAGAAAAGAAAAAAGAAGAAGATTAGAAGAAGAATAAATAAGGAAGAAGAAGGAAAGGGAAGAAGGAGGAAGAAGAAAAAGAAGATTGCAAGAAGGAAAAGGAAGAAGGAAGAGAGAAGAAGATCAGAAGAAAAGGGAAAGGGGAAGAAGATGATTAAAAAAAAAGAAATAGAAAAAAGATGATGAAGAAAGAGGAAGATAAAGCAGAAAGAAGTAAGAAGAAGAAACAAGAAGCAGCCATTTAATTTTTTGTGGTTTCGGCCAACTCGAAACAGGTCTCAACTGTTCCAGTTCGCTCAACACTAGTTGTCATCTTAAAAATCATTAACAATTCATCATTTGGTCGCTATTTCACAACGTCTCGTCTCAGCTATTAATCAAGGATGCGTGATTACAGACCACAATCAAAACAAGCAGCAATCATATAAATGAATATCTTAACAATTAACAAGTGCACATCATGCAGTCAAATGGGTCTGAAAAGGTTAATTGGCTCCCTATAATATAGACTCCAGTCTGCCGGTCTGAGAATCAGAAATTAGACCGTCAGCTCTACTAGCAGGTGAGAATCCTGACAATCCCCGTACAGCACTGCGGAATCGGTTAGTGCTATAGAAGCAACAGAAGGAAATAAGCAAGTGATATCCTGTGCACAGTAGGCGAGCACTTACCACCATGCCTGTTCGTAACAGAAAACAGTGGACGGTTTGTGTCACATCTGCTGCATGGATCTGGTTATGATAAGGATTCTTATACTTCCCGTAGCCACTTTCCAAGGAATCCAGAAAACTCATAAGAAACGCAACAGGAATCTGTTAATAAAGCACAAACACGTATAAGTGGCTTCCTATAAACCGCAGCGGGCACGTTTATTCTTGGCGTATGTTCAATGCAGAAATGAATACGCTATTTGTCGAGGATACATGACGGTCCCTTCCCATGTACCACTGAGGGTTATATGCAGTACAAATCAGCCATACATTATCTATGAACTTAAAAGTTACATAAAAGTGACCCCTACTAATCATCAATTACCAGATAACATCAATTTTTATGCTTTCCATTGGGATCTCACAGGTCCGACCTCAATAACTAAAGTTGTGGCACTTTTAAGTGAACTGGCGCTGATCTCTGACTTCCTAAAGTACAGTTTTCCAGGAAGTGATACCCAATGACTCACTTAATTAGAGCAGCACTGTGTTACTGAGATGTCAATGGGTATGGTAACTGAAGGGACAGCAAGTTACTTAAAGCTTATAGGGAGCATCTACTGATGTAGCAGAGCTAAAACACTTGTACATCTTAATAATGCAGTTTACCTGCGGTCCTGCATAAAACATTATTGCAATATCACAATAATTCCAAATGACACCCTGAGCACAAGGCACAGAATGGCTTAGAGCATTATATCACAGCCATTCGGAGTAATAGGAGGATGTATCAGGTCCAGCCAGAATACTGGTCTTATAGCAGCTCTCCATCATGGCTCTTACATTAATATTTACTAAATTCTAAAGCAACTGCATAGTCAACTACACTGTTCGGTCTGGCTACATTGCTGGAAATGAGCAGAAACCTGCTCAAATGCAAACCCAAGCTTGTATCTTTGGTCTCCGTTTGATAAGCCCCTCCCCAACAGTCACATTAAATTTGGAAAAACCATCCTGAAAATGTAACTTTTCTTGAATTTATATCTCATATAAATATATTTGGTGCAGAACTTACATTTTAACCCCTTAGTGACATAACTAATTTTAGTCTTAAGAACCAGTAAATCCTCTCCCCTTTTGTGTTCCAACGGTCATAACTGTATTTTTTCAGCAACGTAGCTGTATGACACTTTGTATTTTGCAGGACAAGTGCTTAGTTTTTAAACAGAAAACAGCTATTTTGGCATTTTCTTTTTCCTTTTTTTTTTTACGGAATGTACGGTATTGGATAAATAATGTACTATTCTATAGTATGAGGTAAACTGGATGTGGTGATACCAAGTATGTGAATTTTTTTTAATATTTAAATCCTTGTGTATGAGGAAAAAAATTTTTGGAAAATTTTCTGTAAAGACATCTAGACTCCGCGGTCAGCAATGGCTGCAGCATTGGCAGGGTTGAATGGTGCAGAGGTGTGATTAGATGAGCAAGTCCTCATCTTTTCACTCCTTCTCTGGGAAAATAAATGTGAGACGATGAGCAGATATACTCTCTGAGTGATTGGGCTGAGGAAGGGGGGGGGGGGAAATAACTTAAGGAAAAGTTCGTATCACCCCTCTACCGGGACAGGTAGATATACAGGACAATCTATGCTTTTTAAAGAAGTATATTTATGCTAAAATAATGTATGGGGATGGTCTGCTCTTTTTGTGTCGGGCGTTGTGATATATAATTTTTATGGTTTTGGATTCAAGGGCATGTATGGTTTCGGTTGGCGTAGGGTCGTTTCCTATTTTATGTATAGATTTTTATTTTATTATGTTTTTTTTTTTAACTTATTTTTGTAACTACTCTTTTTTTTTACTATCCCTGTCCCCTGTGACGTCATATAAGACCTCTTGGAGTCATTCACATGGTCTTTTTTTTCCTAACTTTTACACTTTTGCATTAAGGCATCCCTAGGGGCCCCAGTTACAGGGAAAAGCATCCTCCTGTAGTGACATCAGTCACTAACCGAGCTGGTCTGTGTCTGCCAGGACCCTGCATCTCTGCTGCGACAGGAGGCACCCTCTGGTCATGTGATCGCTGAGTCACATGGTGGAAATAATACTTCCACTTTCACCTTTTAGTACATAGCGCTCATTGGGCACTATGAAGCCAGAAAAGCAGAAGGCAGAAGTGGTTAAAAAACCCTTCTCCCTTCTCCTCCAAGTCCTCTGCTGTCTGACAGCTGAGGCCCCAACCTGCTCACCCTTGATTGCAATAGCAGAGGCTTTAATCCCGTGTGACATCTGCTATTGGTGGGGATTAAATTCCAGGACCAAGCACCATATATTTACAGTGCTTGATCCTTAAAGGGTTAGTGTAATATATTTCATTTAAAAGATTAGTCCCCCGGTGGAGGTCAGTGTTACTGTATTTTTATTGCTTATTTATTTACTAAGGGTTCCCACACACTTGCGTTTCGTTTTTTTGTTAACGCGATTGTTAATGGAACTTTCTAATGTTAAAAAGGCAACGCAACGCACCAAAAACGCAACTTGTGCTGCGCTGCGTTTTTAACATTAGAAAGTCCCATTGACAATCGCGTTAACAAAAAACCGAAACGCAAGTGTGTGGGAGCTCTAAGGCAGGGCTCTCATATATATGGTGGTCCAGCTTTCTTTATCTCTCTCGCGTTGTAGTAAAAGGCGAAAGGAAACTAATGTCAGAACTAATGCCATAGTTTTCTATAGGACAGTTCATGGTATCAGAATATTAGTTTTGAAGGCAGATGGCCAACTGCAGGAAACAGAAAAATGTTGCATATAGCCACTGGCGTAACTTTAGGGGATGTGGTGGCTCCTGGGCCCAGGGGCCTTAGGGGGCCCATAAGGCCACTATTCTCCATATAGGGAGGCCAGTACTGCGTTAAGGGGTTAAGAGAAATTGGGAGCCCCAAGACAAATCTTTGCACCCGGGCCCATGAGCCTTTAGCTACGCCCCTGCATAACAGCATTTACCTTTCTGGTATGGATGTCAAAAAAGTGCACTAAAATTATATCTGCTATGTCTGGCTCTGGCATGGAAACACTCGCCGGATATAAAGGATATATGGGAACTTGGCCTAACCCCGTTTTAAGTATTTTTGGCTTGTTGGTATTACGCCATCTATAGTTCCCTTCAAAAATTCGAGAGTCAATACAACTGCTAGAGAATAAAAGGTCAAGCCTATTTACTTAAAATCATGACAGCACATACTGAGAGCCACAGTATACAACAAAGCAGAAAATATCCACTCCTAAATTAGAATTACTAATGCAGTGAATGAACAGTCATTTGGTATCCCGGTCATGACATAGCAATGGAATTTCTCATTAAGTCAAATATTTCAGGTATGACAATCCTAATGAATACAGTGCTTTAAAAGGGCTGCCCTGGCTGTATTGGTTTTCTCTTTTTTGGTATTATTAAAGCTACAGTAAGTGCAAACTATCACAAATCTGCTTAATTCCATATACTGCTAAAACATTATTTAAAGGCATATTCCCAAGATTCACTTTTATCACACATATTCAAAGGATAGGCAACCAAAGTTTGATTATTGGAGTTTCATCACCCATACCCAACCAAAGAATTGGAGTCCTGTGCCCCCTGTCCTCCTCACTGAGGGCTAACAGCACTCCCTGCAGTGAGGAGGAGACTGAATAAATGGCAGTTGTGCATTCACGGTGCTGCTCCATCTTCAATGGGACTGCCAGAGATAGCCGAGCATTTGTACTTGGATACTCCCATCAACGCCACTGAAATTAATTGAGTGACACCATGCATGCTTGGCTGCTGCTCCATTCATTCTTTTTTTTTTTTTTTTTTAAAGCAATGTTTATCGGGCATTTTATGCATTACAATACAAAATTACCATAAAGGGAGATTTAGCAGTAATATCTCTGTCAATCCCTTAAAGTTTATGGCACCCTCTTAATTTTTATTAGAATAAAAAAATTAAAATACAAATATACTAAAACTCTAACTTTGCCCACACCCTGGCTGCCAGTACAGCAGGCATTCAATCTTTATGCAAGTCTTAAAAAGTCAAGAGGAGAAGGAAAAAATCTTAACTTTCCCTAGAGAAATCAGTCAAACCATATCTGATGTAGTGTTAGGGCATTAAATCCACCGGTCCCATATCTTTTGGCAGGGCAAGGTCTAACTATGTATGTCAGTTTATACAGAGGGGTAACGCTATTTATCTCACGCAGCCAGGCAGCTCTAGTGGGTTTTTTAGGGTGCTTCCAGTTGAGCAATATTACTTTTTTATGTAGAACAGCAATAATTTATACACTGTGCCCATAGCTGCATCAATCGGTATATCCTCCACAATGCCAAAGAGGCAGATTTTAGGGTTTCCAAATTCGTTTCCATAAATTCAAGAATATCTCGCCAGTAAGTCTATAAGACATGACACTCTCAGAAGATATGCATGACTGTAGCCACATCCATGAGGCATCTTGGACAGACCGCTACAGGGGACAGGCCCATAGCATGCAAACGCATGGGGGTGTAATAGATTCTATGAAGAAATTTAACTTGTATGAATCTGTCTCTAGCACTAATCAGGGGAGGTCCGGAGGTGGCCAAAAGGCTACCCCGGTCGTCCGAGTTCAGGTCCGGTATATCTGAGATCCATTTCTCAAAAGCCTTATCTTTCAGTGGAGTAAGGCTATGTATCAACTGCCTATAAAAACTGCTTCATGGCTTCAGGAGGTTAGCCATCTGCTCCAGGCCCTCCAACCTGGTCAAAGCAAGGGGGATGCTCTGGCTCCCAAATTGGGCTCTAAGGGCATGCCAGAGTTGGAAGTATCTAAAGAGGGAACTATTGGCAAGGCCAAAACGTATCCGCAGTTGTAGAAAATACAGAGATTGCCCCCTTCCACTACATTCGAAAGAGTAGCGATTCCATGTCGTCTTCAGAAGATGATGTCTAGCATGCACTGTAAGTGTGGGAAATCGGGGTTGCTCCATAGAGGAGTGTGAGGTAATCATTTGGCTGCTTCCTCGGGTATCAGATGAAGGGCAATATTCCAGACCTTGAGAGTTACCAACATAGGTGCAGGTAGAGTACTTATACGTGAGGTAGGGCCCCTTAGCAGCAGCCTCTCAAGCTCTGTTCTGGACCTACTATCCTATGCTCAAATCTTATCACTGGGTTATAATCAGGCTCCATTCAATTTTTATGTTACTAGTGGGTGTGCAGTGAGCCTACAATGAAGACAAGTGGGAGAACATGAGAACTCAGTTCTCAGGAGTGGTGAAGGTCTTAGCGGTGAGACCCCCATCGATCAGACGTTATCACTTGTCTTGAATATGTGATAAAAGCCAAACTTGAGAAGTCACAAAAACAATCTGTGGATCAGAGGTTGAGAACCCATTAATCATGAACAATAGGTTGATCGTCAATGGGTCCCATGTAGATCATGAGCTGAGCTGAGAGCCAATTTTAAGTTACAGTGGAGTTCTGGAGCCATCAACTACATGCGCCACCGTTCACCCTCATAGACCACAGATGATGATATCATCAAGCCTGCCTGTGCCACCCTGCAAACATGTACAATTTCCTAGCCCCTTCAGCTTCACCTGGCCTTCACAACAGCTTCTGCTAGCTGAACGTTGTGTTTGCCAGTAGGATGAGGTAAAGATGAGGTATGGGAATATGATTGATAGCATTTTGGGAGTGCAGTGGAGGGTATTAGGTGGGGAAAAGTGCCAGCAGGTTCAGCAGGTAGGGAGGGGTAAGACCTTGGAGTTTGTCAGCAGGAGGGGTGATGTCTTGGAGACTATTAGCAGGATGAGAGGGGATGACACCCTGAAGACTGTCAGCAAAAGGGAATTTACTTGGGGACACTATTACTACTGGGGTGCCCTCTGAGGAACACACGGGATCACTATTAATTCTTAGTGAACCTCTTTTATGACACAATTTTTTTGAGGGCACTATATAAGCACTGTTAATGTCAGGGGTAGTATTGGAGCACTTGGGAGCAGTAGCAGGATGATACTGCTAGGGCACCATGATTGAGAGTTTGTGTTAAGAAGGTTGAGATTATAATGGAAACATGAGGAGATAATGGAAACATGAGGAGCCAAAGATATTTGAAATTGAAACTTTGCAGGGGTGAGTCATGGCTGGAAGAAACATCATAGTGGTCTGGGGCGGATCAAGAAAATAGGAAAAGAGAACAACTCGTCACCTGTGAATCACTGGATGCAACTGTTGTGTATTTTGCCTGTGACTGTGTCTGGGCAAGCCAAAGCTCAAATCTAATGTTACTTATCAATAATTGTAATACAGTAGTTGGAAATTATTTTACCTTAAAGCGACTGTTCAGGTTGTGTCTGGTCAGAAGTTCAAAAACAATCGTCTTCAAAGCATGATCTTCACTTACTCTGTTCAACACAAACACATCGAAGTCCCAAAGATCCAAATGCTATAAAAATGGGAAGAAACAAGAATTAGGCAGCCCACCAATTTAGAAGTATATTCCATGTTCCCTGTTGGATCAGTGTCTGTACAGTTCAACCACCAGTAGCATGAATGTAGTTCTGGACTATGATAAAAGTATAATGACGACCATAGACCTGTGAAATGAAACTGAGAATTTGCTGGGAACGCTAACTTTATGGCATGGTCAGATGAAGATTTGTCACCATTGTTTTATTGTGTATACTGCAATTTAAAAAAATAGTAAATTAAATAATTAAAAAATGTAAATATTAATATTTTCCAATTTTTGTGTTGATGAACAGGATTATCAGGCTCAAAAAGCCACCAGCCCTTCCCCTAAGTGTTCCTATAAGGCTGTGAACTTACTGTCTACTGGGATCTGGGGCTGGGATCGCATTCCAGGCTTATTAAGCTTAGTTTATATAACCTGCCCAATGCTAATATATTAAAAATGGCGTCACTATTGATATCTACAGTATTTTTTGGAATAGGACAGGTTGACAGGTTCTCTTTAAGGGTGACTACCGACTACTGTTTTTTTTTACTGCGAAATTCGCAGCGTTTTTTTTTTCTGCAGGGGCCTATGGGCTATGGGACTTGTATAGTTAAAATCGCGATTTAACATTTCAAGTCCCATAGACCCCTGCAGAAAAAAAACGCTGCGAATTTCGCAGTGAAAAAAAACCTGTAGTGCGTAGTCACCCTAAGCCTCCATTTTTACACATTTACATTTTGCAACTTAAATCAAAAGAGAATGTTGAATATTGTTCTAACTGTGCTCTCTCTGTAAGTTATCTTATGCCGCTACTTTTTATGATGTTTCATTCCGTATCCAAGCATAACATTAAATTCCAAATTCCGCTGTCCTTAGAGAGCAATGCATTGTGGGAACTCAGATGAAAGCTACTGTACATAGTTGGGGCTAAGCTGTTAGGTCACATGAATGTCTGCGGAGTAGAGATAAACCGCATTCTGATGCTATGAAGGAATCAGCTGAGATTTTAATTTTCTTTTTGGATATAAACTGGTGAAGACTATAACATATAGTTGGCCTCCCCCTATATCAAGGTCGATTGGCTGCATCCTACCTGAGCTGGACAGACTATAGAACCATCTGTACCGCAATCTACTGTATCAGTGGAGTCTTTTATTTCGATTCCTGTTCACTACTGTATATCCTACCACTGAGTTGGTCTATAAGCATGTCTTGATTTACACTATTCTTATTCCATATGTGCTGCTTGATCTGATTATTATTGTGTTATCACTGCCAAGAGGTCACTAAAGAATTTATGTACAAACGGTGGCTACTGAGTCAAGTGAAAGGATCTTTATTGAAATAGCACCAGAAATAAAATGCGTTTCGAGGCAAAGAGCCTCTTCATCAGTCAAGCTGGAAAATGGGCATCATAATGCTGCTAAGAAGGAAAGGGATATTAATCCAGGCACCAATAGGGGAGGACTAAAATTCTTGCATGTGCCCTCTCACAGCAGCATCTAGGAATCTTAGTTCTTTCCTATAGGTGCCTGGATTACTGTCCTATCTCTACCATGTAGAAGCGTTGTACATTGCTGTCTACACCCTCCTGCCTGGGTGAGGCCTCCACTTGATTGGCAGCACCTCCTTCCTATTTCTATTTAAATGCTCCGCTGTGGGCAACTCATTGTGATTACTCAACCTATTTCTTCATCTGGTACTAAAGAATTTATGACTTGTTGTGCTGTCTAGGCACGACTGCAGTTGTAGTTCCCTGATGAACCTGTATGCAGACAGGATATGTATTCAGATTGATATATGTGAGTTTGAGACCCATTATGTGCAATTTTGTGCATGTTTCAATTGCTGCATTGTTAGCATTTTGTTTAGAGACTAGCTTCTAATGCTTGTCTCTAATATTTTAATTTTGGATATTCTGTGTAGGTATGTAATGACTGATGTGCCTGTGGAGCAGGTTAGCATCACTTGAGGCTACCCTAATTCTCCCCTCCTCTGCCTTTTCTTAATTGGTATTGACATCCACTGTTGTGTTGATGATACAATAGAACAGTAATCAGGGCCTTATTAGTGACACGTTAGAGGTTAGGGTCACCCTTTTCAGGGCGGGTGCCTTGTCTAGCTAAGATGGCAGGAGGGTGTGTTAGGGTATGCACTAGGATATTGTCTATTACAATTATGATATTTCAGTTTAGTTGATAATAAAAGTTCCATTTTATCATTTTATCCTTATGCCCAGGGGTATGCAGCTTGTGAGTTCCATGTCTGTTTTAGAAAATACATTACCCATAAAAAAAACAATTCTGCAGCAAATTTGCATAGAATGCTGTGTTGTGCTATTTCCCGGTTATTATTCCCGAATAAAGTGACAACTGGCTGTTACCATTCCCTTTATCAAAAGGGCGTGTCTCTACACAGTCTTCAAATAAGAGAGATGGAACAATACCTCTGCAGCTCCACCTATTAGAAGGCAGCATTCCTGCAAGTCAATGTTAGACTCTTTATACAAGCCTTACAACAATGACTAGGAATTGAAAGCCAAGACAGAATCCATACACAGACAGCTGTTTCCAACTCCCTTATTTGCATATTACCCAGAGGAGCATGAATAGCCTCATAAGTCTCCTCACTCACTCAACTTCTAGGTTCTCTCCCTAAGGATAAAAGATAGTATTCCTACACTGTCTAAAACTATGCAGTAAGATTGTATAGTAACACACCCCTTTAGGAAGGGCAATGGTAACATCCAGTTGCCAAATTACCTGTATGTTCTTCAGAAGGAACAACAGATGAAAAAAAAACAATTGCTAAAACAGACATGTCAGTACAGTTCCCACAAATGTCTATAGTATATAGATTTCATATACCATGGGGTGTGACTGCTGGGACCCCATTCTTCGAAAGAACAAGCAAACACATCCTTGCCTGCAACTCATTATAACCTATGTCAGATACATCCAACTGCAAAACTTCTTCTTCCATGTCTCCCATATAACACCATATCATAAAAGTCTAGTAGAAACTAAGTAAAGCAAAAAATACACAACATTTCATTGAGATGGAAACTGTGACCTCCCTGGGCATATATTGATGGGAAAACCCTGTTTGAGGAACTATCTAAGTAGCTATTCCCTTTTTTTCCTTTTACAAAGCAGCATCCAGATAGTACCCTGCAGAAAACGATTAATTCTCCATGCAGCAGTATTTTCTGAATGCAGTGCTTACACAGGCTACCGCGGTTTGCTGAAGGGTTTTATGATACGTCTGCTGTGTATTGAGACAATGCTGCTGATGTGTGTAATTGCTTGCTTTGGGATTTTACAAGTCGGAGATTCCACTAATGGCGCTATATTAGTAATTCACTCTATACAGTTGTTTCCCGAATTGAATCCTTAAAAGCAGTATTTCCCAATTAGGGTTCCCCTCTCCCCTAGGGATCCATGGAATCTGCTCAGGAGGTTCCCCAGGAGACTGCCAGTTCTGACACTATTAAAGAACTGATTTTAGTCATTTCATAGATGCTTAGCCAGATATAGAGTTATGCGCCCTTCTGTATGGTAGAACTGGCAGTAGGGGGTTGCCTAGAAGTGGAAAAAAAATTAGGGTCCCCTTTGGTCAAGTACCAATGCTTTCAAGTGACATCAAACTAGAGGTTTACTTTAATCCCAAGTTGTAGGGTGCTTTTCCAACACGTAATGCGCACTTTACCTTTAAGCTGTTAACAACAGCTGCAGAGTAGTTTGGCCCGACGGCTGTGTATGTTCTTCGAAACATTCTGAACAAAGACAAAAATACACTTATTGAAAACTTGTACATGCATGTAATTATTTATTTATGAAGGGGATGTAAAAAGACACACAATTAACGCGACCCTCCGGTTCTGGAAAAACAAAGATGGCCGCACAGCTTCTCTGACTACTGTGTATCAGTATGGATCAAGAGTATAGGACACTACATGCGGCTTTAAATGGCCAGTGATGCCTACGTGAGCAACACTGGCCAGTCAGAGCAGCATGTAGTGTCTTAGATTACCAATGTATACTAATCCACAATGTGTAACAGGCAGTCAGAGCAGTGGTGCGGCCATCTTTGTTTGTCCAAGCCCATAGGGTCATATTAATAGGAAAAATTGTAGTTCCCTCGGTTGAAGCAGAGCACTGCACAACTAAGGCGGTGTTCAGTCTGCGCCAGGAGTTCCATTCTTAACTTTCACTGTCAATTTCAAGGTCTCTGTCAAAATAGGGACACTTCCACATGGGTGACTTTATCGCGTGATTTTGTCGCAATGTGACAATGCTACAAATCGTATGTATGTAGAGCCCATGCTTTCCTGTGGGTTCTTCCACAAGAGCGATCTTTTGTAATCTGCGACATTGCAAAAGTACAAAATCGCAGAATGCTCTACACAGCCGTGATTCGCGATTTTTTTCTCTATGGGGCCTTCCTTTCTGATGCATCACATGAAAATGTGGCTTTCGTGCGGTGCGATGCAACTTTTACAGTAGGAAATCCTATCAAAGCCCTAAACTAAGCCCTCGCTGCAGAAAAATAAAAAACAAAAAGAATAATACATCAACAAGAGGTGTTATCAGCTCTGGCGTGAGTCTCCTCTGCACCTACAACACTTGAATCAATGAATCAATCAATGGCTGTGATTGGTTCATCGAGTTCTGGCTCTGATTGGCTGAGCGACGGCGCTCGACGATCAATCACAGTCAGCCCTTCCTAGAGGCAGGGATTTTAATCCTCCAATCCAGGAAGGGCTGGCAGAAGACTAAAGGAAAGTGCTGGAGGTGGAGAGGAAACATGTGCCGGAGATAACAGCACCTCTTAAGTGATATATTTTTTTTTTCACTGCAGCTAGGGCTTATTTTTGGGTTAGGACTTATGTTTCTCCACCTGAAGACATAAACTAAGTTGTTTTGCTGGTAGGGAAGGTGACAGGGATATATTTTTTTTTATATTCACTCCTGTGATCTAGCGGTCTCCTACCTGAAGGTGAAGCACAGCATAAAAATCTGACTCTTTTCAGAGTCCTGTACGTGCACTCTCCTGTAAAAGTCTATGAGAGAGTGCACTCACGGGACGCTGAAAAGAATCCTTATTTATGTGATGTGCGCTGACTTCAGAGGGGGACACCGCTGGATCGAGAGAGCGGGTGAGTATAAAAAATACCTCGCCTAGTTCCCTGTCACGTCCTCTAACAGCACTGTAACCTAGTTTAAGGGGCTTTCAAGACGTCACAGGTTCCCTTTAAAGGGCAATTCTCAGAATCAACAGTTATCACCTAACCACAGGATAGGTTATACACGCCTGATTGGAGGGGTCTTGTGTTCCATTTTTTCTCCTCACTGCACCCCTGCAACGAGGAGGAGTTTGAATAGGGTGGTGGCCAAACATGCGCACTGCCACTCCATTCAACTCTACGAGACTGTATCTGCACTAATCACACCTTTCCCTGGAGATAAGAATTGATTTACAGGGATATCTGAAGCTGGGTTAGATTCAATTTAAGAAGGGCTTGTCCTGATGAAACAACATTTTTGATGCTGCGTTACCTGAGGCCTCGTTCACACGAGCGTGTTTATGTGCGTACATAAGTGCACACAAAACTGAGCGTCTAATTAGAACCATTGGTTCCCTATGCTGTGTTCACATGTCGGTGTTTTACAGGCATCAATATCAATATTTGCAGATGATACAAAATTATACAATATAATCAATGCAACGCAGGACAATGTGCAGCTACAAACGGACCGAGATAAACTGGAGGATTGGGTAGAAAAATGGCAAATGAAGTATTGATAAATGTAAGGTTCTGCACATGGGCAGGAGAAACGGATGTCACCAATATACACTAAATGGGGTACCGCTGGGGAAAAGTGATATGGAAAAAGACCTGTAGACTCAATTGGAGCAATCAATGCCAGTCAGCTGTTGTGAAGGCAAATAAAGTCTTGGGGTGCATTAAAAGAGTTATAGGGGTGAGGGACGAGAACATTATTCTCCCGCTATATAAGGCACTTGTCAGGCTCACATGGAATACTGTATACAGGTCTGGACATCAGTGTTCAGGAAAGACATTGCAGTGCTTGAGGGGGTTTACAGAAGGGCAACTCAACTAATAAACGGAATAAGAGGACGGGAATACCCAGAGAGGCTATCAAAATTGGGATTATTCACCCTGGAAAAAAGACGGTTAAGGGGTGACCAAATAGCTATGAATAAATACATGAGGGGACAATAAAAGGATCTCTTCCATGATCTGTTTATACCCAGGACTGTAACAAGGGGGCATCCTGTACGTCTAGAGAAAAGAAGGTTTCATCATCAACATAGAAAGGGGTTCTTTACTGTTAGAGCAGTGAGACTATGGAACTCTCTGCCTGAGGATGGGGTGATGGCAAAATCGATAAAGGAGTTTAAAAGCGGACTAGATGCCTTTTCAAAGCACTACGATATTACAGATATAGACATTAAAGGGGTTGTCCCACGGCAGCAAGTGGGTCTATACACTTCTGTATGGCCATATTAATGCACTTTGTAATGTACATTGTGCATTAATTATGAGCCATACAGAAGTTATAAAAAGTTTTTTACTTACCTGCTCCGTTGCTGGCGTCCTCGTCTCCATGGGGCCGACTAATTTTCGCCCTCCGATGGCCAAATTAGCCGCGCTTGCGCAGTCCGGGTCTTCTGCTTTCTTCTATGGAGCCTCTCGTGCAGAATGCCAGCTCCGTGTAGCTCCGCCCTGTCACGTGCCGATTCCAGCCAATCAGGAGGCTGGAATCGGCAATGGACCGCACAGAAGAGCTACGGTCCACGGAGGAAGAGGATCCCGGCGGCCATCTTCACCGGTAAGTATAGAAGTCACCGGAGCGCGGGGATTAAGGTAAGCGCTCCGGTAAGCTTTCTTTAGGTCCCTGCATCGGGGTTGTCTCGCGCCGAACGGGGGGGGGGTTGAAAAAAAAAAAAACCCGTTTCGGCGCGGGACAACCCCTTTAAATAACCAGAAGGGTTGTTGATCTCAAATGTTGAGGGATTATTATGACTGCCATTATGGAGTCAGGAAGGATTTTTTTTTCCCACAGTACGGTAAATCGGCTTCTGCCCACTGTTTTTTTTCCTTCCTCTGGATCAACAAGAGGGTAGGGGGAGGGGAGTGGAAACAGGCTGAACTGGATGGACATTTGCCTTTTTTCAGCCTAGCATACTATGTTACTATGTTCAAGCTGACAGATTCTCTTTAATACACTGTAATATATGGCAATCCCTGGGAGAATTCAATAGCCCCCAGGCTGCCATTTGAACCCATCGTCACTCTGCAATTGTGCTGTAGGGGGGTGATGGGGCTCTAAACTGTTAACTGCAGCAATCGGCACAAGCTACGATCGCTGCATTTGCAGGTGGGTGTCAGCTGTCAGAAACATGCCAGCTCCCAAACCAGTGGGAGGTCGTTAAGGGGTTAAGGGATGTTTAATACTTACCATAATACCATACACCTACATGCTCATTATTCTCTAGCAGAATGAATTAGATCTCCACCAAAGCCAATTAACAATAAATTAGCAAAACTTTAAACAGGGATGATTGGAAGGTAATAGCGTTATCACTATAATTTCCTATATCTCATGTTTGCATTGTGTACAGCATGTGTGGAGAATAACTCCATTTGCCAAACAACCAAGTATTGCCGATGTCGAAGAGATAAAATACCTTTCTACGAATATCCCTGCTTGTACAGCATGTACAATGCTACGGAACCTGGGCTTCTCTTCAGACCTTCGACCGACTGCTCGCGTCTGTTGTGTGAATGTAGAAGCCAACCAGTCTCTGACCTCAGAAGGAACCGCATCTGAACGGATTTCTTGTAGCTCATCTTCTGTATCGAGAATTTGCCTGTAAATGAAGAAGGTAACAGTCAGTATTATGAGGGCAGCCACAGATCCAATTTTATATTTATTTTTTCTGAAAATCAATATGTTTTAATAGGGAATAAAGAAAATTGTGACTTTCATACATCCTTTTTTTGGGTAACAGTACCGTATCAACTTCTTTAAGGAAACAACTGTCAAGCCTAAGGCTGAAATGTAATAGTTTTGTGCAACTCTTCTGCGAATCCTAACTTTTTTTTAGACTTTATTTTTCATTTTTGTCAATTTTCCTTGACTTGACGTCGTTCAATTGTGTCACATTATACAAAGCTGGCAGCTAATGTGTCACAGATGCACTATATTTGCCAAGTTGTGCAGCTCAATGCATTCTTACAGAGCCCATCCATCGTGACAGCTCCTGCCAGGCTCCGAGAAAAGCAGAAGTCACCAAGTCACTTATTTTTTTCTATATTTTAACCTATGGATGAATACTTCTCAAACTCCAGAATTATTCCATTTATCATGAAAGACGTTTCGTTTTCTCCATTAGAGAAATTCTAGTTTTTGGACAAATTATCCTTTTCATGAGAGATCTATGGTCTAATTCCATATACATGCATTAGGATAAAAACCTAAGTCCATTTCAATGCTCGATTAATCCAAAACAATGAGCTAAACCTTTTAGCCAGTAGACTTGGATTCATTAGACTTAATATCCTTCCAAACTCCAAGACAAAATGTAAAAACATTGAATAACCTTCACTGATGGGCACCTGCCCGTTGTGATAGATCTGTGCTTTTACTCCTGTGATTGACGTTCAAAATATAATTGACCTACTACTCTTTATCGGAGACGCTGCAAAGTGCATGTATCAAGCTGTGAAGTACGCGAGTGATTAATGTGAAAGTCTCACCTTGTCTCGTCAATATAGACTGCTTCCAGCAATGAAGCTGTGTACTCCAAATTCTTCTTCAGTTCGACAATGTTGACCTCTCCATTCTCAAGTTGTTTTACCATGTACTTCAGGCTGTAGATAAAGAAGAGACATGAAAGGTAATTACAAGGACTGAAAGCCTAATTGCTATATATGAGCACATGCAGTTTTTGTAATATGCATTTGACTTGCAAATCATTTTGTCCATAGAGGACAAATACAAGACAATGTTCACCTTGTACAAATCGGTATATGCACTCATCGCATGAAATCTATTGCTTGTACTGAGATCAGATTAATCCTCAATGTTCTTGCTTGGATCACCACACAGGAGGACACTACTGTAACAGCTTAATACCTCTGATACCATGGCTGCTCTGAAAATTCTTGGATTAGATTTTTAGATTTTCAGGTCTTACATAAAGAGAGCTGTCAGCTCAACTAATATGTTTGTTTTAGTAAATCCTTGTGTTCCCCATGAAATAAATGGAAATTTGCATACATAAGTGTTCTTACTTAGCTTTCCTCTTGGCTCAACCTATTTTAGGGTGTGTGGTATGAAATGGTGAGCTTTAAAATAAAAATTAAAAAACATGATTTTGCGATACTCAGTCAGGAGATGTCTATGCTAAATAAGTCTATGTGTAGTCACCCAGTGGCTGTGATGTGAATTGCAGCCTATCAAGAGGATGCTAGAAAGCTGCACGATTGGATTGTATTGGTTTAGTAAGAAATTGTAATTAATTAAAGTGGTGTTCCCATATTGGCTGCACATGGTGAAATGGGAACACCACTCTGTACAAGGTGGCTGGGTGGTCATGACTCTGGAAACAGCCAAATGCACTGTTTATGTAAATCCCATAGATGTTTGCTTAACTTGGAGATAATGGAAACAATAAAGCTTGTTGTGCTATTCCATTTGCATAACTCCCATGGACTTCCTTGGGAGTCACAAAAACAGCATAGCGAAGCTTTGTCAGCTGTTTCACCCGATCACCCCAGACCATGTTGTACAGCCAGGTTGGGGGCGATGGGAAGCAGAACAGGACCCTCATCTATATGACCTTTATGGCATATCTTGTGGATATGCCATAGAGGTCTGAAGAGAGAATACCTCTTTAATTAAGGAAAAAGGACACATTTGTAGTTAAAGGGATTGTGCCAAGTTATAAAGTTATCCCTTATCCAAAGGATAGGGGATAATGTTATGATCGGTGGGGGTCCGACTGAGGCTGGGATGCCCGCCGATCATAAGAATGTGAGTCCATTCACTAGGGGTCTAAATGGAGGGGAGGTCTCGCAGCCATGCTGCTGCTTTATTCACTTCAATTACAGCACTGGACATTGCAGAGTTCAAGAGCTTCAGCAATCTCCAGCACTGTCATTGAAGACAATAGATCAGCGGTACGGCTAAGCAACCTTCACTCCATTTACTCTGGGATTGAACGAACCCCACTCTCTGGATATTTAGGGGTCCCAGTGGTTGGACCCTCATCGATGATAAAGTTATCTCCTATCCTGTAGATGGGGATAACTTTCTAACTTGACACAACCCCTTTAAATGTTCAGTACCCGGTGCCCTCCTTTTCACTTATTGTGTCAAGGATTCGCTGATTCCCGGAACTCTTTGCTGCCACCTAAGATGACGATGGCAGTTGTAAGATGACCTCATGCACACTTTGCATTGACAGTCCAAGACACTTCCTCCTGCCCTCAGACTAGAAGTTAATGTGATACCTTTTATACAGTGAGTTATTATGGTTTTTATGGTGCTGTAATAGGCGCGCAAAAACTAGGATAAGGCTTTACTGCACGGTTTGATTTCTGAAGAGTTCTGTAGCAGCATGCTCTATTTTAATGCCGTTTTACGGAAATATTACTTGCACCCAGAAGCACTGCGCCTTGAGAAGAACTATCATGTGATATACCAACACGACAGCACCATATAGTTGCACATATATTATGGACTCCTTGAGCCACTACACAGTCTCCTGCACACAACTCTTACATGTGTATGAGATTAGCTTTAGTATAAAACCACATAACTGCTTACTACAGATCTCTACCATGAGAGTTCTTTATAACGGCTCAGTCACATGGGCGCCGATCCGCCCGTGTTTCTGGACGATGAGACGGGCGCACTGCAGGTGCAGACGACTCTCCGCACCGGGCGGGAAATAGAACACATGGCTGGCAATAGAGCCGGTCATGCGGAGATTCGTCCGCACGCGGTGCGTCCGTCTTATCGTCCAGAAACACGGCGGATCAGTGTCCGTGTGACTGATTAGCATACCAGTCTGCACGTCTCTTTCAGGCCTGTCGATGATACCGACAAAGGCAAAAGTGATGTGTAAGACTCTGGGGATAACAGAGATGCCAAAGGTGCAGAAAAGTTTAATGAACAAAGGAAACAGACGGAAGCAAAACGTAAAGGGATAATCTTGTCGTGAAGTAAATTTTCAAAAATTCTAGATATGAAAGGTGTTGGCGCTATGTTATGGTTATGGGTATACATCTTGCGGCCAATACCTCCTTATCCTGGTCTCCATTTCTGTTTCCCCATATTGCTATTTTCCAAGCTGGCCATTACAACCCTGGTGACATGCAGCTTGAAACTACATTTACCATAATTCTCTGCTTTGCACTTTCTTCCTGTCTATGTGCCGCTAATTGCTGTCCAGTTATTGGTCAGCAATCCAGTCCCAAGAGATGAATAGAACAAAAGCTGTTGCTGGTTGTTCTTACTGAGCAAGCCCGACTTGTAGCTCTGGAAAATATACTTCTGAAGTGCCAGGAGAAGGTAATAGTTTTTAGAGCTACAGACACAAATCCAAAGTGGAACCACAATGCAAACTTTAATAATATTTTATCATTCATTTGACACCAACTTTGCATAACTAGCATAAGTTCTTCCTCTATATCTGCTCTATCTGAATCTGCCACAAAAGCAGAGCACCCGCCCTGAAAAGGGCAACCACATGGCTGTAACCTAGCTAGATTCCTTAACTGTCCCTAGATGCCATAAGAACAAAGGCAGATATAAGGAAGGAACAAGACAGAAGAAACAAATAAGAGGAGACAAAGGAATGGGTGCCAAAGGAACTAGGAAGGTACAGACAAACTTACAGTATCCTAAATACTCTATATTTGAAATGAGCTCAGGGGTGAAGTTGCACCAAAGAATAGACCAGTATACAAAGGAAAACCAAAAGCATAACCGAAAACATCCTCCATTTATAGATACCGGTTCACATACCCACAGAAACACGCCGGTAGGCTGACCGAGACAACTGACAGCTCAGCCATACAATGATAGAAGGGAGATGTTACTCCCTTGACGTCCAGCTCCAAGTGATGTATTTAGGCTTTGATCACATCACACGGTCCAGCACTGATGCTCTGGACTTGTCGGCAGCGCTGTGACACCAATTGAGTCCCTTAAGCATATTATAGGTGAGTCATTTAGGAATAACGAAATTGGCTTTTTACTACAGTAATCACGAATCTACCAAAAGTACATTAGGGAATGAGTCCAGTCATTTCCTTGGCGTTTTGCATAAAAGACTAATAATGTTCCATCCGTACTATTTTCTCCATAGATTGTTAGTTATAGTGATGGGAATCTACCAGCTCTGTATTGTGAAAAATAATTACATATTCTGTAACTTACGGCAATTCCCTGAATTTAGGTACTTAACCTATGTTCCCTTAAGCACTTTCACGTCAAAAATAAAAGATGCTCCAGTTTACCGGAGTTTATTTTCCAACCTCAGGCATCCCGGGGCATAAAAAAGACCAGTGAAGGAGAAAATGAAATGCGAAAATGAACTCTCCAGAGGGGAAGAGACCTGAAATTTAATTCATTTTGCTGTGAAAGGAGTAGGGATGACATCACTGGAGGAAATAGCATGAAAAACAATATTTTTTTTCTCAGAGTGATATTGTGAAAATAGGCGGTGAAAAAACATAATAACACTGTCACAAGGAGAGGAACTGTAAAGAGCCAGACGAGCGGCTTTGCATAATATTGTGCCACATTGGATCCAGGGAGACAGCATTTTATTTTTGCTTTATTTGTAGGCTTCTATGCAGCTGTCTAAGCGAGCGCTGTATTCTAGCTGACAGATTCCCTTTACTGTACAAACTGTGGAGCCACGTTAGGAGAAAGCAAGAATGATAAAGAAGAGGGTCGAAAAGGGTTTTTTTTAAAGGGTTTGTGCCATTTAAACACTTTTTCCATCTGTCCGATCAGAGTATATGGGCATTATAGCGGGATCCTGCAGTCATCTGTTACTATATCGTCATTTTTTGGATTATTTACACCTGGCCATTACAGTGATAGCCCGCTTGTCAATTACCACAGGGCTTCTATTGAGCCTATGCCATCACTGTGACATACGTGTATGGCATGAAGCATGAACTAAAGACATTTCATAATGCATATGTAAGTCATGGTGTGGGAAAAGGATGCATTAAATATGCATTGGAGGATAAATAGAATGATTGCAAAAGTTCACAGTGCTTAGCTAACTTTATCGGTGCCACAACCTTTGAATGGAGCAACAGGGTATATGCTCAACTGCCACTTCATTCAAACTCTTCCTAATTGTAGTCTTGTGGGCAGGGGCGTAGCTAAAGGCTCATGGGACCGGGTGCAAAAGTTTATCTTGGGGCCACCCAACTTTTCTTAACCGCTTAAAGCAGAGGCATAACTTGAAGCTCCTGGGCTCTAATGCAAAACTTGTAACAGGGTCCCCAGCTATAATACTTTATTCCTAGTACTGGGCTCCCTATGTGGAGAAGAGAGGCCATATGGGCCCCCTAAGGCTTCTGGATGCATCCCTATAGTTATGACAGTGCTTGCAGGTGATGGTGACGGATTGCACCAATCTGATGAACAGTGTGGGTCACAGTGGTTGGACACCCAACAATCTGTAACAGTTATCACCTATCCACTGGGTAGATAATAATTGCCTCTGGGTGCAAGACATTTTTAACAATTATCCACCTGTTTTAAGTGGAAGAACAACAGAACATAAATGTATCACTGTGGGAGGCCGTTTGCTTTAGACGATTTTTTTGTTAGAAGGGCCCCGTCCCCCCCCCCCCCCCCATAAAAAAGCTGATCACAGAGTGCCCAGCTGCTGAGACCCCCAACAATCAGCTCTAATTCGCATTGGAACTTTGTAGCAAGTAGCCAATTCTCCAACAGTGCCACCACGGGTAAAATTGAGCAATACATGATGATTTAATGGGCTATGTAGTATATGCTTGTGATTGTGGAAATCAGAAGCGGATCGAGCAGAAAGGAGAAGAAGTGGGTCCTTTATACCTCCTTAGACATCCATGTCTGGCTTTGGCTCAAAAAACTACATGTAAAACAACATTGTTTTTCCAAAATATGTACTCAAGGTTTACGCAGCATGCTGCACTATTTTGTCTGGGATTTCAACAGAATTCAGCAATGGAAGCTCCAAACTGAGCACCCAACCCCAATGTGAAGGAAGTCGAAACACCTGTCTGGTATTTTGTTACAGAGTATCATTTTGGAGACCAGGTATTTCAGCTCCCAGAGCATTGCCAAAACTGGATACAATTGTATCGACTTTTCAGTTAAGAGCAGGACCAGCTACCGTATGTACAGGTGACCGGCCTCTGCATGTAAACAAGAGTATTTTTATTCTTTTAGGGGTATTCTGGTCTTTATAGGTCATCCCTTATCCACAGGATAGGGAATAACTACCGTTAGCTGATCAGTGGGGGTCTGGTCAATGGCAAGCATAATTTGCATTCCATTCCATGAAGTCACTGCGGATGGGAATAGAATGGGGAAACAGAACCCCCATTCTCAGGATTGTTGGAGGTCCCAGCAGTCCCGTTCCAGTGGATGGGTGAACACTAGAAAAAATATGAAGTACCCACAATACCCCTTTAACAACAAACTAATATCCTCGAAATGATGAGAAATGAAAAGGGCACTTCCATACATGGCAGAAAAACCCATCACAAATTAGCTGTTAATCCATAGCAAAATCCGCATTTGGATGTGAATTTTGCTGGGAATTTCGCCCTTCCACGATGAAAGGAGTAAAATCCAGGGTGAAAAACGACATCAGAAATAGATATGTGTCAAAACACCACATTTTTATGAAATCACTGGCAAGCTGCAATGTGACCTCATCATGTGAATATCTCATTTAGAGAATTGCATTAGAGTGAATGAACATCACCTGATCAGAAGGGCATTAAAATAATGATACTGTACTTAGAGAACATTTAAACTGGCTTTACATGGTACCACTATCGTCTAAATAATTGCTTGAAATAGTTATTCAAGTGACTTGTTAGCAGGCCACTGATAGTTTTACACTTAGCAATTGTTGAGCAAAGTTTGGGGAAAAAAAGGAAAACCTACCTGAAAGATTGTTGCAGGCTTTGAAAATACTATAAGAAGCTGGACAATAACCGAACTTTGAATATTAAAAAGTCCCTTGTGGAATTTATAGAATATGCCCATGCCCACAAGTGCCCATGCCTTACAAAAACTTAGAAAGATTTTATGTGTATCGGGAATCTAGTGGTACCGTACTTTTAGTTTCTCCCCAAAGATCCACAACCCAACAGGCCATTCTATTATAGTGGGGGTTGGGTCCATCACAAGCAACCTTTTGGAATATATAGATCGCCACCTTCCAAAGATTTGAAGGTGGCTGACATATCTAAGGGACACAGGCACCTTTTATCCATAATTGAGAATACTGTATGGAAAGACTCGTTTCTAGGGGGGTATCCTTGGATTTCAGGTCCTTATATACTAATATGCTCCATATTATGGGCATCTATGTGGTCAAACATTTTTGGGATCAAAACCCTTTTATGCCCACCTGGAGATGTTTTTTATTTTAAAGGCAATTGATTTTATACTACTCAATAACTATTTCACTTTTAATCATCAGTTTTATCTACAGTTGAAGGGTACCGCTACGGGGACAAAATTTGCCCCAAGTTATGCAAACTTATATATGGAGGCATTTGAGGAAAGAATTGTAGATCCATGCATTATCTTTTACAAAAGATTTATTGCGGATGTTTTCATTATCTGGGATGGTTCAATAGCTGACCTGCAGGCTTTCATTAATAATCTCCATAACCAATGTGGGCTTCATTTCTCTGGAACTGTTGATCCTATGATTATTTTTTTTCTAGACCTCCAACTGTATATCACAGACAATATTATTTATACCGAAATCCATTTTGAACCAATTGATTCAGTTACCTTGGTTTCTCCAGCTGCCACGCTTAGAAATGGAAGTTGATTAACCATATGAACAGTTCAGGAGAATCAGAAGGAATTGCACTTCGGATCAGGTTTTTATAGAGCAGTTCGACATTCTGAAACAACGTTTCAGAGAAAAAGGTTGTCCAGAGGAATTAATATAATCCTCTTTTTTTAGAGTCCTGTCTCAGGGTCATAATACATGCCTGCAGAGGTTCGAAACTATTAGTGACCAGAACTCCAACGCATTGTTTGCAACTCAATATAACATTCACACTTAAAATCAATTATCTCCAAACATTGGGAGATCCATTCCTGATAAATGAGATTCCTGAATGCTCACAAGTGATTTTCCACAGAACCAAAACACTGAAAAACATCCCAGCTCCTTCGTGTCCCTGCATGTGTAAAGCACCATCCATGGACACAAGGGGACATTTCTGACAGTCGCTGAACCCCCCCACTGCACTAAGTGCGTCATTATTTGATCACAAGGTTGTTGGCTAGTCATTGAAAGACAAACAATTGTCTGTTTATACCAGACAATGATTCATCAACCATGGAACAACTATTGATTGATACAGCGACTGTTAGATTGTTGTTCTATGTAAACCTACCCTAAAAGGGTTGTGTTATAAAGACAACCCCTTACCTGTATGACCAATTAGGGCATCTCTGTATAGACCTCAGTTCGGAATCCCATACTCAGTACACTCTCTATGACCGTTCTCATTCAATGCTACTGTTACCACGCAACAGGCACTGCAGGCGAAATGTATAGCCAGACATGTTTTGCCCCATTTGAACTCATTGCCAGGGATTAGTGAAGGCGGACTGCAGGTATAAGCCTATACAGGGGTGGACAAAAATATGGAAACACCATACAAAATGCATGGGATTTTAACCATTATCACTGAGCTCCCCTTTTGACGCCTGCTTGGGAGAGCTTTCCCGGCAAATTTGTGTTTTCTTCATCTCTTGCCCTGCTCTGGCTGGTTTTGAGACCCAGCTGGTAGCCGAAGATGATTGGCTCAAACCCCTGACCAATGGAACCTTGTTGCTTGGGCAAATGTTCACTTTTGCCTGGCAGCATCTATGTCCTATTACATCCACTTAAAATCGGTCTCTAAATGTCATATTGAAATATGATTTATAATCCCGTGTAACGTAAGGCATGCATTTCATAGGTGTTTCCATATTTTTTCCCATCCCCCTGTAAGTCTTTTATTCTGCCGTACGACTTATATAAATCCTGAGTGTCCTCCTTATTAAAGCTGGTCACGTGATACCAATAAAAAAATGTAATTTGCAACCATGCAGGACAAAGCAATTGTCAAACTGAGCAGGCTTGACAATAATTTTAGAAGATACTGTCTTCCTTTTTTGTATGGCACCACTTTGCAAGGAAAAGATATTTTATGTGTGATATAAAGCAGAGATGACAGCTAATAAATACTCATCACAGAGAACAAATAGTCTCAGAGCCGTTGCTTGAAAACACAGAGGTTTTTGGTCCATCCCCTAAGAACTATGGCTGTTTATGCACATGCCGCGCGGCTTCATATGCTTTCCTTGCACGTTGTCTCCTTCACTATGTCCTTGCCCTGAGCCACCAGCCGTTCAGAAATTGATTTTCCCTTTTACGCTTTCAGCTTGCAACTAATTGAATAGATGGTACCTGTGATTATGACATGGCTGCTATAACAGCCGGCGGACAGGATTGCTGTACTGAGTTAGAGAAATATCCCATCACAATAAATAAAGTTATGAGATTTCACCCTTATGCATAATATTTTATCTACAAAGGTGGCACTGCCCAGAGGGTAATGGCTAAAAGTGCTGGGGATTATTATTTCAATATCTCTTGACAGCCGTTGTAATGCAAATGTGAAATGTGACACAAGGGCATGCGAGTTCAAAGTCTTACAGCGGCAGTAAGAGTCTATACATCAAACACGACATGAGGGCCACACACCATCGCTCTGGGACCTACAGTACAAATAGGAATCAGTGACAGCGAACATGAAAAAGTCAGCTGTTATTTCTTCCAATCATTACAATGTTCATACGTGTTACAATCAAAGTTCCTTTTTTCCCAAAACTTCTATCATTTACTTTGCCCTAAGAAATAAATACAATGCATCATTCAGTACCAATCTTGTACATGCATTCTGTGCATATGTAGAAAAGAACAGAGTCCCAATAAGATGTCTGTAAAGGGATGCCACCTTTAATGTGGCATTTACAATACTGGTGTCTTTTAATCTGGCAGAGTGGCTTCTTAGGGACCTGGACTTGGGTGTGGACCCAATCTCAAACAGAAATGCCCAAGAGGGCAAAAGTAAGGGCTCACTCACATGGCATATGTTGTTCGCGTAATAGGTAAGGTAAAGTCCTCTGGTGCAAGCACCAAGTGACTCCAAGGTGACGTCACATCGTGATGTTTTCTTGGCAGACTGTTTTTGCGGGGTGGTTTGCCATTGCTATTACTCCCCAGTAAGCTGGGTACTCATTTATCGACCTTGGAAGGATGGAAGGCTGAGTCAACCTTGAGCCGGCAACCTGAACCATGCGAGGATTGAGCTTGCAACCTTCAGGTCATGAGCAAGAACTTAGGACTGAATCGTGCTGCCTTAATGCTCTGCGCCAACAAGACATAATATGTTCTGCTAAAAGCCCATTTAATACTATTGGGTACTCACATGTAGGATGTCCCATGTGAGAGCCCTAAGCCCAATGGTTGCGTCAATAGCAAAATTAAACGTTTTTGGATCTTGCTGCAAACTCCTGATCCTAAAGCAGGTACTGCTGTGTAGAGGACTATCTGAACTAAAATACTATTATAGCCCCCCTGCCCAACATGTTTCAGCAACAATGGCATCATTATGGAACTCCCGCACTGTTTTATAATGAGCTGTAAAGAGTCCGATATTTCCCTCAGTGCCGCGCCAAAGGTGCCCATGTTCTTGATTGGCGTGTGTATCGATTTCCTTTGTTCACTGCAATCCCGCACAAGCGCTATATCATGCCCTGCTCACGTCCGTGCACCTCCTTTACTTACTGTGACTTCAGCGGCGTACTGCAAAAACAGATTGTAAAGATTCTGGGGCATGCATTACAAAACTAAATGGCGACCATTCTTAAAGGTTTATCATGGAATGGCTAGTGAAAACTTGATAACAGTTTGACATTAAAGGGGTTGTCCCGCGGCAGCAAGTGGGTCTATACACTTCTGTATGGCCATATTAATGCACTTTGTAATGTACATTGTGCATTAATTATGAGCCATACAGAAGTTATCAAAAGTTATTCACTTACCTGTTCCGTTGCTGGCGTCCTCGTCTCCATGGTTGCCGTCTAATTTTCGCCGTCTAATGGCCAAATTAGACGCGCTTGCGCAGTCCCTTCTGCTCTTCTCAATGGGGCTCGGTGTAGCTCCGTGTAGCTCCGCCCCGTCACGTGCCGATTCCAGCCAATCAGGAGGCTGGAATCGGCAATGGACCGCACAGAAGAGCTGCGGTCCACGGAGGTAGAAGATCCCGGCGGCCATCTTCACCGGGTAAGTAAGAAGTCACCGGAGCGCGGGGATTAAGGTAAGCGCTGTCCGGTGTTCTTTTTTAACCCCTGCATCGGGGTTGTCTCGCGCCGAACGGGGGGGGGGGGGGGGGGTTGAAAAAAAAAAAAAACGTTTCGGAGCGGGACAACCCCTTTAAGCCTCCTACTGAGCTGTGTCTGTTTCAGTCAATGACTGTGTTTTGACCTACATATGCAAATGATCATTATTATCACCTGTTTGGTATAATTGGTCAATCATACACCTAACTATAAACCTACAAAATCTCTTACTTTGTGCAGGTGTACCTAGAAGAATTGATGCTCTTTTGAAGGCCGTTGTAAACTACTGATGGCCTATCATCAGGATAGGTGATCAATAGTAGATCAGTGAGGGCCTGTTGTCTGGAACACCTGATGATCAGCTGTTCATCAGGCTGGTGAAATCATGCAGGAAGCAGACAACTCTGCCCCTACTGCAGTGGCCCGATGGGGTATTGCAGGCCAAGATTCCATGCATTTCAATTGGTGTTACGGTATACTACCCTGGTTACGCCAACCCGCGTTTGCCCTGGATCTTACACGCAACCCCTGTCCCTGCCTACTTGCCTCCACTCCTTGCTAACCCCAGGCGGGCAACTGGGCGGCGGTCCCTACACTATCTAGGGACCGAGGAAGGGACGCTTGCGTACCTTGGTGGATTGGGTAGAATACCGACAGGAAAGGCAGATGATAATACCAACACGAAACAACACTGATAATACTGAGGCAGATGGAAAAACCTGGCAGATAGAAACAAGAAAGCAGACAAGCTGACAGAGGCAGGAGACCTACAGATGCAGACTAGCTAACTCTCTGAAGGAAACCAATAACTGGCAGTGATTGCAGTCACTGACAGACTTTTAAACCAAAGCCTCCGCCCAGAGGTGGAGAGAGGGGGGCAGCCAACTCCCAACAGCACATAAAAAGGGAGCTCGGGCACGGCAGCTGCCAGATGCACTTACCGATGCGCGCGCTCACACGGCGCCGCGAGCCACCAGCACACCGCCAGTCAGGCACCCACGTCCCCGGCAGCCGGACCACAAGCCGGGGGGACGCGCCCCGACCGCGGGACCCAGCACCCCGCTGCCCTGGGAGGAGCCGCAACCGCCGCATGGTAACACTTGGCCTGTAGTACCAAGCCTGGCCACTGAAGTAAGAGCTGTCGGCGTCCTGCAGAAATCATCTCAGTGTAGAAGCACACTCACCCAGTGAATAGCGGAGGTCCTGAGTGACAGACTCGATGATCGGCGATCGTTTTAACGATCATCGGCGCGTCTAAACGTGGACCCATCGTGCACTGCTAGATGATCCTTAAATTCAGTCAAACCTAAAAATCGTCATTTACTCTTATCAGAAGTTCTCCACGGGGAGTGCTGTTTTCCGATGGAGAACAAAGGATCTGAGCACAGATAAGAGCCCTCGGGCTATTAACTGCATTTAGCTAAGGCTTCCTTTGCATACTTAATTGCTCTTAAGTAGAGGAGTAGCTACTTAATAGTTTATGCAAAATGATTGCTCAAAGCTGTCACTCAAACTGTCGTTTGAGCGATCATGGGCCCGTGTAAATGGGCCTTAAGTTGTGTCCAAGGCAAACTACTCATTGAAAAAGCAGGAGAGATCAGCATAATACTGATGAGAAATTAACCATCTATACTGGTACATATACAGGGAAGCAGATCAAATTACTCAAAGAGTAAGCTCAGATAATAAACTACAACCAATTCTAATAAAGTACAGATCGCGGATTCTTATCAAATGGCCAGTAAAATAGGAGATATTTCTCAGCTTTAGGCTGGATTCACACGAACGTATATCGGCTCGGTTTTCACGCCGAGCCGATATATGGTGTCCTCATCTGCGGGGGGGGGGGGGGGGGGGATGGAAGAGCCAGGAGCAGAAACTGAGCTCCCGTCCCCTCTCCGCCCCTCTGCACTATTTGCAATGAAAGGAGGCGGGACGGGGGTGGGTCTAAGTTCCGAGAATTAGCCCCACCCCGTCCCGCCTCTCCTCATTGAAAATAGTGCAGAGGAGCGGAGAGGAGGCAGAGAGGGGGCGGGAGCTCAGAGCACTGCTCCTGGCTCTTCCAGGCTCCCCCCTGCAGAGAGAGACGCCGTATATCGGCTGGGCGTGAAAAACCGAGCCGATATACGGTCGAGTGGATCCAGCTCTATTCTCAGTTACAATTGTCTACAATTTCCATACGTCTTCCATGCGGATTTTCTTGTGGGTATGGCCACGAGTTTTAACTTTATGCATTAAAAAAGTAAAATCCATGGTAAAAGTCTGACTCTCTCCCTCCCCCCCCCCCCTCCCTGTTCCTCCTGCTCACTCCCGCAACACACCTCTCACCCGTATCTTTTCTGACGAGCGGGCAGGTACTTATATGCTCGCTCACCTCTAGTCCTAACCTGTAAGTAAGTGCACCATGCAAAGACTTTTCAATTCTCTCAGGAAAAACTGTTAGCACCCTATCTCATATTATCAGTGAAGCGTTGTAATCTAGGGTCTATCCAGTCTACAGTCAACTCTTCATTTCAGATGTAATGATATAAATGGCACGAGTAAGAAGAATTACCACTTGAGACGTTCACCTCTTCTCATTCCTGATGCTTTGCCAGAAGCAAAACACTGTGATTATGATCAGCAGGATCACTGTTCAATGTAACATTACCGGTGAGGACGGGCTAGGATGGGACATGACTGCATAGGCAAATTAACATAATTTACGGACATTCCAAATAGTGACTTTAGTTTCCTTATGCGGAATTGTGCTGATCGAGTATGCACATGGATCTAATACCTTACCATATGCAGAGTACACAAAACAGATCAGATCTGCAGATATAATCTCACCCAATGTTCAGACCCAATCTTATCTGATGTTTTAAGCAAGAACTAAACCAAGAATGCTCCTGAGTGATGATGCAGGTTGAGGTCACCTGGGGATATGTGGATACTACAGGCACACTTGCTGTAGGCGATTCTGTAAATTAACAAGTGGCATACAGAGTTTATAGTATGTAAATATAAAAACGCATAATTATTTATAGGAGCTGTATACTAAAACGTCAATCAAGACTACTTTAAAATACTTCAGTGAAAAAACATAGATGACCTGTCCTTAGTGTAGGTCATCAATAACTTATTTTCCCCAAAATAAGACCTATGCTGAAAATAAGCACCAACATGATTTTTCAGGATTTTGGGGGAGGCTTGATATATAAGCCCTACCTTGCAAATAAGTCCTAGTTAGGCTGCCTGTCCACGGGCGTTGCGGTATCCTGCGGCAGAGTTCCCTACAGACTACAAGCTGTTGTTTATTGCCTAGAGTTTACTTCCAAACCACTGAAGTTAATAATACAGAATATCAATATCCTTTTTGTGTTCCAGCTATGGTATATCCAAAAATTTCTAGTAGCAAGGGGATCAATCTACAGGGCGATTCAAAAAGAATGGTGCAAAAGTAAAGCCGATGTATTCATATATGAATTGAGACACAACAGCTGGAATAACATGAAAGGATAGAACAACCCTTCAAATTCATAACGCAGATGTGTGATGTGGGGGCTGTTGGTGTCCCGGTAGATGTCAAGTTGGCCAGCCAGTTCTTGTCAGACACATCCTGGTAGACCTTCTGTAATCAGAAGTGTAACTTGAAGCTTCTGGGCCCCAATGCCAAACCTTTAACAGGGCCCCCAACTATAATGCTTTATTCATAGTAGTGTACTCCCTATATGGAGAAGAGAGGCCTTATGGGTGCCCTAAGGCTCCTGGGCCCGGGTGCAACCGCATCCCCTATAGCTACGCCCCTGTCTGTCATCAATTCCACCACAGTGAAGATATGTCGTCTTAGGTGGTCTAGTGTTTCCAACGGCCAACATATTAAACATCTAAAAGGTGCAATAAATACTTGAAGAGTTCTAGCCTTTCATGTGATTCTAGCCGTTTTGTGTCAATTCATGTTCGACTAAATCAGCTTGACTTTTGCACCATTGCTATTTACTAGAATATATTTTTGCAGGTTCACCCTAGTCAAATCCAATATTTTATATAACTAGAATGCTGCCGCACCTATTAAGAACGAACACATCCTAGCGTTCGGCAATCAAACAGTAAACCAGCAGTCTGCCATCCGCAGGCTTCCCAGGCCTTTTGTATTCCCGCACTAATTGCATGAGATTTCACGGTTAGGGATAAGTGCTGCAATGTCACTTCTACTGCAAGTCGCTGTAATATAGCATTCTGGAACATTCCTGCTGGGTGTAAATGTTGCTGGAAAACAAAAGCAAACATCCCAACCCATTTTCGGCTGAATGTGCCGCACTGTTCTTTCCTTCCTGCAAACAACTCTGCGATGATCTGAAGACGCGGCGCGGTCCCGAAGGCTGAATAGCAGCAGGCTGGTTCACATCTGCAGTCTAGCAGCAAGTCCGGGAAACAGCGGCCTTCTGCCGAACAGCGGTGGTTGTGTGGGAGAACGTAATCTCGTTAAATAGGAAGATGCAGAACAATCAGTCTCCTCTATGAGGACAAGGCTGAAAGTGTCGGAAAATGACAGCGCCGCTTATTAAATAAAACCGCAGTGCTGCTCGCTTCTGAAGGACTTTGTATCACACAACTCTTTTCAAAGAGTCCAGGAGAATAACTACAATAACTAAGCTTACGGGCGAAATAACTGCACCTCTCAAGTATATCAAAGGGGTTTTCTAGGCATTTACTATTGACGACTTTACCTCAGCATAGTAAGGGTTCGGAAAACCCCTTTCGGCTAGGGTCACACGAGCGTTTTATCACAGGTATTTTGCCACATTAAAGCGGCGGTCGAAAACCGCGACAATCTGAAGCATTGGGGCCGGTCGGAAAAGATAAAGTATACGTTACACACTCCATCTGGCCGCTTTTACGCATGACTGGAAAAGATAGGACTTGTCTTATCTTTTACGGGAATACGCTGGCTGTCTCAGACTCCTATGGGCACCTATGACTGCCGTCAGGAAGGGAAAGGGGAGGAAGTTTTGCTAAAGTCTCTCCCCCTCCCCTTGCTGGCAGCTCTCATAAACTGGGGAGGGAATTTAGCACGACTAGCTCTGCTAAGATCCCGTCCTGTCCTATCCCGTTTCCTCTCTTTGCCTGCAAGGGGCGGAGTGGTGGGGGAGCTTAGCAGAGCTGAACTCTCCCCCCCCCCACGGCCAACGGTATATATGCTGCAGTCTAACTCCTCTCCACCCTCCTGCACTATTTTCAATGAGGAGAGGCGGGATGGGGCGTAGCTAATTCCCGAAACTTAGCCCCGCCCCTGTCCCACCTCCTTTCATTGCAAATAGTGCAGAGGGGTGGAGAGGAGGCAGAGAGGGGGCTGGAGCTCAGAGCCCTGCTCCCGGCTCTTCCAGCCTCCTCCCCCTGCAGACAGAGATGCCGTATATCGGCTGGCGTGAACACCCAGCCGATATACGGTCGTCTGAATCCAGCCTAAAGGAGTTGCTGGATTTAATTTCTCCAGGCCAGATTGACACGAACGTATTTGCACGCACAAAAAAGGTTTACGTGCAATATGCAGAGAATAGAACCTATTGATTTCAATGGGTTCGTTCACATGCATTTATTCTTTTCCTGCACATTTTGGTCGAGCAAAAAGAAAAAATGCAGCCTGCTCCATTTTCTTGAGAATTTGTGCATCAAAGGTCCCCATAGAGGTCAATGGGGGTGAGCAGCTGCGTGTGCAACACACTAGGAGATGCGTGATAGGCTGCGTAATTCTGCTGCAAAAATAACACATCTGGAACTCATTAGACTAATTAGGCATTTAAATCGGTGTGTCTTTTTTTACCATACGCAAATAAACTGTTTTACTGCGCAAAAAGTACAGTAATATACGCCGATGCGTGTGCAAAAAAGCATTTTTGGTATGCAAAAAAAACCACGCTCATGCACGCGCAAATACACATACGCTCATGTAAATCTGACCTTAGGATGCCGGTACTCACTGCAGATCCTTGCTGCAAATGTAGGCAGATTTCAACTAATTGTTGGCCAGCACCTGGACTTACTAGTGCTTCAACTGCACTGTGTACACGTACCCTAGGAAAGGTGCAGTGATGATACATGGACCACAGGGTGTCACACTGCTGCGCCCCAATGATCAACTTTAAAGGGTTTGTCCATGACTTTACTATTGGTGACTTATCCTCAGGATAGGTCATCAATAGTTGATTGACGAGGATCCACCGCTCGGGATCTTAGCCAGTCAAGGTGTTTGCCACGCTCATTGTCATTGTGGACAGAGCAGATACACACTGCTCCCAATGGGCGCCGTACCTGCAGTACCAAAAAATGTCACTGTGCTATGGACAGAGCTTCCGGCTCTGTCCACCATGACAGTTGTATCGTTTTATGCTGGATTCACATGGGCAATTGCGATCCGTAAAATCTGTCAGATTTTTCTAGCAATTTTCTTGCGATTTTTAAGCGTTTTTGAGATTTTTTGATGCAATTTACATTCCAAATCTGTATTTCATAAAAACATTTGATGTAAAAACAAACCGCAACGTGGCCTTAATTTACAAGCTCTCCACTTCCTTGCTCTCCTAGGGTAAATGCACACGCGCGGATTTTGCAGAATCCAGAGCGGGCGACCGCCTACAGATTCCGGAGCGAATACCACCCATAGCACGCAATGCAAAAAGGATTCTTCATGCATATGAGCAGAAACCAACTGTGGTTTCTGCTCGTGGATGAAAAATCGCAGCATGCTCTACGTTCCTGCAGGTTTCACACAGTTGGTTTCCATTGACATTGCGGACGGGCCAGGAAATGCAGGACATAAAAAAAAATCTATACTGCGCATGTCCGAAGGCCAGTTGCGCAGACCATCTGCGGTACAGAAAAGAAGAAGAAAATACAGGCACACATATGCTGGCTGGGCACAGGGTTGGGCTCCCGTCTGCGAAATCTGACCCACCCGTGTGGCCTTAATTTTATTTTTTTTTATGCTTCCTATGGATACACGCATTAAAAAACAGATCAAACTCGCATCATGCGAGAGCAATCCGTTGTTTTGTTTTTTTAACGCATCAATTGAATTGAATGCGCAATACTTGACAAAAATAGGTTATCGACTATTAACGACTCCACTGCAAATGGAGGTGACCACTGTGAGACCAAATCATTTGCATATCTGCTGAGATGTAACCGCATGCCGAGTTTTGGAGCAAAATGACAACTCCTTGTAGGGTCCGCATGGTTTTTGACAATGAGTGTACATGAATGTTACCCTATGGATTCATCATTCCCTGTACATACACTTGTGTTAAACGGTATTCCTTTTGATATTATAAAAATTCGCGAAATGACTTTGTTCTTCTGCTGTAAAGGAAAGGTTAACTTACAATATGAAGAGGTGGATCTGATCATTCATCCCCATTTACAGATAAATAGCACATTTCCTCACTAATGAATGAATTCATTGAACTTTGCATTGTCTTCGGTAAAATGCCTATTCATAAATATTCAATTCATTTCCTATTTCCAACATTTCCGACAAGAGAGAAACCGCTTGAACCACTTAGACACAAAATAAGAAAAATGGAGAATGCAAGATTTTTTGCACGAATAGAAAATCACTAAACATTCGAGTGAACACGGTTGAGGGGAGATTTCGTTATTCTTTTCAAAGTAAAGAAAAATCCAAGTGGATTTGAGTGTCAATAGGGGATCAGGATTCACGAGCCATAGAGTGTAATGTACAGGACACGGAGCTTCTAATGTCATTACAAGGACATGCATCTCCATCCACCAGGGTTATTACCACTGGTGTACATTTTGGGGATTTTGGGGCCATTGTAAACTTCTAATATTGTCACTAGAGATGAGCGAGCATACTCGCTAAGGACAATTACTCGATCGAGCATTGTCCTTAGCGAGTACCTGCCCGCTCGTGAGAAAAGGTTCGGCTGCCGGCGCGGGTGAGAGGTGAGTTGCGGCCATGAGCAGAGGGGAGCGGGCGGGAGAGAGATCTCCCCTCCGTTCCTCCCCGCTCTCCCCCGCCGCTCTCCGCCGGCAGCCAAACCTTTTCTTCCGAGCGGGCAGGTACTCGCTAAAGTCAATGCTCGATCGAGCATTTGCCCTTAGCGAGTATGCTCGCTCATCTCTAATTGTCACCCGAAAGTGGTGGAATACTAAAGAGTAAAGAAATGGGTCTTTGTTCCTTCTGAGAAAGTCAATGAAGCCAACCATAGATTAGATAATGACCAGGCAAAGTTGTTTCCATGGGCGTAGCTATAGGGAACACAAAGGTAGCAGTCCAACCTGGACCCTGGTAGCACTAGTAGTAAAAAATGGCATAGGGTACCTAGAAGGCCATGTTAAAGATATTGGACCGGGACCCAGTAGGTTCAAGTTATTTCAGATACCAATTATCATCTCAAAAACGTAACCTATCCATGTGCAATAAAGTGAATATGGCATTCGATAAAACCGTGATCACATGTACTGCCATATAGTCCCCTCCTGCAGTGCCTTGAGTGGGTAAATAGTTGCAGAGCTGTGTGTACTGAACCCTCCTCCCAACCCTACTTCCTTATCATCCTTACCCTTGCTGTGTATTGAAATCTGTCTTTACCCCCTGCTAAGTATTGGCTGAAGTTGCTTTCACACGGGCTAGAAAATCATGCGATTTTCTCGCAATGTGACAGTCCTACAAAAAGCATGTATGTGGAGCCCATGCATCATCCTGCAAACATCTTTGAGTTCTCTCAAAGAAGATGGACGCTGTTCATATTTTCTGAACCAACATTCTAGCTCATCCCAAAGATGTTCAGATTGGGACTCTGTGCAGCCAGTCCAATTGTGGAACATCTATATCCCCAAATCAATGTAAAAGTGTTGGATTTGTGACAAGGTGCGTTGTCCTGTAGGAAGTATAGCTGACCATTCCCAATGTATTGTCACATTGTCAGGAGCACATTATTGTCTGAAATATCAATTTACATCTCTAGGTTAATGGTTCTTGCACTACAATCAATGGCCCAAAACCATGCCATGCAAAACATCCCAGCCATTCTCCAGCATCCTCCACACTCAGGTACCTCCATCTGATTTGTCACTCTATACAATGTACGTCCATTGCTCAACTGCCTAATGACAATGTTACTTGTACCATTATAGACAGTCCAATACATTGCGCTTTGTGATGGCAGGCTTGTGTGCAGTGGTATAATCCGTATATCCAATAGCATGTAATTCCTGTCAAAAACTATAACTGACACCTCCAAGGGTTGGCATCTTATATAGTATGGTTTAGTATAATTTATGTCAATTGCGGAAGGGCCATGGGATGAACAGCTTCCAGTGACTTCAATGGAAGCCGTCTGCACGGAATCCGCTTAAAAATAGGACATGCTGCGATTTTTCCTCCGTGAGCGGAAAATCGCAATTGCTTTCTGCTCGTGTGCAGGAAAAAGCGTTTTTCAATAGCATGTTATGGGCGGTATTTGCTGCAGGAATCCATAATGCAAATATGCCCGTGTACTCCCGGCCTAAATGAGAAATTCCGCTCTGCTACATCAGTAAGTAACATGTTTTGCAAATGGAAATTAGAATGTTAATATGTTTTAAAATAAACTACTTTTCAAACTTTTCCATTTGATGATAGTGAAATATATTGCTAGTGAGTAATATAAAAGGTTTCCGCTTTCCCTAATGCTAAACAGCACTTCATATGTTGAAAGGAATTATCTGATATTCCTGTAATGCTCACAATATAAGCTTTAGAGAGCCTGTTATAATAATTTGTTTCGGCAGCATTGAGTGCGTATGACCTCCAGTGCCTTTCGTTAAAATGATAACCAAGGACTCTTCCATTGAAAAGAGCAGCAGGAAGAGAGGTTTCTCACTATGTTATCATTACGGCTTCTTAAAGATAGATTAACATTATGGAGGAAAAAAGTGTGACATAAGAAGCCAACAAAGTTCCAAAAAGATAAAATTAAAGAAAAACTCTATTAAACTGTACAATGTACTACATACAGTAAAATATGTCTGTGCTTGGAATGAAATAATTACTTAGCAACTCCTTATACTTTACATAAAGCGTTTGGATCATGAAAACAACTCCTGTCCATACGTTGCATTGGGGCATCATAGAGGATGCCCCAAGGACACAGAGGATGCCTCAAGACACTTCTCTATATGGCTGACCTTGCCGGCTTCAGCTTGTAGGAGGAACACCAAGTGGATGTAGGATGGGAGATATCACCCCACTTAGGTCCACCTGGCCAGACGATCATCTTCCTCTAAGCGGCAACGTCTTGTGGAGCTTCATGAATCCTCCTCCTGGCTCAGTTTCCTACCATCTGATGTCGCTTGGTCAGCCCTTCGGCGCCCTCACAACACAGTTGCTTAGTTCTGCTACTGTATTTGAGCGTCACTCACATGATTGCATTTATACACATAATACACAGTGCTAAAATCCCATTGATTTATATCGGGCCATTCAGACCTGCGTAATATGCAAATATAAAATGCACGAGTAATATGAAGCCAAAATATGCTCCTATGAGTGATGCCTTTAAGTTATGAGCTTGGTTCTGATATTGTATCTATGTAATGAGGTTGGTTTGTACTGTATTTTAGTTATGCTTTTGGTTCTGGTGCTGTATTTCTAATATGAGTTTAGTTCTGGTACTGTATTTAAACTATGAGCTTGATTCTGGTACAATATTTATTCACTGAGCAGTTCTAGTGTGAAGAACAGGAAGTCTGGAGACTGTGCAGGCCATTCCTTTTTTTAAAGCTTACTGACCTCTTATGTAGTTTTGACATAACCTAATGTTTTGGATCATTGACTTACTGTAATATGAACCCCTGACCAACTAGGCGTACACCAGAGAGTATTGCATAGTGTATGAAAATGCCATTTTTGTTAAGTGTACCAGTCACCCTGCGCAAGTTCCCAACTCGGGATACACCAAAAGAGCCCCAGACCATCATGTTTCCTCCGCCATGCTTGACAGTTGGTGTCACACACTCGGGAACCATCCTTCCACCTACTCAACGACGTACCAAAAACAGTCAATCAGCAGATAGCTTTTATTCAAAAAGACGTTGTCTTCATGAGGCAAACCAACAACAAGTTATAGTACAAAGGGCTGCCAAGAGAGTAACTCAATAAAGAGTACTTATGAAGGCAAACTCAACTGAGTAATGAGTTGGATGTCAACAATTTCATTGCAGCTTATTATTTTATATCTATTAGAAGATGACCGATGGTGGCTGCTGGCAGTCATCTTTTACTGTATTGGTCATTCTGCCCTCTACATTTGGAGAGAATAGTAACTAAGCTGTAAAATGCTGTGATATTGTAAAAATTACTTGCTTTAGAACTGCCGCTGTTGGTATTTAGTTGAGAACGGAGGCTACTGATGATTGATGGTTTCAAAAGGTTACTTTAAAATATATTTCCAGTTCTAGGATTCCTGATGGTAGGTGCATGAGGGCACATCTAAAAGTTAGTGCTTTTATGTAGAAAGTACAAGTCTTACCACATTGTTAGAGCCGCTTATTCCCAAAATGTTCCTTATAATGAACAGACAGAGACCCAAAGATCACGAGTCTGCATAGCTAGAATGCATGATACATATAGATACGTATTTTATAGTTGCAGTGTAGAAGAGTATTGCCCTGGTTAACGTATCCAAGTAAGCAGAAGGTTCACAGACTATTATGACATAATTGCAGGGGAAAAAGACTTTGTGCATGCATCAGGGAAGGGACCAGGTGTCAAACAGAGGTCTTTAAGGCCTCTAATATGACTAACTATGACTGCAACATACTGGGGAAGATTTATTAAGCTAATTGGATGAAAATTCTAATTCAATTTGTGCCAAAAACTAGCATTTATTTTAGACAATTTCTATGCCTCAGGCAGCAAAGGTAAATGGTTTAGCAGAAATGGGACTTGACTTATTAGGGAAAGGGCATGGCTTAAATGTGACACCGTGTACCAAAACTTTAGCACCAACTTTTGCCGCACAGTAAACCAGCCGACAGGTGGCATAAAGTTAGACAACAATGTCTAAAGATCATCCACTGTGAAAATCGGGCAGATTTTTAGACTGCCTGGTCTAAGTTTATATCCTCTGACTATTTAGACCCTTTTTATATGGGCTAATGATCATGCATGAGCAAATGCTCATTCATCAGCTGATCATATTTTCCTCTGTTCTTGGCAGCACATCTCCCCGTGTACTGTTGACAGCAATGGAAGTTTTTGCATGATGATCGTACATATAAATGATCATTCATTACCCAATAGCCTGATCGGCCTGTGTAAAGGTGAGGTAAATAAGCAATAGAGATGAGCGAGCATACTCGATAAGGTAAACTACTCGAGCGAGTAGTGCCTTATTCGAGTACCTGCTTGCTCGTCTCTAAAGATTCGGGTGCGGGCAGGGGGCGGTGGGGGAGAGCGGGGAGGAACAGAGGGGAGATCTCTCTCACCCTCTCTCTCCCCCCCCCCCCCTGCTCCTCCCTGCTCACTCCCGAAACTCACCCGTCACCCGGCAGCCGAACCTTTAGAGACGAGCGGGCAGGTACTTGAATAAGGCAATACTCGCTCGAATTGTTTGCCTTATCGATTATGCTCGCTCATCTCTAATAAGCAACAATCTCGATGGTCAATGCTGATTAAAATGTAAAAGAACCCTTAGAAAGGATTAGTAAATCTGCCTCATTGTTCCCACTTTTAGTATTAAAATCTGCAATTAATGGACCACTTTTTATTGCTTTCCCAGGGCACAACTGCCGTACAGTGCCTGCTAGGGGAGGTAAGACACTCAAGGCCCATTTAGACACATTGATTATCGCTCAAAATTCGCTCAAAAGCCATCTTTCGAGCGAGAACCGTTGCGTCTAGATGCGCTATCATCATGCACTGTTCATGCTCTATTCATTCATCGTGGTCTCTAGCAAGCTGGAAATCACCGATGACTCTTATCAGCGCCGCACGCTGATTTTCTCAGCGGGCGGCGCTGATAGTATCTTTTCAGCTGGTATCCCGCTGCAGTTCTCAGCGGGACACCAGCTGAAAGCTCAGAGAACAATCCAGCTTTTTGCACATGCAAAACAGCTGCTTTGTTCTCGGAGCAATCGCGGTGGTATCTCGCTCCGCCTGCATTAACTCTTAAGTAACTAATTAGCTACTTAGAGTTATGCAAAGATGATTGCTCAAAACTGTCGTTTGAGCGATTTTTAAACGATCATCATTCAGTGTAAATGGGCCTTTACTGAATAGTATATTGATGAAATAGTCTCTCCTCTCTGGTTTCCTGTCGTCCCACGGGACCTCTACTGTGACTAGTTGAGTCCTTCTGCTGTGTAACTGAAAGTGACTTTTTTTTGTTCATTCATATTAAACATTTGTTCAGTCTCATAGGAATGAATAGAGACTTCCAGTCTGCTGGAGGATTCAGATCAGCACAGTTGAGGTTACTTAAGACAACGGAAGACTGGCTAGTTCATCCATACGGAGTTCGGTAAGCATATTGTCTCCCCTAGTAGACTTTGTATTGCAATTGTATTCCAGAGAAACTATAAAAAGTTTCTGTAAAGTGGCTCTTTCAGGACAAACGACTATTACAAGTAAAAAACCGTGCAAACAGAAGAGGAACATTCATGAGCATGAGTAAGTTTTACTATCTGGATGGAAATGGCATCTAAAATGTAGTATTATCCTTCAATAAGTCTCTTGAATACCCCCAAAGTATTATCCATAACATTCTGTTGGTATGCCTGTTTATTCTACTGGTAAAGGAACAGAATTAGATTAGGTATGGCTCAAGAGGACATAAACTACATCTTTATATGTAGTTTATGTCCTACTTTATGGGAGTCGACATGTTTCAATCTCATGATGAGTTACCCATGCTGTGGCAGCTTGCTTTGATCTGACCCCTGATGCATAATGTTGTTTTTCTCATCATTGCAGACTATGACTATTAGACGGGGTACATACACGCTTTACATAAAACCCGCATTACAGGAGCTATTTCAGTAGAAATGTCCTAGATTCCAAAAAAAAACAAACAGCCTAATTATCTCACTGCAGCGCATGATAATTGCGTTTTTAATTAGTTTAGGTGGCAGCCATAACAAACAGCCATGAGAACAGGTCTAAGTTTATCACACTGTCTCCACTTCAGAACCTTAACACATGCTGTAATACCCAGCATGCTGAGCAAGACTTTCTCTACACATGCTGAGAGGAGCGCCACAAGTCTCGTTCATTCTAAGCCATTTGGGAAATACGACGCGCTATGACCATGCTGGGATTTTTGTTCTCAGGACTGAAACTTTTACTTATTTCTAAACAAGGAAATTATAATTAAAGGGGGTTTCCTCGACTTAAATAAAATTATAGGCTTAAAATGGTGTAAAGTAAAGAAAAAAGAGTGTCTAGCGGCAACCATCCAACGCTGGAGCCCCAGTCCCCGCCACGTAGAACCTGTACCATCCAACGCTGGAGCCCCAGTCCCCACCACTTAGAACCTGTAATATGCCGGTGGGTGGTCATGTGCCACACATTCTGCATATATCCACTCAGCCAATCACAGCCTTCAGCGGCTATGAAAGAACGCCTGTGATTGGCTGAGTGGTCACATGCATAATGAATGACTCATGAGCACCCGCTGGGTTCTGCCTGGTTCAGGGCAGTGGAGACTGGGGCTCTAATGTTGGACAGGGAGCCGCTGAAGAAAGGGAGTATACATTTTTACGAGATTTTATAGTATTTTAGCCGTGTAAAAAATGTTTAAATCCTGGAAATACCCTTTCGTAATCGTAGGGTTCACTATATTGGTAAAAATCCAAGGCACTGGAGGTATCTAATAAAGTGTCCAATTATATTTATCTCACTGTTACGTCCAAGCTGGACACCAAACACCTTGTCCAGATCAGATGTAATTTGCTACAATGTTCCAATGCTGAGAACACAAACTGTGTAAAACAAAACCAAAAATGGGGGAACAGGATATTTGACCCTATCAAACTTACACAATGAGACCCTTCCTAAAAGCGGAGCAACCATCCTGATTTGAGTAATCCCAAGTCAGAAACCTGAGGCAGACCTGACTATCTAGTTGGAAAGAAGGGAGAATGTTTGTTTCAGGAAATAAAGTGTATGATATTAAGAGGGAAGCAAAACACTGAATTAGATGAAATACAATAGCGAAATACTTAGAAGATAAATGTCCTAAGATACCCTTTACACCAAACAGACCTATCTGAAAATGCAGCAGGACAGAAGTCGCCAACCTGAGCAGAAACACCTACAGACTTAAAGTAGAACCAGCATCCTCCCTGAAGAAGAGCCTCAATAAATGTATACAGACAAGTACTGTTTGGCCGACTGGAACACCCAATCCATTCACACACCTACAGAGAAGTCAACATGTTGGCCTCCAGTGCCAAAATAACATTGCGCAAATGCTGGCATGTGGATCACATCGGCTGGGGCTCACGCCTTCACATGATTCCGGTTCTGATCCTAGATGGCTGGCAAGCCATCTTTGAAACATGCAACACTTCAGCCACACAGGGCCAAAGTAAGATAAGTGCAAACATAGAGGGTTGACTGTTACGAGCAGATATTAGCAGCGCTCGATTTGTCATTTGGCCCAATATATTGTGGTCCCAAGCGGAGGACCCCCTCTATAATGTCCATATGACCTAATAGGGTACATGGACTGGGGTTGTCTTGACGCCTTTAAATGACAAAATGGAACCTGCTGCACCTAAGAAAGGGACTATGGAAAATATTGGTCAGGTAATGACCTTGCTCACCAATATGTCAGTAGAGAACTGTATCGGGATAATTGTGCGGTAAGACAAAAAAAGGGGATAATATTTCCAACTAACGGAATAATTTGGTCAGTATAAAGGAAAGTGTTCCCTTTACTCTTCACTGTCTTTTGTTCGGTTGATGAGCATGTTTTCACCACGCAGCACAAATAAAGGAAATGTGATCTCAGTAAGGATTAATTTAATGGACTGTCTGTAAGTGTTGCCGCTCTTGTGAGTATAGACACAAAGCGAATCTTAAAACAAACAATTATCCTTAATAAAGAGAAAAGAACAAAAGACAACCACAAAGGGAAGTGTTTCCATGCAGTGAATTGCAGGCGTCATTCAGTGGGGATCTTATTACTTATTAGTCAACATCGCCAAGTGCCAGCATATTAGCAGCAATACGCTTCTATGGGTTGAATATCTAACATAATGCATTAAAGGGGTTGTCCCGCGCCGAAACGGGTTTTTTTTTTTTCAACCCCCCCCCCCCCTCCCGTTCGGCGCGAGACAACCCCGATGCAGGGGTTAAAAAAGAACACCGCACAGCGCTTACCTGAATCCCCGCGCTCCGGTGACTTCTTACTTACCCGGTGAAGATGGCCGCCGGGATCTTCTACCTCCGTGGACCGCAGCTCTTCTGTGTGGTCCATTGCCGATTCCAGCCTCCTGATTGGCTGGAATCGGCACGTGACGGGGCGGAGCTACACGGAGCTACACGGAGCCCCATTGAGAAGAGAAGAAGACCCGGACTGCGCAAGCGCGTCTAATTTGGCCATTAGACGGCGAAAATTAGACGGCAACCATGGAGACAAGGACGCTAGCAACGGAGCAGGTAAGTGAAAGCTTCTGATAACTTCTGTATGGCTCATAATTAATGCACAATGTACATTACAAAGTGCATTAATATGGCCATACAGAAGTGTATAGACCCACTTGCTGCCGCGGGACAACCCCTTTAAAGGAGATGTCCCGAGGCAGCAAGTGGGGTTATACACTTCTGTATGGCCATAATAATGCACTTTGTAATATACATTGTGCATTAATTATGAGCCATACAGAAGTTATAAAAAGTTTTTTACTTACCTGCTCCGTTGCTAGCGTCCTGGTCTCCATGGTGCCGACTAATTTTTGGCCTCCGATGGCCAAATTAGCCGCGCTTGCGCAGTCCGGGTCTTCTGCTGTTCTCTATGGGGCTCCGTGTAGCTCCGTGTAGCTCCGCCCCGTCACGTGCCGATTCCAGCCAATCAGGAGGCTGGAATCGGCAGTGGACCGCACAGAAGAGCTGCGGTCCACGAAGATAGAGGATCCCGGCGGCCATCTTCAGCGGTAAGTATTGAAGTCACCGGACCGCCGGGATTCAGGTAAGCGCTGTGCGGGTGGTTTTTTTAACCCCTGCATCGGGGTTGTCTCGCGCCGAACGGGGGGGGGGGTTAAAAAAAAAAAAAACCGTTTCGGCGCGGGACATCTCCTTTAATTCTTTCCCACTACAACCTATGCATCACTAGACACGGATCAGCCATTGCATTAAAAGAACCGACAGGTAAAGCGAACAGCATTGATTGCCTTGTAAAAAAATGGCGCCCAACAAGAGGTGGGATGTATTAGGCAACAAGTGAACAGTCAGTTGATGCGTTAGAAGCTGGAAAAAGAATCTGATTGACTTTGACACGAGCCTAGTTGGGATGCCTAGACGACCAATTCAGAGACTCTCTAAAACGGTAGATATTATGGGGTGTTCCTGGTGTAGAGTGTTTAGTAGCTACCAAGTGTACTCAAGAGTGTCCAAAATATGTTGAAGAATGCGCTTCAGCAGAAACCAAAGAATGAAATGTCAGTATTCATATGGAGTGGTGATCACATCTCACTGATATTCCATTTTTCGTATTTCTGGTGTAACGCATTCCACAATGTGGTCCAAGGAAGGACAGCCAATGGACTAGCCAACGGGTCATGGGTGCCCTAGGATCACTGATGTCTGTGAAGAACGAATGCTACGTAACATAGTAACATAGTATATTAGGCTGAAGGGAGACAATGTCTATCTAGTTCAGCCTGTTTCCACCCCAACCCCCTTGTTGATCCAGAGGAAGGCAAAAAAACAAACAATAAGACAGGAGCCAATTTAGCCATTTGGGGGGGGGGGGGGATCCTTCCCAACTCCTTAATGGCAGTCAGAATAATACCTGGATCAACGTTTTGAAAGTTCCTACAGGACTCCAAGTTCCGGATCAACAACCCTACTGGTTATGTAATATCTATATCCTGTAATATCATAGGGCTCTAGAAAGGCATCTAGTCCCCTCTTAAACTCCTCTACCTGTCTGGTCTGATCCCACAAAAGAGCTACTATGCCACAAATTCCTGAAAAATAGTGATGCACTGTGTATCACAGTTTGCTGTGTATGGGTCTGACTAGTTGCTGTCTCATCAGAGTACCCGAGCTGAGCCCTGTCCACTGCCAAAAGCATCTACAATGGGTATGTGAGCATCAGTACTGGACCATGGCACAATTGAAGAAGGTGGCCTGATCCAAAAAAATCACATTTTCTCTTACATCATGAGGATAGCCAGGTCCGTGTGCATTCTGACCTGAAGAGGAGTTGGCACCAAAATTGTATATCAGAAGAAACTAATCCGTCAGTGTGATGCCCAGGCAACATTTTGCTAGGAGGCCATGGTCCTGGTGTACATGTGAATATTATTTGATATGTTTCACCTACCCAAACATTGTTGCAGACCAAATACACCTCTTCATGGCAGTGGTATTCCCAAATGGCAGAGGTCTCTTGCAGCAACATAATGCTTCTCGCAAACATTGTTAAGGAATGGTTTGAGGAACAAGACAAAAAGTTCACTGATTTGAACCCTAATTATCTCAGTCTCAATCTAATCAAGCATTTGTAGAATGTGCTGAAAAAACAAGTCCAAACCATGGAGGTCCCACATCACAGGTTACAGGATTTAAAAGATCTGCTGAGAAGGACTTGGTGCCAGATACTACAGGTCACCTTCTCTGATTTTGTGGAAATGTGCTGGGTCAGAGTGTGGTGGCCCAGCAGGCCCTGTAGAACACTCACGGTACACTTGTCCTGTTTCACCTGTCTGGATTCCGTCCTTGGATCCAGAAGGTGCCATCTGTAGGAGAGACCCTGTGTCTTCCCTTCTGCTTCAGTCATAGAGCTCAATCCTGATGTCAGCTGGCCTCCCATTGGCGGACAGTCAGGTTTAATCTTTACTGGTGCAAGCCCAAGGGCGGGAAGCAAACAGAGGTTCCTATGCAAGAGTACGGGAGAGGGAGAGGTTATAAAGGTAAGTGACGCAGAGCAGTTAGACAGACTCAGCAAGGAGTGAGTAAGGAGAGGTTGCAGTTTCCCTAGTCGGCATATGCTTCTATAGAGTTATATACACTAGAGAAATTGTCGGTTCACTTTTGCTATTCCAGCCCACTGAGTCCACGGAAGCAGGGAGCCACTCGTAATGGACATAGAAGAAAAAAAATTGAAGTTTTCCAGCAACTCGGGCCGTATAAAAGAATTTCTTTATTTCAGTAAAAACATAGAATAAAAAAACAGCATGGGGATTTAAACATCCACATATTTCAAGCAGGAACTCTTAGTCATGGCATAAGATTATGCTCAAAACGTAGGCGTTTAGAATACCCCTGCTGGGGTTCTTTATCCATCTTTTTACTGAAATGCTTAAATAAAGAAATTGTGAAGCATAGCTGACTACAAATACCAATTTAATGTATTCCAAAAGGACACTTGTTTGGCCTGCATTTGGCTACAGAAGTTGATGGACACACTGGTATATATGTCTAGAGGGGCGTCTGGTACATATATCAAATGCTCATTACAAACAGGACACAAGTAGAGCCTAACAAGTCTATGGCTCAAGGAAATTAGAATTCATAACATCTCTGTGGGGGCGAGTAGCATATAGAATGCACTTCAATTTGGCTTCCAAGCAGTTCTTCAATGGTCTATTACATGGGTGAAGAGAAGAGTGGGCCAGCAACGTGTATAAAGCACTAGCACTCTCTAACCCCTTAAGGACCAGGCTGTTTTGTACCTTAAGGACCAGACACTTTTTAAGGATTTTACCCATGTGGTGGTTTAACTGCCCTATATTTTTTCCTTCAGCTACCAATATTATTTTTGCTGCGTTTTTTTTTCATGATATATAGGGCTATATTTTTCATATCTTTTTCACTGACTTTTTTTCCGTTTTTTCGTTTTATTGGGGGTAAATAGCTAAAAAAAATTATTTTTTTAATATGTATAGTTATTTTTTTTAAACGTGTATATTTACACTAAAATAAAGTATGGAAATAGGTTCCACAATTTGTTTTGGACATTTTGATATATAATATGTATGGCTTTGGTTTACAGGGCGCGTATGGCGACAGTTTTGGTTGGCGTCGGCTTTGGGTTATTTTCTCTTTTTATGTATATATTTTTATTGTATCCTGAATTTTGTTTGTTTTACTTATGTATGTAATTATGTTTTTTACCATCTATGTCCCCCATGACATCCTTTAAGACCTCTGGGGGACATTCACATGTTTTTTTGTTTTTTTTTAATTTGACACTTTCCCACTGTAGCTTGGGCATCCATAGGAGCCCATTACAGGGAAAAACATTCCCCTGTAGTGACAATAGTCAGTGGCAGAGCTGATCAGAATCTGCTACGACCCTGTAGCTCTGCTGTAGCAGGGAATCACAGCGGTCACATGACTGCTGGGCTCATGCAGTGGGGGTTATACTTCCACTTTCACTTTTTAGTACACAGCACTCATTGAGTGCTGTGGACTAAAGAAAGGAGGAGGTAGAAAGGATTTAAAACCCCTCCTTCCTTCTCCTTCAAGTTATCAGCTGCGACTATCAGCTGACAACCTGACATGCTTCGGATTTATTGCAAAGCAGGGGCTTTAAACGCTCACCATATTTTTACTATCGGCTGGGTTTAAAGCCCAGGACCAAGCGCCGTAAATTTAGGGTGCTTGGTCCTTAATGAGTTAAAAAAATATCCAAATGTTAGAATTAACTGTGACAGATGGAATAAATAGTGGAAACTAAGCAAATTTACAAAAACCCAAAGCATATCACTAGAGACTTAAAAACGAATAGAAAAGAGAAGAGCAGAGGGGAAACCAAGAGGAACCAAACCAACCAAAAGTAACGCTACACGTTTTCTGCCCGTGGCGCAGCAGACACAAGCTGTTGTACAGTATCAGCTGACGGCTGTCAGGGAAGTCACAGTGAACTTAATTTTCCCTCAGTCTCCCTGATCTATTATCACATCACTCCCACTTACAGAGACCGCTATTGTAATGGCAAGACATCAGGGTATTGCTAACTATGGAGGAAAAAACGTCTACGTAGATAAGACTGTATAGACACAAAATAATGGGAAGAATAAAGGGATCAAGAGGTTCTTTTCTGACTGTTAGTTCTACAGTGTGTGTCATATAAAGATATATTGTATTCTACCTATTAATGCCGTCAAGGAGCAGAGAAAAATATGGAAATATCCAGAAAGAAACATCTAATGAATAGTGAAAACGGAGAACTGATGAAAAACTTTTCAAAATCTTTGTAACTACAGTACTTCTTTCCAATACATGTAGTATTCAGGATTAATTATACATACCCTGAAAAAGTATTGCAGATTTCAGGTTAAGGCCTTATTCATAAGACCATATATATGCAGCCATTTACTGTAGCTGCATCCAAAAATCGGGCAAAAATTGCGACCACCTTAAGCATTGGATTCCAATATATTCATTCAGATGAGTGATTTTTAGCCGCGTAAAAAAAATCGTGCCGTTTTCGGTCGCTGATTTTATATGCTGCGTCCAAAGATAGGTCTTGCCTAGAGATGAGCGAGCATACTCGCTAAGGACAATTACTCCATCGAGCATTGTCCTTAGCGAGTATCTCTCCGCTCGGAAGAAAAGGTTCGGCTGCCGGCACGGGTGAGAGGTGAGTTGCGGCAGTGAGCAGGGGAAAGCGGGGGGAAGAGAGGGAGAGAGAGATCTCCCCTCCGTTCCTCCCCGCTCCCCGCCCAACGCCGGCAGCCGAATCTTTTCTTCCGAGCGGGCAGGTACATTGCTAAGTGCAATGCTCGATCGAGTAATTGCCCTTAGCAAGTATGCTCGCTCATCTCTAGTCTTGCCCTATCCTTAGCCATGATACGCTGAAACCTTCCATAGATTCCTATGAGAACTTTAAAAAAAAAGGAAGCGGAGGGTGTTTAGCTGCATCCATCGCTGCAAAAAGATGAAAGGTGCCCGTATTTAAGCATTAGCAGTCATTCCGAGGATTTTGGACAATCGTGGGATTTCTGCGCCATGTAAACGGCAGAAAATACGTGTTTAAAGATCAGGACTTGATCCCATTCTTCATTCATGCGATTGTAAATGGATAAGGTCATGTGAAAAAGTCCTAAGAACGTATTTGCACGGTGCATTACACAAGAAAAATGTGCGCCTACAATATGCAATAGAATCCATTGGTTTCGTTCACATAAGCATATTTTGCGCATGCATGCTCTATTTTTCTACGCATTTGTATAGGAAAGGAGCACATATTGAACTAATTACACTAATTGCTCGTTTAAATAAATGGGAGCATGGTAGCATGTTTTTTAAGCACACTTAATTATACTTACACTTGTGTCACACCGGCCTAAGGACGGCCTCAAACAGTAGTAGGCGCAACTACATTAACCGCACTGCGCATATTTACGCCTGAAGGAGGGAAATTCCTTCTCCTGCTTTTCAAACTCAGCAGAAGAGGGCAGAAGTTAAAATCACGGGAAGATAGGTGCTGCCCGATCTCTCCCATGCGTAGTATTCACTACATGCAGGAAAGATAGGGCAAGTCCTATCTTTTCTTGGTTATCAGACTAACAGGCGAGAATCCCGATAGTGAAAACAATATCACAAAAACCCTATTGAAATCAGTGATTTCGTCTTGTCCAGTTATACAGCCCTGATTATCACGGTTGCATATGAGGAGAAATACACGTTTGTCAGAGTCCGCCCTAAGAAATGGGTTTGATGTGCATGTATGGGTATGAGTCTGGCATATAGGACCTGCACAAACCTGCCCCTTCAATAACGGAAAACACAATTACACATTCAATATTGAGAGAGACTTGTTTGTAAATATCTACATTGATACAAATCGTATTAGAGCTCTCTCACATGAGTATATGCTACCCGCGTATTACACGCGTGGGTTTTGCGCATGTAACACACAGTACACATCTCACATTAACTTTCAATTGTGCCACTATTTTTATTCCATCTGTCACAGTTAATTCTAACATTGGATTTTCTTTTAGCTCATTAAGGACCAAGCACCCTAAATTTACGGCGCTTGGTCCTGGGCTTTAAACCCAGCCGATAGTAAAAATACAGTGAGGGTTTAAAGCCCCTGCTCTGCAATAAATCAGAAGCACGTCTGGTTGTCAGCACGCAAAATGTACGTGCAAAAAAAGATGGCAGCATGCACTATCCTGGCGCATATTACGCATCAAGATAGTGTATGTCATTGCGTAGTTGCTGCGTGCTCCCACACGGGAGATACACACACTGCAAAAAAAACCTTCTTGTGTGAGAGAGCCCTAAAGGGCATGTCCTATCTTTTGACGGCACAGTGCCGGCGGCTCCCATAGACTCCTAATAGCATACTCGCTAATAGCAGCCACACTCGCGATTGCTGTTTTAGTGCAGCTATCGGAGCATTAAAACGACGCTCGTCTGAATAAGCCCTTAGGTAGCGTTCACGCATGGCGGATTTGCTGCGGATTTATTTAGGTACAGGTCTGCAGTGGATTTCACCACTGAAATCCGTGTTTTTACACCGATTCGATGAATGGAACAAATGGGCACCCAGCAGTGCCATGGGATTTATGCCATAGATCTGCTACTTTTTGCCCGCTGTGTGAATTTACCTGAAGGCTACGTTCACACTTGCATCACATTCCATGAGAGAAATGCATACAGCGCCATTTGTGCTGCCAAATTTTTAGATACCACAACAGCAACCCTGACAGGTTCACTGGGTGCCAGTGGGGTCTGCGGAGCGTCACTGGTATCTGTTGCACAATGGATCCGGCACTGCGCCATGGTTTTCATTATAAACAGAAGACATTAACAGAGTCCCAGTGGAATTAATCTGCTTATTACTAGACAGCCCTTGAAGACAGGTATTATAGCCAAATGTAACACTGTGGGAGAAGACACGCAGATGGAATATTAGTAGAAAAACGTCAAAACGACGCGTCGAATATCACTCAATGCCGCGTCATCTCAACGTACGCAGTAGAGAACATGGTAACTATTACCAGGAGGATAAGCTTTCAATGACTTCCAAGGACAAACTAAACTTTGGGGGAAACTGCTTGTATTTCAAGCTAAAGGGGGTCTGCAAGGTGATGTCGCAGTGGGATAAGGGGACAGCTTGGGGTATATGTCTGACAAAGGCAGCTTTTGAACCATTAATCTCTTCTTCTCTAATCCGCATTATAGCGATGCAAGTGTATATTTATTTCATGGATTATGGCCGTCAGAACACATGGAGGGCAAAAGATGGAATTGTTGGAGTGATGGCAGGACGCAGAACAGAACAGCATTTACATCACCCTTTTTTCCGTTATTGGTAAACTTTATCGAGTTGTTTAAGCTCGCATTCGGAAATGTCCTTAAGGGTGCATTCACACGAACGTATATCGGCTCGGTTTTCACGCCGAGCCGATATACGTCGTCCTCGTGTGCGGGGGGGGGGGGGGGGGGCTGGAAGAGCCCAGGAGCAGGAACAGAGCTCCCGCCCCCTCTCTGCCTCCTCTCCGCCCCTCTGCACTATTTGCAATGGGGAGAGGCGGGACGGGGGTGGGGCTAATCCACACTACTTAGCCCCGCCCCGTCTCGCCGCCTCTCATTGCAAATAGTGCAGAGGGGCGGAGAGGGGGTGGGGAGGAGGCAGAGAGGGGGCGGGAGCTCAGTTCCTGCTCCTGGGCTCTTCCAGCCTCCCCCCCTGCACATGAGGACAACGTATATCGGCTCGGCGTGAAAACCGAGCCGATATACGTTCGTGTGAATGCACCCTTAGGCTGGGTTCACACGGTAGAATTGACGCAGAATTTCGAATGTATATAACGCAGAAATATCTTGCCATAGTAGGGCTATAAATGAGCAGTCCCACCATATGTACCAGGGGCTGTAGAGCAGTGTTCCCCAACTCCAGTCCTCAGGGACCGTCAACAGGTCATGTTTTCAGGATTTCCTCAGTGTTGCACAGTTGATGTAATTATTGTCGGTGCCTCAGACATTGCCACAGGTGTGCTTACTATAGGATATCCTGAAAACATGACCTGTTGGTGGTCCCTGAGGACTGGAGTTGGGGACTCCTGCTGTAGAGCACCTCCAGCATACATCAAAACAGATGGGAAAATTTAATGCATCTTGGCTGGGGTCCTGTACCACTGGGATATAATTTTATAATTAACTCTTGTAGTCTGCTAAAATTTTATGTGTCAGTATGCAAGCTGTGGCCCAGAGGCTCTTGGATTACTTTTTTACCCCTTTACAGTTTCAAAATAGTGAATTCCCATGAACTGCCTTACTATGATGGCACACACATGGCCCAGACACAGGCACTGCCATCATTTGTAGGTGATAGATGTAATATACTAACTGCCAGGATCGGAGATAACTCTGGATCCTGCTGTTTAACCTGTCAATAGACAGAGGAAGGGGCTTTGACGTGCTGATGACTTACCAAGGCAGTCAACTATGTACAATCAGTGCCAGTGACATGGCTAACAGATTACACGACTCTAACTGCATTTTCCAGATGCGCTAGGTCCTACAACCACGTTATTCAGCTCATTTAGGGTCTTAGAGGTGCGATTCCCAGCTATTAGTCATTTATGCTAATGATGTAAATGGGCTCTACCAAGTTCCACTCCTATCAAAAGAACAGGAAACACAAGCTAAAGTGGTAAAGCAGGCAAAGGCTTACCCCAGCTGGTCATTTGAAGAATGGAAGGTGCCAATATCAATCAGAAGTTCTAAAGAAAGTTCCTACCATTTTGCTATTTCTATGATGGAAAGAAATCACATTGTACTGTAGTCTAATAATGTGGTCAATAAGTAAACGCTACCATCTTTTTTACCCTATAATCAGAGACGTCCCGGATATTCTCACTCAGTCCTTTGATTCCAATGACGTCCGCTAAACAGACAAAACCGTGATGGAGACATTTCCAAAACTGGTTGCTGGATTAGGAGAACACTACTGTATTATAATATTCAGTATTTCATATTATGGTATAGGCACTGAAGATATATGTTCTGTACCAGTCATGTAATGCTGCACATCGACAGACAGGGGGCAGGAAAGCACAGTCAGATGTGTAACTAATATTGGATTCTAGCAGTAATTCAAAGAGGTCAACCAACCATTAAAATTCTGACTGTCTCGATTTTCTGACTTATCAAATGAAACTAACTGAGCATTACAATGTCATTAGTTGTTTGGAATGAGTGCATAAACTTAAATTTGCAATGCAAGAAAATATACAAAAATAACCAGCAGCTAAAAACCTTCAGCTAATAAAAGCAAAGTGTTATGCAAAACATCTCGTTACGGGAAGACAAAAAAACTGCGAATGTGAAGTTTGCTGTGAAATGCTCATTATGACCCAAGTGGTTAAATAATTACGTGTTGATCTTAGTCTGTGATAACTGGCAAGGAAAACAGAATAGTTCTTTTTTGTTTGATGTCAGTGGAGAAGAATAATGCACACAGAGGTCTATGTAATAATCTATTCTACGGGCCTTTTTCTGGATCATCAAACATTGTATAGAGATGAAGGGTCTCTTATGTTCTACCTCTCTTCTTTACAAGCATGGCTGGTAGTACTTCCCGTCCAAGGTTCTTTTCCACTTGGGGTTTACAACAAATTTTCTATCACGTTCACAGAGAATATTGCTGCAGAACACAGGCTACCAAAAATAATCCCATATACTGCTAGTGGATTCACAGAGGAGCTCGGGGAATATCACTCTGTCAGTGGATCATTCAGACTCAGAGAGAAATTCCACTAATGTAATGTATCAAGCAATTTCTGCATGTGGAATGCCATGTGTAGGTTCAGCAACTATAGAGTTTATACAAGTTTAAGAGAGAGGTCACCAATGTGTTTGAGCCAGACAGATGCATGCAAGTATAACTAGTACTAAACCCCCGGGTATGTCATGTATAAACAGAATATTACATGTACAGGTCTAAAGTATGTTTAGAAAGAATCTGTCAGCTCCTATGAAGACAATAAACTAAAGCTATGGGAAATGTTGAATCCAGAGGTGTCACTTTTATACACTGTAGCAACCCAGGGATCATTCGCTCACATCACAGGTAGACATCAATGGGTTAAACTCCAAATGTCTATTTATTATAAACTTCACAGCAATAGCAGCTTGCTTCAGCACAACACTTTATGCAAGTAAATCAACTTAAATGTCCTTTTACTTCAAGGTTTTTCCCACTCTCCATGGCAACTTCATACAGTTGTCTTCAGGACTTGTGATAGACATGATGATTATTTATAAAATGTCTATCGATATTTGTATATAACCCAAATGTATTTTGCTATTGTAATGACTTCAACCTAATGTGGAACTCTGCTGCATAAGGAAAGAGTTAAATCACAGTGTCATATATATATATATATTGCTTGTGCTCATGGATGAATCTCCAGCCCTGCCCCCCACGCTGAAACTTCTACAACAAAGGAATTCATTCAGCCTGAGCACATGTTGATAAGACTTGCCACATACACAGAAACTGCTTAAGGTTGCCTGCATAGAGGGCAGAGTCCATGTTACATCCTGGCTAGTAGGAGGTGGGCAGAGAGGTGGGGGATTCTGTATGATCCGACAAATGAGAATCCTATATGTTACTGATGTAACCTGTTGCACGCCCATTAAAGGGCGGTTGTCATGTGTTATAATAAAAGGCCTGAGCCTCTACACATGGTAGAGACTCTCCCAGTTTTTAGACCAGCATTTGTGTCTGATTCTGGTTCAATGATGTGTGCACACGATACTCAATTCGGAAAGCGACAAAATACCCCAAAGCCTGCTGGAGAAATCATATTCCAGTTCAGACTCACTCTATTTTCCCTCAGGAAGGCTTCACCCCAAGCTTCCTGAGGCACACGAACAGTCTCTATCCAGCATCCAGGTCTCTCTCCAGACCTCTTGCTCCCAGGGCTAGAGCTCCCCAAGTGTCTCGCCAGGACAACGCCTCTCCACCTAGTCACAGCATCTCTCTCTGCTTACAACAGGAGTTAGTTTTACCAGCAGTCTGGTCACCACACACGTCTGGTTCTCCCAGACACACACCTCCTCCTTACTTCCACCTGTCCCTTTACATAGCTTGCTGGTCCAGGTGGAAGAACTGGCCTGGAGAATTATTGGACCGATCTACATCAGAGAAGCTAACAACCTCTGTGACATACATCTTCCATTCCATACCATACCTGTGGGGTGTTTTTCCTCTTGTCTTAGGCACTAGACTGACTGTCTGTTGCCCCCTACAGGCCATTCTCTGTAGCGTACCCCTACAACACTCATAAAAAAAACAATCCCTCCCCTAGCAGGAGTTGTCGGAATGGAATGAAACTTTCCCTGTGTAAATGATTACAATTTCAGAGCAAAAGGAGAATTTATTGCTGAAAATTGAACTCTAGAAGGAAGGCTCTAGTACCCCAAGGGGTCGCCTCTAGCTTTGGTACAAGATATGATACAGAAGGGAATAGAGGCTCTAGTACCCTGTTGTACCACCTCTAGTTTGTATACAAGATGTGATACGGGTACGTATGGAGGCTCTAGTACCCTGTTGTACCGCCTCTAGCTTGGATGTAAGATATGATACGGGGGGCATGGAGACTCTAGTACCATGTTGTACCGCCTCTAGCTTGGATACAAGATCTCATATGGGGGGCATTGGAGGCTCTAGTACCCTCCTGTACCGCCACTAGCTTGGATACAATATGTGATACGGATGTGCGTGGAGGCTCTAGTACCCTGTTGTACCACCTCTAGCTTGGATACAAGATGTGATACGGGCGGGCATGAAGGCTCTAGTACCCTGTTGTACCATCTCTAGCTTGGATACAAGATGTCATATGGGGGGGGGGGCATGGAGGCTCTAGTACCTTGTTGTACCGCCTCTAGCTTGGATGCAAGATGTGATATGGGTAGCCATGAAGGCTCTAGTACTCTGTTGGGCTGCCTGTAGCTTGGATGTAAGATGTGATACGGCTGGGCATGGAGGCATATAGGTTCTGTATCGTATCCAGTGGCATATTGGTCCACATTTGCTGTAACTGAGCCTCTAGATCATATATATCAAAAACAAGGCCTGCGGGCCATACCTATACCTTTTATCTGCTGCCGATCTGCCGCTATGTTGACAGGCATCACTTCTGCAATAAATACAGCAGCAGACGGTTAGCTACAACTCCAAGCATGCATAGAACTTGTTTACCGGCCAGCACTGTGGCTCCGCCCCCAGCTCACGGGTCCTACATCTTACCAGCACCAACCTCCCTAAATCAGACAGACAGGAGCTTCCGGCACTCTGAACTGCAATACAGCGCAGTGCTCGCGCTCCTGTCCTCCCATCATGCACTGCTCACAGGATGTTGGAGGCTATGGATGGGGGAGGTAGTAGCAAGTGCGAAGAAGAAAATGAAGACAGTAGCTAGACTGGGTGCAGTGAAACTGCTACAAAATAACATTTTAAAATGTACATCATCACAATAAGTCAGTCTGTGCCCAGAATACCCCTTTAAGGGCTTTAATAATCTTAGATGCTTTGGCACACAGAGCCAACCTCCGCTACGACGTATGTGACACTATACTACAGCACTATTTTTTTTTTTTTTTACAAGTAAATAGCAGAAAACGGATCTTTATGGTTTCCTCTCTTCAGCAATCCAGTTTCATACAGCAGAATAAATTCTAGCATTCAGTTTAAATGACTTGTCAGTGTGGAACTAGTAAATCACATTATGTGGATACAAATTGCTCTAAAATGTTTATGCATAATGGTATTGTATCTTAAAAGAGACCTTTCTGAAGGGTTCCTGCCAGCCTTCCTGCACTATGAATGAGACGTTCCAATTTACGACCTCGATTCACCCGGCAGGCAGCGCCACATCCAACTGGTGAATCACTTCACAGTGAGGCGTTAGTCACATAGGGGGTCAGTTCTTTAAAAACAAAAAGGTGTTTTACTTAACTTTTTTGTTTTCACATAAATTGAAGGCATCAATACGTTATGAAGGTGAACTGCATTAACCCTTTCCAATCCACTGTCTGACGTCTAAAGACATTATGATTTAAGGTTGTACAGCTCTGATGTTGGAAGACGTCCGTCGGAGTTCTTTTACTATATATTGCCAGCCTTTCTGCTGTCGGAGCCTATCCAAGGTGACACATCATGCAGTACTGGCTTTAGCCAGCATATAGCACCGTTGTATAACGGCAGAAAAAAGAGTAAGCCGCCTAGGAAAACAAGGATACAAATTGGATTGGAAAGGGTAAAAAAGGACTAGTTATTAGTATTATTTAGAGTACTAGTGTTTCTGGTGGCGCCACTTACTAATGTAATATATAGTGAAAGGGATTGGAGTTGGTCAAAATATTTCAATGCAATAGTAAACTGCCAGACTGCAGACTGCTGTATCCATAGCAACTGAGGCAGCGGGGTTTTGTGGCAGATGTAGTCCGCCCATAATGCCTCATTCAGTGCACAAGGATGAAGGATCTGTGATGACATCGCCATCATGTGATCAGGCTCTGCTGGTGTAGGATCTGCAACGATGTTACCTTCATGTGATCAGGGGTAGAGCTCAGAGACCATGTAGCTGATCACATGATGGTGACATCATCACAGGTCCTAGAAATTGATAGGAAACCAACAGCACTCACCACCACCAATCTGGGGGGGTCTTCTTGTAGATGTGTTCTGCACGCCCAGACCGGGATTGGAACCAAATCCCAGAAGAATACAGTCAATAAATCAAGAACCTCAAGCAGCAGGTTTCAAGTGCAAGTAACTTTATGCATCCATAGGAGTGCCAAATAAATGCCTCAGCATCACAGAGAGTAGCGACGTTTCGACCCTGTGTGCGGGTCTTTGTCAACCATTCAATGTATGTGTGCAGTGTGAACCTCCAAGTTAGACAGCATTCACCTCTTCTTGTTATTGTCTACAGTGCGTCTAGGGGTTCTCCATCCATAGCTTAGTACACTATTGAGTCCTGTAGAAAATACAGAAATGAACAGAAACCAGGTGATACGGTGACCAAATTTTGCACTTTTGGTCTCTGTTTGCCTGATTAATGTTAATGGTCTCATTAGGCTGCGTCCACACATTGGCTGATTTGCAGCAAAATAGTCGCAGCGGGCATTCGGCTGCACATCAGCAGCAGAAAGCTTGCCTCCAAACCTGCACCATTTGGAGGGTCTGCACGAAAATTCCATGGCAAATCCGCCCTGTCTGTACTTCCCCTTATGGGTTCCGTATGAATACTGTTTACAGTGACAGAAACCTGAACATAGACAATAGTGACCCCATAAGACCCCATATTACTGTGATATTCTTCTAGTGCAAGCACACCCCAACCATACAGAGTGACAGGGAGTGGTGAGGACAAACCACTAATCTGATTCCCAGTAGTGTAAATCCCTGGAAGCTGCTAGGGATACAGTCTGCCAGTCTACAATAGGCTCAGGGGGTGTACCCACAGCTCTTGTGGGGTATATGCTATAACTACTCACATCAGTCTTCGGATGGTGCCAGTGTTGTTAGTGTAGTGCATCCTGCTATGCATAGGGGAACTGGTCGCAGGACATATACCACGGTACTCGGTGATATGTCTCACTCACTCCTCGTATGCTACAAATCTTTTATTGTTAACAGGTACCAACAACGAACACAATCGAATGTGATTGCTGGCTGTTGTCGTTGGAGGATCACTCAAGAGGATACATCAACTGCCTGGTTACCGGGTTTCTTCCTCAGCTTCCTAACTGCGTTTTCGCTACTCAGCCCTGCGGTCTTGCACCCTAGCAGCTCTCTGTGGCAAAACTATTCAACTCCCTCGCTGCAATACTATATGAATACTCGCAGCAAGACATTGCGCATGCGCAGCCTCGGCAATAGCATGGCGTAGGATTCGGCATTTCCCGCTAGACAGTGAACGCTTCGTCACTAGTGACGTAGCGTACACTGACCTGCAGGAAGCAGAATGCCGCGAATTGATGCTTTATCACAGGAAGAAGAGGATCCTGACGGCTTGCGGTGAGGTGACCCGGGGGAACTGGAGGAGCCGGGAGAAGATCGTCGGGGAGAAGACTGACGGGGGAGGAATAGGTAAGTATTGATTTTTTTTTCAAATGACGAAACCCCTTTAAGTATCAAGAAGAGTATAGCAGCGATAGAGGCAATGGGGCTTCATAGAATAATAGAGTTGTAAGGGACCTCCAGGGTCATCGGGTCCAACCCCTTGCTCAGTGCAGGATTCACTAAATCATCCCAGACATTCGGCTGTAAGGTTCTGCAGCAAGCCCCGCTGACTTTACAACGTGACAAGTCCTACTGGAATAATGATTTATATTCCTGCCACCGTCTAGGAGACACATTATCATCAATGTGGTATGAACAGCTCAGTAGACTGTATAGTAATACTCGTTATTTATCAGGATAAGTAGAATTTGATGATAATGAATTGCAGGAATTCTAGACTTACTGTAAATTAATTCCTTCACATTTTGAATTTGTCATGTAGAAAAGTTAATCTTTCCATAGTGAAGTGCACATCTATTTAGTGAGCACAGCTTATGTGATTTATTAGTTGAAGGTTACATACATTGTCTTTATCTGCTCTAATGCCTAACTGGAGACAAGAACTACTGATGCCCCGGCACTTAAACCAAAAGGTGTTAACATTCAAGACTCTGTAAATGAGAGGAAGCATTGGATAAAGTGTTGGATGACATCTGCTTGTAAAGGTCAAGATCATGAAAAGCATTAAGCTGATTTAAATCAAACAAGTGTATATCCAATTTCTTATTAGAGACATATTTCTGTAGCCAAAAACGGATGGACAGAACACTGTAAACTTTCACAGACATGTAAGGGGCTACCCAAAAGAGTTAAAATGTTGCCATGGAGATAGACTGTCCAAAAATTGCACCAAAATCACTCTGTGCCAAATCTCAGAACATTGCAACTGAGCATGCTCAGTAGGAACTTTCTAGATACTGGAGGCTCAGTTATAAAAGTGACCTTTTTGGGCTAAGTCACAGTGGAGAGAGGGTGCTGGGAAGAGTGAGCTGGAGGTGGTGCCGAAGCTGGTCCTGAGAGAGCTAAGGAGCTGCTGCCTGTGAGGGGAAGTGGAGAAAGGACAATGACCAGGGACTACACTGCGTATGGGGTTAAAAGAGAGAGAGAGCCAGTGTTGTACCTCCAGACCAGCAGGACACCTGGACAGCAACAAGGATCTAGAGAATTACAGTGGGGGAGTGCTCTTGATCATGGGCTAGCCTGGATCAGTCGAAATGAGTACTGTCAAGCGACATATTGTAAGAGAGGCTAGCCTCAATCTGACAATAGGTGTAAACAATGAGAAAATGAATAAAGACAATGTGTTAGCAGGCCTGCTATACAAGAAAAGGTCCATATTGCAGACATGTAAATCATGCAAATTATTGATGCTCAAATCCTGTGTTATTTAAAGGGACATTGTATGTGAATATGGCAAGCAGCTTCTCTATGCCATATATTCCATAACCAGACACTGTGTGAATCAGTGCTGATAATAGTCAAGTGTTTTGATATTGTTCTTATTTCCTAGTATTATCCTTAGGATCTAATTAGCCGCAGTTAGCGAAGGTGATTCTGGATAACGAGGTTTAATTGCATAAAAATTATTGCTATACTATTATTGTTCTTTTCTATTTCTGTGTTTATCAATAAATATTGTAGACTTTGGTTACACCATCGTGTCCTGGCGCCTGTGTCGCACTACCACCCACAAAAGACATAGAAAATTACCAAAGAGGCACCAGGGCAGATTTCTAGGCACATTGGCATTACTGTATACATGTTAAAGGCTCTGTTTATAAAGGACGCCACAATACTTTGCCAGACCCATCAGGTGACGGACACCAGCAGTGACCCTAATGACTTACAATGGGGGCTATTGAGTTCCACTTCAAGTTGAGGCTTGTAAAGCAATTGCAGAAAGTTATCAGAATGTGTTAAAGCGACCCTTCGGCCCCGGAGAAATAAATATGGCCGAACAGCTTCTCTGACTGCCTGTTGCATACTGTACATAGTATACATTGGTAGTCTAAGACACTACATGCTCCTCTGATTGGGCAGCACTGGGTAATCAAAACAGGTGTAGTATCGGAAACTAATGATGCATACTAATATACAGCGTACATCAGGTATTCAGAGAAGCAGTGCGGCCATCTGGAAGGCCCGGGACAGGAAGGTCGCTGTAAGTCTTTGTATGCTGGGAGATCTTCCCATTGAATCCACAGCGCACCACAGGCATGGTATGAATTTAGCTTAAATAAGATGATTGTTTTCCATAAACTAAGAAAAGAGTCCCATGCAGACAAAGCAACAATAATTTAAATGCAATAAGTCTGGGATTAAACATCCTGCAGATGCCAGGCTCCTCACTTTAATCAGGAAGAGGTTTTTTTTCAGAGATTCCAGATCGGTCTTGCACCATTACACTATTTAGCATGTGCTGCCATCTGGGTTGGTACATTATGGACTCAACATTGATGAATATAAAGTTGTGGTGTTCAGAAATAATTAGTGACATTACTTATCATACTACCCTACAAGCTTGTGTGAGATAAGACAGCTACTAGGAGAGAGAGGAAAGAGAGAGAGAGAGAAAGAGGACAGAGGAGAGAGGAGAGAGAGAAAGAGGAGAGAGAGGGGAGAAAGAGAGAAAGAGGAGAGGGGAGAAAGAGAGAAAGAGGAGAGGGAGGGAGAAAGAGAGAAAGAGGAGAGGGGAGAAAGAGAGAAAGAGGAGAGAGAGGGGAGAAAGAGAGAAAGAGGAGAGAGGGGAGAAAGAGAGAAAGAGGAGAGAGAGGGGAGAAAGAGAAAGAGGGGAGAAAGAGAGAAAGAGGAGAGAGAGGGGAGAAAGAGAGAAAGAGGAGAGAGAGGGGAGAAAGAGAGAAAGAGGAGAGAGAGGGGAGAAAGAGAGAAAGAGGAGAGAGAGGGGAGAAAGAGAGAAAGAGGAGAGAGAGGGGAGAAAGAGGAGAGAAAGAGGAGAAAGAGGAGAGAGAGGCGAGAAAGAGAGAAAGAGGAGGAGAGAGGAAAGAAAGAGGAGAGAGAGAGAGGAAAAAGAGAAAGAGGAGAGAGAGGAAAGAGAGGCGAGAAAGAGGAGAGAGAGAAAGAGAAGGGAGAGAAAGAGTGATGTTCTTCTAGTGCACAGACACCACAACCATACACAGAATGCCCATTGCTCCATAATACAAAGACGCTGGAACTGCAGAGGCCCTTTGTACGGTTCTGTTGTTTTCATGAAGCCTTAGAAAAGTCGTCTAATAGATGCTCTTTCCTAAAGTTGTCTATGTAATAAGAGTCTGGAATTAAAGAGGATCTGTCACATCAAAGTCAGCTGAGCAGGACACAGAGCTCAACAGCCGCAACCTGGCTGACCATCATCACTTGATGATAACGTCCGTGTGCCTGCTAAGAACTAGCTTCCAGTGCGGCTCATTGTCAATCGCTGACATTGGACTGTCAATCAACTTCAACAATCACCGATTAACAGTGAGTGGTGAAGACCATCCACTTGACAGATTCACAGTGTAAATCCCTGGAAATTGCAGGTGATACAGTCTCCAAGTCCACAATAGGCTCAGGGGTTATACCGGCAGCTCTTGTGGGGTATATGATGTTACTACTCACACCAGTCTTTGGATGGCCCCAATGTCAATGGGGTTGTGCATCATGCAGGGGATAGTGGAACTAGTTGCAGAACACATACCTGGGTACTTGTTGTATGATTCAACTGTTTTATTGTTAATAGGTTACAACAATGAACACAATTGGTTGTGATTGCTGGCTGCTGGAGGATCATTCAAGAGGATACACCAACTGCCTGGTTACTGGGGTTCTTCCTCAGTTTCCTAACTGCGTATTCGCTATTCAGCATTGGATCAGCGGTCTTGCCCTCCGGCAGCTCTATGTGGCCAAACTACTCAACTCCCTTGCTGTGTCACGCTACACATAGGTTTAAAAACTGAGAAGAAGTTACGCTATATAACAAGACCCAGTGTAACCTCTTGCGAACGTCCATAACGTCACCTCACATTACTCCACTTATTTTAAAGAGACACAGTTTTGTTACAATGCAGCAGAAATACAAGAGTACTTAACTTAAACAATGCAAACATTACTGATAAACACTGGAAACCTCTTTTCTCCGCCCCTCCCCGTTACAGCAGCGGGAGCGGGTTCTATAAGAAGAGTCTGTATAGGCAAACAGAGTTAAAGGGGTTGTCTGGTTGTATTTTGACAAAATGCTTTTGTAATGTGCAACCCAAGATACAGTGCTGTATAAAATACAGCGGAAGAAACCGCATGTGGGAGAATTGGATCATAATCGGGTGGTGTAACTCAGCAATGACAGGTTATTGATACAGAGTGCATATTATACAGTATTATATCTCAGGGTGCACTTAGAAAGGGATGTCAAAATGTAAGCGGACATAGTATGAAAAGACAGGGGAGAGAGTGAGAGGAGAGAGAGAAAGAGAATAGAGAGAGGGAAGAGATAGGAGAGAAGAGAGAGGGAAGATAGTGAGAAGAGAGCGAGAAGAGAGAGAAAAGAGAGAGAAAAGAGATAGGAGAGAATAGAGAGAGGGAAGAGATAGGAGAGAATAGAGAGAGGGAAGAGATAGGAGAGAATAGAGAGAGGGAAGAGATAGGAGAGAATAGAGAGAGGGAAGATATAGGAGAGAATAGAGAGAGGGAAGAGACAGAAGAGAATAGAGACAGGGAAGAGATAGGAGAGAAGAGAGAGAGGAGAAGAGAGAGAGAAGAGAGAGGAGGAGAGAGAGAGAGAGAAGAGAGAAAAGAGAGAGAGAGGAGGAGAACAGAGAGAGGACAGAGAGAATATAGAGAGGGGAGAGATAGGAGAGAAGAGAGAGAAGGAGAGAGAGAGAGAATAGAGAGAGAAGAGAGAGAAGTATTTCACCTGGCCGATATAATGCTTCTTTCTGATGTTGTTCACTGCTTGCGAGTTTTCTTCCACAGAGATGATACACTGTCCATACATGTACACTTTCCGTGATCACTCGCAGGTCTTTCGCTGTAGATATCTGCAAGCGGAATCCTACCAGTTTGTGTGAGCCTGGCCTTGGGTGGCCAAAAACCTTAGCTAGATGTCAATAGAAAAGTTATTCAGTCAGCTGACAGCTACAGTAGCCATCCTCATACACATGTACGCTCGGCCAAGCACGCATGTTTTAAATAGGGAAATAGACTATTGCCAGACACTTTTGGTGGTGGTTATTTCTTTTGAGAACAGGGGATAGAGCATGCTGAAATGAAGTATTCCCAATCTTTGTTTCCCCCAGCATTTGCTGTTGTGAAAAGTTAGGACATTGCCATACATACTGGATAGTTGGCCAGTTCAGCCAACATTCATCTACTGTGTATGGCCACCGTTGGATTATCTTAGGCATTTGCCTAAGGATACCTTAACACAGGACAATTGTCGGGCTCATAAGCACCTGACAGCTGCCCCAAAGCTACACCCAATTATCAATCCTTATCCATGTTTTTTGGAACGGTCCGGGATCATTGCAGCTGCCTGACGCCAATCACAGTAAGCAAAAGTCACTTAAACAAAACGGCGCTGAATGGAGCCCCATTTCACTAGAATAGGATCAGTTCAATTTCCGGTATTTTGCCCAAATCTACAGGACTAAATAACTGTGCTGGCTGCAGAATTTTCGCCTGCTTTCTAGCGGAAATCAGAGACAGAGGTTCCAAGCGGCGCATTAGGAACGACCCTAATGTGTTTGACCAGATATAGACCACAAGTGGGTTAAAATATGTTGCTAAAGTTATGCAAATTACTCTGATTCCATAGATAGCAACCAGAGAACTTATTTAAGCTCTTACAGGACAGATAGGGCAATCACAGTAAATGCAGACATCACAAAGGAAGAGCCGCTTAGGAATCTGCTGTGCAGTCGCAGGCAGAAGACTTCATGTTGCTTGGATACAGTGATAGCTTTCACCGCAGTGGCACGTGTCATTGAAAGAAACTGGTGACTATGTGACATTCCTTGCAGAACCTTCACCTCGAAGGGGGCAAGGAGGGTCCATAAACGCTGCGCGTTCATCTTCAGTCATCACTGCTACATGTCGGCTTAGCCACAAAGACAAAACCCAATCGGCTATGTAAAGAAGCTGATTTACTGATCCACGTAGGTGTGAGCATTGGCATACAGCGTGCATGCACCGACAGGCGCTGACTTGTTGCCGTCTGCATGTTCACCTTCTTTTCTCCTTTTTGTCTAAATAATTGGTTTTTATGCTCAAAAGGAAATAAAACATTTACATTATGGTCTGTTTTTTACTACCATAAAAATACTATATCATCATAAGCTAAATGCAGGGCACTATTTTCCCCATTGCTGTCCCTAAAACACCCATGTAGGAGAGATATGCGTGGGGCCTTGGGGCTGTTCATGTGCACCTTATGCACGAGTATTTTTCACCATTTCCTTATCTTATTATCTCTTTCCCTTCTTCTACATGGATTTATGCCCTTTGTAAGCAAGCGGGGAGCACTTGCCTGCGGATCGCCAACTCTCAGACCGGAATGGGCACCGACCACATAGAAGTACTCTCTGGAGACACGGATTTCCTTTAATCCTTTGCAATCCAATTTTGGGTTCAGGGTTTCCTAGGAGGCTTTCTCTTTCTGCCATTATGCAATGGCACCATCTGCTGGCTAGAGCCAGTACTGCGTTATGGGACATGCTGGAAAGGCCCCCGAAAACAGAGCGGCCAGTAATCTACAGTAAGAATACCCTGCCGGACGTCTTCCGACATCGGAGCTGTACAGCCTTAAATCAAAATGTCTTTATACGTCAGACAGTGGATTGGAAAGGGTTAAACCTGGCTCCTGCCAGTCTTTATTCAGAGTATAACCAACATAAACAGAGTCCATATAACGTTCAACAAAACATGAAAGTCCACATCCACACCCCACCTGGGTGTTAAGGTTAGGGTGGTCACCCCTGTCGGACTCTGGCCTGTCCTAGGCCACCGGCCTGCAGCAGCTTAACTCTGCTGCACAGGTCCGCGCTGGCTCTCTTAGCCAACATCTCCCTGGCTGTAGCAGGAATGTACTCTTATATCCAACTTCCTGACCCCAGCTATGGGCGTTTTCCCTTTTCTCAGGCACCAGAATGCCTGTCTGTTGCCCCTTACAGGCCGTTCTCTGTAGTGCACCTCTACACCTTTTACATATATCGTTCAAAGGAGCGAAAGAAAACGATAATCGTTCAGTCTAAGCGCCGCCAAAATCGAACAACGAACCACAAATTGTTCACTTTTCGTTCGTCGTTCGTTTTACGCAGGCATAAAACCCATCGTTGGCTCGTTCACTTATCGCTCGATTTAAATACCGATCATTCCGTCATTCTAAGTTACTTATACAGTGAATATGAACGAGTGAATGATTTCTCGTTTGAACGAGCTAACGATGTATCTGCCTGTCAGAGCAGGCGTTCAAACGAGAAATCGGCTCACCTAAACAGACCCTTAGCATGTCCCATTGTTTCCCAATAGCCTTTTTATGATTGTAGGTATAGATCTGTTATTTATATGTAGTCTTGTTAAGGGTCATCAGAGGTAAGGGTTTGCATGTAATCAGAGTATACCAATATTCTTTATTGAAATGTTTCTCGGACTGTGAAAGTATTGCCTGCCATGTAGGGCTGTATCATTGAACCCGGTGATTGTGAGGGTTCAGTTGGATCTGTGTCGCTCTCTTTAAACTTTGGTTATTTGTGTATTTTTGTACAAATATTAATGTAATAAAGATTGACATATTTCTGTCATTTTTGGTGTTTTAGCGCTACTTAGGTTTCGTTTTCTCTTATTAGTCAAGGGGCAAAAGAGATCAATTTATGGTATGCGCCCCATGTGGCGCAGAGTGCTAAGGCAGCAGAAATGCTCTCACGACCTGAAAGTTGCAAGTTTAATCCCTGCATGGGTCAGGCAGCCGGCTCAAGGTTGACTCAGCCTTCCATCCTTTCCCTTACGAGGTTGGTAAAATGAGTACCCAGCTTGCTGGGGGGGTTAATAAATAAATTGCCTGAAAGGAATAAGTTGGCACTATACAAATAACAAGATTGATTTATGTCACTGATTGCATTCATACATTTTTTTCATTGCCACCAATGAAAAAAATGCATTGTTATACAAATTCATCTTAAATTGATTCCCATTGGCAATTTCAGTGCTTAAATCGATCCGCGGCAGCATATACGAGTGCCAAACAGATGTAGAAAAAAAAAACTCCTTTATTCCTCCATAGATTCCTCCAATTTCAGTGCTGGCACAAGCTGCTCAGCACACATACCCTTGTACAATGCTGGAGAAATCTATTTTGCTCCTGGACGCTCTACAATAAAGTTGACTATACTTTTCCATATAGTTAGGGCTGTGAGGTACTCACCATACCCTGGAAGAATGTATTCCAAAAGGACACCTTTAAGGCATTATTTTTGGTAATAACATCAAGGAGAATGCAGGATAGGTAATACATTTGGATTGCTGAGGTACTTTCTCAGTACCTTCTCACCTGCATGACCCCAGTGAGATGGAATTTGAAAGAAGTGGTGGTTGAGCACATTGCTAAAAAAACATATTCCCATTCTAATTATTGGTGGAATTTTCCATCAATTGGTTTCCCAGCTATCAAACATCTATCTACCATATTGATCACCAACATTATTTTTAACCCCCCTACAGTTTAGCAGGAGCATTGTTCGTTGTGCAGGAAAAGGACATTACAGTTTTGGACAAAGAGAGCTTGCTCTACTTCAAACGGCTGTAGCTCCCGTTTTATTAGTGCTATCAACATGCTTTTGGGCTTTTGGTGTAATTCTAAAGCCAAAGTTCTTCTGTGATTCCCTTGTCTTTTCTCATGTCCGAGGGAAAGAGTAAAATGGGCTTTTCCTCGTGTTATCAGTCCCAATTAATTAGAGAACATATCTGCTCAATCATTGTCACATATGGAAATAATTTTTCCCCAGAAAAAAAGTAAAAAGCTGAAGACTTTCTCATCCAATCACTCCTCTACACCATTTAACCCTGAAGATGCTGCAGTCATTTCTGACCACAGCATCTACATTTTTTTTTTACAGAAAATTCAAAAAAGATTTTCCCCTTTACACAAGGTTCTGAATATCAAACAAATAATTGCACAGAATTATTATCACCACATCCATCACAATCCATACCATTAAACAGTTCATTTAACAGCATACCCGTAATAAATTCTGTTAAAAAAAAAAATTAAGAGAGAAAAATACCAAAATAGATTTCTGTTAATCTTGCTCCCCCAAACAGGAATAAAAACTAATCAAAATGTAGTGTATATACCAAAAAATAAAAACTACAAGTCATCCCGCAAAAAAAAAAAACAAGCCCTCATATAGCCATGTCAACAGAAAAAATGTTCTGCTCTTGGAATATGCTGAAACAAAGAAAAGTGTATCTTGTAAAAAGATTAAAAAGGTTTCTATTGTGGAAAAGCATTAAAACATAATAAAACCTTTATAAATTTGGCATTTCTCTACTTGTAATGACCTTTAAAATAGAGTAAACATCATATTTATACCACATGGCGAATGCCATAAAAATATATCCCCCAAAAATAAGGGTGAAGAAGCTTTTATTTTCCATTGCCTTAAGCTAAAAATGTAATAAAAGTTTATTCAATACATTATATGTACCCAAAATTAGTTCTTATAATGGAAACTGGAACTCATTCTGCAAAATACAAGGTGGCATAAAGCTACATTGGTAAAAAGAAATGAAAAAAAGTTATGACTGTTGGAACACAAAAGGGAAAACAATTTACTGGCTCTTAAAGCTAAAATTAGTTATATTAGGGTGAAAAACGCCTAAAAATATATTTACAGTCTACAATAAAATGTGATAGTTTTGGAGTGTTTTTCTTAATTTAATGTGACTGTTGGGGGGGGGGGGGGGTTTATGATATCTTCCTATAGTGTGATTAGGGGGGTCTGGCTGCTGTGAGTCCCTCGGATCCTGAAAGTGTGTGGAGGGAGCTCAGCTCCTCGGTGGACAGTAATAATGTTTCTGTATCTGCCATTCACCATAATAGTCATCGTATATACTATACTTAGAAAGATGGACCTAGCAGAGGAAACTGCCACCAATCAGATATTTACTGCAGGGCTTATCAAATCAATATCTACAGACATGAAAAATAGTGTTCAACATAGTTTCTTGTTAAAAGAGGTTTTCGGAGATAAAAAAAAAATCTGGACAGGAAATGAGTGAATATAAAATAAATAAATAAAAAATGCTTACCCATTAAATGGCTCCGTGGTAAATAGATCCCTGCCGATCCAACCCCAGAAACTGCTACAGCAGTCACTTGCCCTTCTTGCTTGTGCTACTGCTGCAGCCAATCACTGGTTTCTGTAGTCACTTGTCATTCATGGGTGTCTGTATATGGATTATGATGAGGGGAAAAACGACCCGAAACAGCTGTCTGTGTATGGATTCTGACTTGGCTTTCAATTCCAAATCATTATTACAAGACATGTATAAAGAGTCGAACATTGACTTGCACGACTGCTGCCTTCCAATAGGTGGTGCTGCAGAGGTATGGTTCCATCTCCCTTATTTGCATATTACCCAGAGGAGCATGAATGGCCTTATAAGTCTCCTCACTCACCTACGTGCTCTCCCTAAGGAGAAAAGATAGTGTTCCTGATTCATGGGGGTATCACTGTTGAAGCCAATCATGCCAAAAATGGATGCAGCGGTAATGCAAAAAATGAATGGCAAGTGTGCTTCTGCAACAGCTTGTGGGACCGCAGTGGCGGGGACTGAGATGACTGCGCTGAAACGGTTGGTCACTGAACAAGTAATTATTGGTTATTTGTTTATCTTAAGTCCATTCTCTACCCCATTTTTTAACTCACTGAAAGCCGCTTTAATTAAGACTTGCTGATCAATGAGAACGGTTCATCCCTGATCTACAAGCACCAGTCCAAACATGATATTACGTGACGCAAACATTATACAAAACACAATTTTTGCATTCTAGTTTTTCTTACTACTCTCCAGAATCACAAAACAATACAGCACCAAAGGCCGGCGGAAATATCTGCATTAAACCCCATTTTTGCCTTGTTAAACATAAAGAGAATTAGATTGGGAAATTGATGTCAAGCAGTCAAAGCAAGGCCGATACACTCCATTACATGCATTAGAACAATTGGCCATTTCACACAGTGGAGCGTAAACAATACAAATCTGCACAAAAGATTAACAGTAAATTCTACATCTACAGCACAAGGAAAGTATTTAATATTTTTTTTTCCCCCACACAAAAAATATGCTTATTTTCCGCAATAAAGGCTGGCCAGTGGTCTGTGGAAGCAAAGTCATAAAAATAATGTACTTTAATAGGGCAGAAGTACTTTGAAGCAATGCCTGGGAGCCAAACAAAAGTGTATAATCCCCTACATTAAACACAGAAGAGAATAAGAATATGAATAAGTAATTTTTGGATTGTAACAGTTGCTTACACCAGATTCACATTCAGATGCAATGAGTCATACTGCTCAACGCTAACACGATTCTGGAACGGTAACTTAGAAATAGGCGCTTCAAGCTTAGAGCCCACTATTATATAATAGACCATTGTCACAGAGTCAAAACGTCAAAGAAAACACCAGAGATATGTCTGTGATACTTGATGGACAGGTTGGATTTATCTGCCTGCCCAATCATTTGATCCTCTGTGAACGAAGTAATGCCATGTGTGTCTGGCAGGTGCTTATCCTCAGTCCCTACTGAAATGAGCAGACGCCGATCCAAGCGAGCATGTTTATTGAAGAGTCCGACAGAAAGTCCATGAGCAGTTTAAAAGTGTTTGTTTGCAGAGTCGGTATTTCGGGCTTAATGCAAGTCATCATGTATGCATTCCTTGTCCAGGGATAGGTAAAGTCATGACTGACTTCTAGGGTGATGTCACATCGTGACATTTTTTTGGCAGACTGTTTTGCCTTCCCCAGTCATCTTTTACCCCCCAGAAAGCTGGGTACTCATTTTACCAACCTCGGAAGCATGGGTCAACCTTGAGCCGGCTACCTGACCCAAGCGGGGAATAAACTCGCAACCTTCAGGTTGTGAGCGAGAGCTTAGGACTGCGATTCTGCTGCCTTAACACTCTGCGCCACACAAGGCCCTTTGTCCGAAGATACACTGTATATAAAGTACTTTCTATACACCACACAACCATACCTCCACCATTGCAAATATTGCCCTCTACATATACGGTGATCATAATGTTTTCTTATTCAGAGAGGTGTAGACGGGTATCTACTGGACGTAATTGAACCCAACTTGGTAATACTATCCAGGACATTCATGTCCAGAAAACATTGCTACAGTTGAGAGGTCTATGGAGAATTTTCAAGGGACAAGCATGCGGTTTCAAAACAGTGAGACATGTCTCTGTTAACAGTGCTGAAAATCTTACGTAAGTTGTTGAATTTTTTCCTGTATAAACTCAAATGGTTGCAAGAACTGCTTCCTGGAGAAAAATTGTTTTTCCCATGCCCAGTCTCCCTGAAGTTATTTTACACATCCCATAGCATCACATTGCCCCCTGGTAGTGAAATTTGAAACTTTTTTTTCACATGGATTACTTTGCATGTCCTGGATAGTATTATTACCAAGTTTGGTCCAATTACACCTAGTTGATGTTTCTCTAGACATCTCAGAATAGGAATACCTTAATTATGATAACCCTATATTACAACCTCCCTCCTGTTTCTGAGTGCTCACGCTTCTAGACCAGGGGTCCCCAACTCCAGTCCTCAGGAACCACCAACAGGTCATGTTTTCAGGATATCCTACGATGAGTACACCTGTGTCAATGTCTGAGGCACTGACAATAATTACATCACCTGTGCAATTCTGAGGAAATCCTGAAATAATGACCTGTTGCCGGTCCCTGAGAACTGGAGTTGGGGAACACAGTTCTAGACGACAACCCTTACTCACCGACTAACCATCTATAGTTCAGCTTAGTAGCCTGGTTTTAAGAAATACTTTAAGGTTGTCTCAACATGCTTGTATAATATAAGCACTGCTCCAACAAAGAGGCTGTACTTCCAAAACAATAGCCAAAGTTCACCCACCAAAGGAGCAGAAAAGTCTTCCCACAACGGTGTCAGAGTCCATGACTAGTGCCAAACAGAGTACTTTCAAGAATACCGAATGACTAAATGAAGAATGAAAGGTGAACCCGCAAATCCCCGAATAAACAAAGCCAATGGAACTGCTCCCATAAATAGTGCAAGCCATCGTGACTGAAACCAAAAATGAAGCCTCAGCGAACCGTCGAATTGTAACTCATTTTTCTCAACTGAGAGTCAAGTTAGAATTGAATTCGGCAATGGTTCATTTTCCCTTAAAGGGATTTTCCAGTTTTCAGAAAAGTCCCAGGGTCCCCTGCTATTCTTGGTTTGCCACACTGCAGTAATTAGTTTCCATACCAATACGTGACCGTGGCAGCGGAAGAGATACCAGTGGCTGGCTCATACAGCTTCTCATCACAGCAGGGATGTAAACAGAGATCCGAACTATCGCAGCTCGAAAGCCAGGGATTTATTTGGCGAGTCGGTGCTTATTTTTCATCCTAACAAATAAGTGTCTGCCAGAATGCTTCTTTAAAGTTGGGCAACGTCCTGAGTATTTTCTTAGAACTATAAATGTCTTCTACTGTCCATTAGCTGTGAAATCCAGTGATACTGTAAGTTGCACACTATTGCCAATAAATGAACACACTACGTAGTTACTCTCCAGAAAGCAGCACAGACTTTTCACACAAAGCTCAACATTCCCAGGAGTCCATGTTTACCGCTATGAAGCCACAACAGGACATAGAACTACCCTGCTGCTACTATTGCGCCGTCATCCTGAATTATTGTGTCTTCTCAACATGCTTACCATTGTGACCTTACTTTTATGTATGAGCCTGCGGCCCTGCAAGCCGGTATTCTATAGAAACTAGGACTTTCCTTGTTTAATTTAATATTTCACTAGGCTATGGCCTATTTCTATAGAAGTGTATGAAATAAAGAGGTAAGCCTCAGCACTAATGATTCACATATAATTCAGGGACATGACCCAAGATAATGAAGAGTCAATTAAAACAAGTCATTGTCTCTGTCTGGATTCCGTCTAATGAATCTCTCTTTAACCACTTAAGGACCAAGCACGGTAAATATACAGCGCTTGGTCCTGGGCTTTAATCGTAGCAGAACTATGGCGCGGGATTAAAGCCTCTGCTTCTGCTGTCAGACATAGCCGAGGACCCGGAGGAGAAGGGGGAAGTGTTTTTTAACCGCATCTGTCTTCTCCTTTCCAGAGTACATAGCGCTCAATGAGTACCATGTACTATGGAGTGAAAGTGAAAGTATTACTTCCACTATGCAACCCGACGATCACGTGACCACCGTGATCTGTTGTAACTCTGTTACAGCAGAGTTGCAGGATCCTAGCGGACCCTGATCAGCTCTGTTAGTGACTACTGTCACTACAGGGGAATGTTTTCCCCTGTAAATGGGGCTCCTATGGATGCCCAAGCTACAGTGGAAAAGTATGAAATAAAAAAAAAAGACAAATGTGAATGACCCCCAGAAGTCTTCTATGACATCATGGGGGTCATAGATGGTAAAAAAGAAAAAGTTACAAAAATAAGTAAAAAAAAAATTACAGAATAAAATTATAATATATACATTAAAAAGAAAATGACCCAAAGCGGACGCCAACCCTTAAAGGGTTAAAGGGGTTTTACCAGAATAGCAAGTTATCCCCTATCCACAGGACAGGAAATAACTTGCTGATCGGTGGGGGTCTCACCGCTGAGACCCCTGCCGATCTTGAGAACGGAACTCCTGTATCCTGTTCTTCAGTCACCGTGGGGGTTGCTGTTCACCAGCAATGATATTCCTATGAATGGAGTGCTGGCCGAGACCACATTTTGTGTGAGTCTCAAAACCTTTGTCATGATTGTATTTGCAATGCATTCATCCTAAAGTCAGCATTGCAAAGCAAACATGAATTCCCGATGTGCGGTAATGTTGCTGTAAGCATGGTTTACAGCTGCTAACAGTGGTAGGTGGTTCCTGGGAGAAGACAGTTGTCATTTATTAGGGAGATTAAGTTTTACAGTTCTATCAATACATCTGACAGAGTAACAGACCTGTGGTTTGCATGAAGGATCAGGATCAGCGCTTCCCGCTATCTCTTACACTTCATTGCTCCAGAGAAATAGATAGGAAGATTATACAGACATCCCCTACTAATAGGTGCATTCTCGATAGAAGCCTTTAATACATCACTTTCTTTTGCATTATGACTTCAACCATTGCAGCGCTAGTATGGTTAACGATGGCATAAGAAGTTGCATGTCGGGTCTCTGAGCTGGATGCCTGGTCACCGTGTAAGCAATTCAGCCGAGGTGCCGCAGCTCCCCGGCTAGTAATCACTCAGTGGTGCGGCTGTAGGATGCACACACTGACGGACTGTGTGCACCCGGGATCCTTCTCCCCTGATCCCTCCTCATTGGTTCCGCAGGTGGAGAGGAGAAGGAAGGAGGAGTCAGTGCGTACACAATTCCGCCTGCAGCAGCGCTGAGCAAAGGAGCATCGGCAGTCTGAAGACTAAGAGGAGGTAAGCATAGGAGTTTCAGGTAGACACTACTACTGGGGCTACTGTGGGGGTCATTGTTATTAGTGGAGCTGATATAGGGGGCACTATTAGTAATTAGTAGTAATAATGTCCCCCATCCCCCCCCCCCCCCAGTGGTCTCAGTAGCAATACTGCCTCCTATACCAGCCACAGTAGTACTGGGGCCGATATAGAGGAAACTATTACTACTAATGCCATTGAGGGGGTCACTATTACTACTGGGGCTGATATAGGGGACATTATTACTACTGAGGCCACTGTGGGGGTTACTATTAAAACTGGGGCTAATATAGGGGACATTATTATTACTGAGGCCACTATGTGGGATGCTATTACTACTGGGGCCAATATAGGGGACACTATTACTACTGCAGGTGATATAGGGGACACTACTAAGGCCACTGTGTGGGACACTATTACTACTGGGACTAATATAGGGGACACTATTACTACTGAGGGCCACTCTGCATATGACAGAATACCTTGAGCTGACTTACAGCATGTTTACGTGTGGTGGAAATGCTGCGGAATGTCCGCAGCTGAAATTTCTGTGTCAAATTTTACAGCATTTCCACATACAAAAATCCATACCATACTATGTGGCGCTCCCCCTCACCAACTCCGAGGGCTTCCCGCTGTCAGCGCTCCCCGGCTTCTGGTTCCAAGCAGCCTGTAGTGGACTCACCTGACTAGGCCGGTGGACACCACAAGGAGTGCACTGACTGTGGGAAGCCTTTGGAGGAGGTGAAGGGCAGCGCTGCATGTTATGAAATTAGCTGCGGATATGGCTGATTGCCAGTCAGAATTTGCACCAATGGTACGGAACTTGACAGTTTTTGGATGTGGAAATGCTGCAAAATTTCCACTCTGTCTTTCTTTAAACAGCCCTGTTCTTTTTATAATGACAGAGATAAAATCATACATTGTCATAAGCCCCACCCCTGACCACACCCCTTTGTCTCGCTTTGACCCTGGGAAAATCTGGTCACCTTACTGTCTTGAAATGAGCAGATACTTGGCTTAGTGGTAGGCAGGACATCTTTTTTTGCCCTATTCTTATTACCCTCCTAAAGATATTTGGTTTTGAGCAACAGCTAAATGGACCTCTGAAACAAAACCATGTGGCATACATGTAATTCAGTTGACCTGGGATGCATCATCAATAATATCAGATCAGTGCAGGTCCGACTCCTGGCAGCCCGCACAATCAGTTGTTTGAAGGGGTATGGCGCTCGGCACAGCGCTGCACCCTCTTCTCTGACCTGTGAGATCACATTTAGCTGTCACATGGCCTATGTCCAGCTCAATTCAATCTCATTCAAGTGAATGCAATTAAGCTTTCACCATCAGTACAAAGTATGGGTCATTGTGCCAATTATACAGTAAAGAGAACGCAACGTTCACCCAAATGCTGCAGAACCTCCGACAGCTGACAGATCAGTATTAGTAATCTGATCAACTAAGTATAGGTCATAAATAGTTTAGATCTGGAAAACCTGTGTTATACCTGTGCCGCTGGTTAGTAGAATCCTCTGCCACTGCTTGTTGTCACTGACGAACAGTGGCGTGTTGTTCAGAACAGAGCAGCCATTGGCAATCTAACCCTAGAACTTCAGGAGATCATGAGGGCAACTGATGGTCCTTGGTGCATGTTAAATATTGCTTGTCCATAGGTAATGAATTTAAAGGGGTTTTCCAGGGAAATTCTATTGGATGACCTATTATGAGGACAGCTCATAAATAGTTGATCAGCTGGACCATCAGCGAGGGGCATAACTATAGGGGATGCAGGGGATGCGGTTGCACCCGGGCCCAGGAGCCTTAGGGGGCCCATAAGGCCTCTCTTCTCCATATAGGGAGCCCAGTACTATGAATAAAACATTATAGTTGGGATCCCGTTCCAGGTTTTGCATTGGGGCCCAGGAGCTTCAGGTTACGCCTCTGCCATCAGCTGATTGGGCACCAGCTTTAAGCGCCAATACACACAGGAAAAAGGAGCAGAAGCTGCGGCTCCAATCACTGTGTAGTGGCCAGCGCTTGTAACTGCAGGTGATGCACTCATTCATTTTAACTCATTAATTTTGATTTTGGGCGACCCAGGGATCGGTCAGCAATAGTATTTTCCTGGAAAAGCCCTTTAACAACTACAAGAAAAGAACTAAAACATGAGGCTGAGGTTATAAAATGATAAGCCTTCTCTGGTACATGATCATGCCATTACGAGCTGCCCGTTGGGAGACGGATTACTCCTAATATTCCTTTATGATATTTAGAAGAGACAAATAATGAAGATTATTTCCCAAGCTCTTCATAATGAACTTTCCCCAGTGCTGTTAACGGAAAACAAGACAGATGACATTAGATTATCTAAATTAGGAGTAATGCTTAGGGAAATAACAGCAGTTAAATGGATTACTGGTCATCATCTGTCATCGGTGTAAACAGTAAAAACAATCAAAAACTATTTAAAAACATTGATTATTTCCATGGTGGTAGTGCCCCTTTCTCGTCCCCCCTTTTATTATTTTTGAATCTCAGTTCTAAAAATTGTCAAAAAAATCTAATGGAGAAAAAAGGTCAGTAGGGCGGTATAATACATTACCGTAGTGGAAAGTGATGGCAGAGTTATTTGGAAAAGCCACAATGGCCAAGAACTATGGGAGCCCAATATTTGTTTTAAGGACTTGTACACAGGCAGTCATACATTTAGTAAGTTAGCAAGAGGACATATAGAGAATATGACTGCTAGATCTGACTATACCTGGTTTGTTTACAATCAGTAACCATGGAGACACATAATTCTGCATAAGAGCTGTAGACACAAAACAATATGAAATGTTCCTATCAAGACCATTCACATTGTTGCCTCTCTTTTTTTTTATTTTAAAGATGCAATACCACAGGGGTGCAGTTCCACATTTACTAGGTTTATATACCGTTAATCCACTGTATCCACTCATTTGTACCCATATAGGAACACTATCTTTAAACATTATCTATCTTCTGTAGGCCTTTATGAATATGTGCCAATGTGGACGTCTAATGTTAATTTTACATAAGAAATCTCAACTGCATCCTTTCCTGCATGCAAAAGCCCGAAATTGCAGCATGTCCTATCTTTCTGCGGCAAAAGTCGCGATTGCCAGTGTGAAGGAGTCCTAAATGCGATGAGATATCACGGTGTGCGGTGTTATTAGGCTGGTTTATTTACACTTTGAATTACTTTGCAACTTGTTTTGTTATGTTCAGATAAGACATTAGTCAAGATTGCTATATCCGGCGATGGCAGGGTCAATGAGATACAACAAAAAATGACCAAATATGAAGATTCGAAGATTGAAATACAGCATCTGTGGCCCAAGCCTACAGTTATAATCCCAGTGGAAATTGGCACACTGGGTGCCGTGCCTAAAGACCTTGACCAACACCTCAAACCACTCAAGATCAACAATTACAAAAGGCGAAACTGCACACATCAATACATAACGACACCCTAGGTTCTTTGGGTGGACGGTAAGGCATTATTAACCCTTTCCAGTCCACTGTCTAACATCTGAAGACATTATGATTTAAGGCTGTACAGCTCCGATGTTGGAAGACATCCGTCGGGGTTCTCTTACTGTATATTGCCAGCCTCTCTGCTGTCAGAGCCCATCCAACGTGTCACCTCATGCAGTACTGGCTTTAGCCAGCAGATAGCGCCGTTGTATAATGGCAGAAAATGAGTAAGCCTTCTAGGAAAACCAGGATACAAATTGGATTGAAAAGGGTTAAGTCAAACTACCAAGCTGTGATTTTGTGCTTGTGATGTATGGCCTTTGTATGTATAATAATAAGAACTATTTTTATTGCTTATTTGGATGGGCAAAATATCAATTATCATGATTGTTTAGTCTTAAGTGTCATCCTTCACTTGCATATCTTAAATATAACCTAGCAATGGAAAGTGAAAGAGAGTATTCTGATAGTTGAAACATAAAGAGATATAAGGATTTCTCTATCCATGGCCCATCTGTCTAACAATTATAGAAAAGCAATTAAAAAAATAATTACTACTTATGTAGGATACATATTAAGTGAAATGTAGTATACATGTGAATTACTACCCAGCGTGATAAGTGAGCACACCGAGACAAGATTTACCCTGGCAGGACTGTTTCAAGAAAAGTAACTATGAAGATAAATGTCTTCTTTGTGATACATTTGTCTCACTCTGCTACAAGAGTTCAGCAGTCCTCATGGGAACAAGATCGGCCCAATGTCAGGGAAATAAGGATTTCCACCTTCAGTTTAGAAGATGGACGAACCAATGGCTCCAACCTGACCTGGATGTTAAAAGGAAGAACGTGTCAAAAATGTCAGATACTTAAAGGGAACTTGACTCAAAATAATTGGTAGTTCATACGGGAGTTGTAGCTGTAAATGTATACACAAGATCCATTTTCCTTATACAACTTCTACCATTGAAATGTGTTAGTGGAGATGGCATTCACGCTCATTTTCATTAAAATGGATAAATAGTCGTCTTCTACTAATCCATGTTAATAGCATTACTAAACAGTAATAAGATTTGACTTAAAGAAACAACCAAGTAAAACTGAAATCCACTCTTGCCTGGGATCTTCCCTAACACCCCTTTATATATACTATATTATTGGCTGCATCCTAGTAAGATCGAAGGTGTTTTTCTACTTTTTTATCAGTCAATCGCTCATACAACATTTATAAAACATTCCTTATTTAGTAAAGGGATCCATAGATGTGAATTGGTTGACACTCCAGAAAAAGCTGAATTTGCAGTTTTGCTGGCTAAACTCAACTGATTGGTCAGCCTACAAGCTGGTGTAATTATACTGCATAGGAAGGTTCATGCCACTACACAGGCACAAGAGGTGCATGGAAATGCAGTGCTAAGGTTATATTGTAACACAGCAGGCTGTGGACCCGCTGTGCACTGACCTATTTGATTTTCAACTACTCTTGAGGATTGTACTAAAATGTCTGTGTCTTCACCCTCTAATTTCCCCTTCTTTTTTTTTTAGAGGGATCTGGCCTCCATAAGTAATTTCAATACAGTAGCAGCTGACCAAGGCAAGCCAGAGGGCATTGAGGCATGGCACCAAAAGGGACAGGCAAGGACACAGTCAGTAAACAGGCCAAGTTCAGGAAAGGCAACGTTTTTGCAGTATGGAAAAGGTCAGGAAGGAGACAATCAGGCAACTCATAGCCAAGAAGCAGGCCAAGGTCAGGACAGGCAGAGTACTAGAAAGCCAAGTAAGGGTCAGAACCAAAAGTTAAGAAGATACTCCAACACCTTACTTGGATCATAAACAACCTTATGGCTTAGGCACCCTCCAATGGGAAAGGGTGCCTTAAAGGGGTTGTCCCGCGGCAGCAAGTGGGTCTATACACTTCTGTATGGCCATATTAATGCACTTTGTAATGTAGACTGTGCATTAATTATGAGCCATACAGAAGTTATAAAAAGTTTTTTACTTACCTGCTCCGTTGCTAGCGTCCTCGTTCCCATGGAGCCGACTAATTTTCGCCCTCCGATGGCCAAATTAGCCGTGCTTGCGCAGTCCGGGTCTTCTGCTCTCTTCAATGGAGCCGCTCGTGCAGAATGCCGGCTCCGTGTAGCTCCGCCCCGTCACGTGCCGATTCCAGCCAATCAGGAGGCTGGAATCGGCAATGGACCGCACAGAAGAGCTGCGGTCCACGGAGGGAGCAGACCCCGGCGGCCATCTTCAGCAGGTAAGTATGAAGACGCTGGACCGCCGGGATTCAGGTAAGCGCTGAGCGGTTTGTTTTTTTAACCCCTGCATCGGGGTTGTCTCGCGCCGAACGGGGGGGGGGGGGTTAAAAAAAAAAAAAAAACGTTTCGGCGCGGGACAACCCCTTTAAATAACACAGGCGTCCAGATAGTTGGGAATGAAAAAGCTGCATGCAAGTACCGGCCCTTTATGAAGCAGGTAGAGTGTATGTCCTACTAGATAAGAAAACAGCAAGGGGCACAGTGTGGTGTCTGCCACAAAAGACATTTCTACTGCTGCGACCAACAGAGGAGAGAGCTGAAGAGAGGCACCAGTGGCCACAAGAGATATAATTAAAGATTCTTAAAGGTCCTTGAAGGTCCATACTTCCTACAATGTCTTCAAAGATCAATAGTTTACAGCCTAGCTCTAAAACATGTAACAACTGACTTAAAGATACATTGATTTACCTTGACAAACATCTCACTTTACATCACCCTGTGTAAGAGTCATTAAAGGTCCACTCTAAACAGTGCATTTGTCCACGTGTTCCAAGTTTTCATTGCCTCTTGTCAGAGGATCCCAAGTACTGTATATACTTAAATTTAACACAAGTTACCAGGAGGGACACCAGTTAATAAAGTCCCGGCAGTGAGAAAAGTGCAAGTAAAATGTTGATTTCCAAATATTAAATTATACTAGGACTCTCTCAGTATTACCCCTGTTTCCATGAAAATAAGACATACCCTGAAAATAAGACGTGGCATGATTCTCCAGGATTTTTAAGGATGCAAAATGATTTTTCCGGATTTTTGAGGATGCTTGAAATATAAGTACTAGTCCAAAATTAAGCCCTGCTAACAGTTAATAAAAAAGTCAATTTAAATAGTGTCCAGGCAGCTACAGTATACAGGTAAAAGGTGAAGTCTTTCAGAGCAAAAATTAATATAAGACACGGTTTTATTTTGGGGGAAACAGGGTACATGGATTCATAACTTTTGTAGTCTTAAAGGGGTGGTCTCGCGAAACAAAGTGGGGTTATACACTTCCGTATGGCCATATTAATGCACTTTGTAATATACATCATGCATTAAATATGAGCCATACAGAAGTTATTCCACTTACCTGTTCCATTGCTAGCGTCCTCGTCTCCATGGATCCGTCTAAATTCGCCGGCAGCTTGCTTTTTTAGACGCGCTTGCGCAGTCCGGTCTTCTCCATTCAGCACGAGCCGCTTCAGTGTGCTCCCCGCTACAGCTCTTCTGCGCATGCGCAGACGAGCTGTCACTGCTCGGGAGCGCGCTGGAGCGGCCATTCTGTACCTTCCTCTGTTAGAGGAAGGTGCAGAGCTGCCGAGCTGTCCGGAGAAGCCGCCCAGCTGTCCCGCCGTCCAGCTGTCCGGGTAAGTGATGGGCCGGGGGGGCTGCCGCTGCGCCGGGCTGCGCCGGGGGGGGGGGCTGCCGCTGCGATGGGGGGGGCTGTCGCTAGGCCGGGGGGGCTGCCGTTGCGATGGGGGGGGGGGCTGTCGCTAGGCCGGGGGGGCTGCCGCTGCGATGGGGGGGAGCTGTCGCTAGGCCGGGGGGCTGCCGCTGCGATGGGGGGGGCTGTCGCTAGGCCGGGGGGGCTGCCGCTGCGATGGGGGAGGCTGTCGCTAGGCCGGGGGGGCTGCCGCTGCGATGGGGGAGGCTGTCGCTAGGCCGGGGGGGCTGCCGCTGCGCCGGGGGAACTAGCGCTGGGCCGGGGGGGCTGCCGCTGTGATGGGGGAACTAGCGCTGGGCCGGGGGGGCTGTGATGGGGGGGGGGGGACTGCGCCGGTTACCTTGTGCCTGGCGGTGGGTGACAGGTCGGCGGTGTTCACTCCAGGGGTCCGGTCGGCGGCTGCGGGGCGTCTGGTTGCCATGGAGACAGCTGGTAGCGTCTCGGGAGCGCGCACGTCGGGCTGCAGCAAGCGATGCGAAAAGAGCTGGCGGCCATCTTGGGGAAAAGTTTTATAAGTTGCTGAAACGCTGGAACGGTAAGTAGAAACCAGCTAGGAAAGTAATTTACAGGGGTAATTAGTAATGTATGTTTAATTAGGGGGACTGGGCAAAAAAAAAAAATCACTGCTTCCTCGAGACATCTCCTTTAAGTGAACTTCTAACTTTCAGTATTATACATTCAAAGATTTACCCATTAAAACAACAGTCTATACAGTTTTCATATTATTTTTATGCTTGGTAAATCAAACAAAGATACCGTGTTTCCCCGAAAATAAGACAGTGTCTTATATTAATTTTTGTTCAAAAAGGTTTAACTTTTTTACATGTATAGCTTCCTGGACACTATTTAAATTGACTTTTTTAATTAACTGTTAGCAGGGCTTAATTTTGGAGTAGGGCTTATATTTCAAGCATCCTCGAAAAGCCTGAAAAATCATTTTGCATCCTCAAAAATTCTGGAAAATCATGCTATGTCTTATTTTCAGGGCATGTCTTATTTTTAGGGAGACGGGGGTCTCTCCAAACTTCCCCATAGCGATTTGATTTAACAGCAACAGACCCATCAGCAGAATTTAAATACAGTAGATATGAGAAGTAGAAGCAACCACTTAGAGGTCTCTTCAAAAATTGTAATCACCAGGACAATTATAGTATCTGCCTTTCCAAATTAGGTTTCTCTCACTTCTGGTAGACTCATTTAATGCTGTCAAATGGCTAAATGTACAATAAAGGATCAGGTTTCATTTTTCTTTGCAGCTCTAATCTGACATTTGCACCGATCTGCAGTGCTGACCCTACAAACTACAGATGATTAATATCAGCTAAGACAATGATGTACCGGCTCAATGGCTATAACGGATGTGGAAGTTAGCGTGAAATGGCATTTATTACTCCAGACTGGTAGCAAGGTCTCACTGCAGAATCACTCAGGAGAGGATAATGTCCCCACGGTGGTTACAGGAGATGTAACTTTATTACTATATTATACAGCGGATACTGTAATCTGTGACCACTGATCGTGTGTGAAATGTACTCTACAACAGTAATGCTTACTTGTCTTATACTATGTCCCATATGGGAGGTACAAGGGATATGTTTCCCCCTGGCTTTATAAAAGTGCTAACCACCATACACTGTTAGTATAGATACAGAACATACAGAAAAGAAGCAATTATTATGGCCACCTAGAATACTGTAAATGAAGACAACTAGGTTTACCAGCAGTTTGAGGGTTTGTTCACTTCAGACTTCATTGACTCAACATGGGGTGCGATTAAAAAAAAGTTTTTAGCAAGTTTACTTCTCCTGCAGCACCCCCGTCAGGAGAAGTTCGAAATTACAGTATCCATTTAAGGCGCCTGCGCACTGGTGAGAGCGATATTGGGCTGTGATTCATAGCCCACTATCGCTTTTGCAAAGCTTCTAAAAACTCCTGGATGTGAGGCGCTGTCATGTGAAAACAGCCTTGCATGACTGTGGGGGTTCACTTCATCCCATTGCTTTCAATAGGGCTGGCGCTGCTACAATGGGAGAAGATCGCTATCCCCTGCTGCAGCTGTCACAGCTGCAGCAGGGTATTCCTTTATCCCCACGGTGAGTCCCCTCATTACTGTGACAACAGCTGTGGCAGGGGATTCCTTCATCTCCAGGGGGAGTCACCTCATCACTGAACACCCTGCCGTCACAGTATTCAGTGATGAGGGAACTCCCTGGGGAGATAAAGGAATCTACTGCTGTGACAGCAGTGGCAGGGGATCGTGATATTCTCACTATGTTTTCACTGGGGCTGGCGCTGCTGCCGCTGGCCCCATTGCAAACAGGGTGAAACCCTTGAAAGAAGAAAACCCCCTGCTGCAGCTGTCACAGCTGAAGCAGGGGATACTGATCTTCTCCCATTGCTTTCAATGGGGCCGATGCTGCTGCTGCTGGCGCCATTGAAAGCAATGGGCAATATTGCAGAAAAATAGGACGTGCAGCGATTTTTTTTCTCGCAGCATCGCAGGAGTGCAAACATCACAAATGAGAATGAAACCAACGCAAGAAAATCGAAAGATTTTCCCGCCAGTGTGGAGGCACCCTAAATCAAGGGACATGTAAGAGACGTTCTCTGTAAATGCTTTCTACCCTGGTAAAGAAGGTTCTAAATGGTGAACGTATGACAGAATATTCTGCCATAGAAAATCCGCACCAACATGCTCAGTTCTTACATGTGCGGAATATTCTGCTACATATGAAAGCCCCCTAGTGCCGCAATGAAAGAGAAGGCATGTTTCCACTAGTCTAAGCCAAATCTCGTGTTGTATAACAAGAAAAAAAAAGTCAGTCACGATTCTACTTCTCTCTACAGTTTAGTTAGGGACAAATCAATGTGAACAGCCAGATACTGCGAGAACAGTATAATTCACAAAGCATTAGCAGAAATGTTTTACTTGACTTGAAAACTTCTAAAGCAAATAATATCTTTTGTTTCCAGCAAGAAAAAAAATGACAGCCCTGAAAGTGTTTTACACTTATGAAAGCCTTGAACACTGTAATTACTAAAATATAATAAAAAGAGACAACCAGCATCACAAGGATGAACCAACAACCACTGGATGGTGGAGTCTAGGTAGCACCTTCAGAAAAAAACAACTTGCAAGTCAACAATGTTTTCATAACAATGCCAAAAACAATAGATTTGCCAAAAGTAACAACCCTGATTGGATCCCCTTAAAAGTAAACTTTTATTAATCACATATAAAATTTTGGCTAAAAATATAAAAAAAAACAGATATGCTGTAGCAGCAGAAAAAAATTATACAGACTCAAAGAGTCTGCACATATAAACTACCTCCCTTACGAAATACATTAGGTGTATATATACTTTGTTAGGAACAGTGGGGCTGTGTTCACT